>NC_139624.1:113537212-114047212 GCF_964638095.1 Poromitra crassiceps
TGTATGTCTGAGATAAGACCGAGGTTATTGCAGTGTTATTAATTCTGAAACAAAATGAAACGGCCCTCTCTGTTCCCTGTCTGCCTGCTGGCTGGTGGAGAAACATCTCTACTCTCCGGTGGTGCTGAAAGCTACCTTTATGTATTGGAGTTTTAATTTCTCCTCCTCGATCTGTCTCCTTTTCTTGGCGATATCCTCCTGGACTCTTCTTTTGTCCTGCGGGAGCAATTAAAAACACATTTAGAAATGTCAATGGCAAATTTTATAGCGTGGAAAAGGTTCCACCTGTTGTTATTTCATTTGTTGAGGCAACCTTGAACGGACAGCTGGTCATAGACGGCCATACATAGCTAAAGAGCAGCAGGACTTTCATGACTTCACCTGTGTCCACCTGTTCACTACAAGCCCTAAACTTTCCTTACTATAAATAACAAGCCTCCTAGAAAAGATTATTTGCGTTCTTTAAATTGTCATATCTATTTAGTTCGTTTTCTTTCAATACAATGAATAAATGCACATTTCACCATTTGTACTGATAGATAGCCTACTGTAATCACAGGGAGGTGGGGGGGTGAATAATGACTAGGCTATTATCATTAACCTAAACACAAGCTCTTTGTGTTCCTGGATGTTGCACTGCAGGGGTCACTGTAACCTAAATGTAGCCCAGTCCTGGATCAGCGTAGCACTATAAGCACCAGTGAAAGGGGATAGCCCCGATGCTGTCTGCTGCTATTTATAGCTCTGTCTCCGTCTGGGCCTCTGACTGAGTGATGTAAGTTTGCTGAAATGTCTGGACCATGACAGCTATTTGATAGAGACAAGGCCTTTTGGCACCAAAGATAATCAACTGATCTAATGGTGCAAATAGCCCATCTGTTTAGTAAGTAAGTAAGTAAGTAAGTAAGTAAGTAAGGGTGCTTTCTTACTGGCGCCCCGGTACCGTTCCCGAGCACACTTGTCCCCAAATTGACCCCAGTTTCTGAACATTTGACGAATGTGAACGTTGCGTTCCGTGACAGGATCCACTTGAAAAGGTGGTCTGGGGAGCGCTTTGGCACACTTGTGTTCCGAACCTCATAGACAACATACGGAGCAAGGATACACTGCAGGCATAGTTGATGACGCGAGTGCACTCTGTTTCGTTTCCGAGCGCGGAAGAGATGCTAAATGTGAAAGCTGACCAGCGGGGGAGAGGGGAGGGGGAGCAATCGTTCCCGGGTGCGGTGCGGAACGGAACGGAATGAAAGCAATCCTTCCCAGTGAGAAACCAACCTAAATTTATTTATATAGCACCTTTCACATAATACAAAATCACAGTGCTTTACAGTAGAAATCGATTCACTTAAGTATCGCGATTTTTAATGTCACAATTTTTTGAATCGATCTTTTATTCCAGAATCGATAATCGCATTTTGTATGAAATGTTACCACTTTCATCCAACACATTAGAGCGCTTCCCTCTGCTCCGTGGCTCATACAGCCAATCATGTACCTTGTTAGTACAAGTGACACGAAAACAGCCAATCATTTAACAGACAAACTCCGAGTGCACCCGCCCCCACTCACACACAACTAATCATATCCCTTGATCCAGAGCCGAGAGTCCCGACATTTCCTGGATGCAGCACTGTCGAGTTGCAGCAAAATAGACAGTTTGTGTTGTACTCTGAAAGGGTTTTCCCCCCCTTGAATCAAATTGTACCTTATCAGCTTTATTTAGCATGCAAAAGTAGCGCGAGACCCATTCCTGGCTAATGATCGAGTCTCGCATTTTAGTCCTCCGCTGACGCCACTCGTTTGATCTCACCCAGCGTTACAAAGAATTCAATGTGGGCGAGTTTCAATTCGTGTTAACGTAACGTGTTAACATGTGTTCTATTAATAAGCGCCCGGGAAATTAACGTTAATGTTAAGACACCAATTTCACAAATACGGACGTCTGCAACGTTACTTTGCAGTGAATTGAGCTGCGGGGCAGCCCGCAGCTCAATTCCCTTCTGTGAGCAGAGACAAAGTGTTGGAAAGGTTTTACTTGTACTTTGGCACAGGAATAACTCATTGTGTCATCTATTGAGCACACAGCTTATGACTTTATGTCTTCTGCTTGGGCGGAGTCTTGATGGGTATATATGTCACCTGTGTTTCCCCCTTGTATTCTGGCGGCCTCTGCTCCCCCCCCCCCCCCCCCCCCCCTTCTAATCAACAGATGAGTGGCACCTGGAGGCGACCTGGAGAGGGGAATAATTGGCTGCAGCCGGGTGGATCATGGCAGATTGACACACACAGAGCTGAGGAGCAGGCAGACGCACACGGGACCACATGGACAGGATCACTGCTCTCAAAGCCGTCAGAAAAGGGACGGTCGTATCCTATGATCCTGATCTTGCGTGAGTAATTCGTTAGCCTGGCCAGCTGACTGACTCGCCTGCTCTTTCCTCTCCAGCCTGCGCTGCCGAGCCGTCCTCACGGAGCCCTGTGGTCCCGATCATCTCGATGCTGCTACTGCCGCCCTATCAACGTCAGCACCCCCTCTCCAGATGCCGCTTCACCCCACGCCATCGCCCCCCTCTCTCTGGACACCCATCCCACTCCTCCAGACGGCACTCCAACGTCACCATACGCACTGCGCAGGACGCGCGGTGCAGGACGCACAGTGCAGGACGCACAGCCGAGTGCCCGCCACTCCGCCATAGCCCCCCACACGTACAGCCTGACCCCCGGAGGATGGACGGGGGGAAGAGGAAACGGAGGCGCGCACACGCGGCTGCGCGCTCGGACCGGACGGGACAGCCCAAATCAGGGGTATGGGACAGTGCTTATTTTTATAAGTCTCGGCCGAGTGGCAATCGACCGAGACTTAAAGGACTATTTACTTTAACTTTATTTTCCTCTTTAAAACTCATTGTATTGGCCTTAGTGGCAAATCCCATCCACCTGTCAAATGTTCCAATGACGTGCAGTGGATAGGCTACTCCATGAAAAACCTTCAACCCATTATTCAGGCGATAACGTGCGGTGGCAATGTGCTGAAAAGTGAGCGCTTGTTACATCGCCCAAAAGCCGTCAGTCAAAATAGTGGTTGCACTAACATTAAACCAACGGTGGAAAAGGTGATTTACAACTGGCATTCAAGTCACATCTGTCTAGATTTCCATTTATTTCTCCCCACAAAAGTTATGTCTCGAATATATAATGAATGAATGAATAAATTGATTTGATAATCCAAACATACAGTACACCACAAGGATACAGTACAAAATAATTCATCCTTCATTAATCCTAAGAACGATGTCCAATACTGGGAACCAGGACGCACCTCGCGTCCAAAAATGCCCTATTTTGAAGGTGGTGTGATGCGCGAAGCTTTGCAGAAATAGAGCCATGGCGAGCGTTTTTTCAATCAAGCGACACGTCACTCAGCCTGTTCGGTGATGCACGCAGCAGGTTAGGACAGCTTCATTTGGAAAAACGGAAACTATCCGATGTTCGCTCGCTCGTTCACATCGGCTATTTATATACTAATAATCTGTCTTGCTAGCTTTCCCTCTCTCTCCGGAGCCTGTGAGGAGGGAGCGGGGGCAGTCACACGCCCACACAGGCAAGGAGCACACAAACCGATGCACACACAAGCAAGCGCAGTGAGAGAGAGAGAGAGAGAGATGGCAGAGAGAGATGCCAGAGAGAAAGAAATTATAAGTCTCTTTGGTTATACTTCACTAGAGTGGATGTTGACATTGCTCGTTGTCACCATGGTTGTCACAAGTGCAACAAATTGTTTGCTTGTAAGCAAACGCCACTCGCTCTCTGGACATGAAGCCGGTACCTTCTAAACTAGAGCCGCTCTGCAAGCGACACGGACATAGCACTCAGGGCTTGGATGGGTAAGGTCCGTGTTCGCGGGAACATGCTCACAAGTCAAAATGGCTTTAGTTGCCTAAACTTAAACAGGAAACGCTGCACCCTTTTCAACCAGGAAACAGCCTCACGCCAGCGGTTCTAGTGAGTCTTGTCTCCTTGTCTGGCTCTGAGCCTCTGACCTTCACATCTACAGCCAGGTCTCTGAACATTGTCCTGTCCAGTCTCCCATCCTGCAAGCAGATGCCCACACACTGTGTTTTCAGACACAGCTTCCTACAAGCAGACGCCTACGCTCTGTGTTTTCAGAGACAGCTTGGAAACAACTCCTCATTCAGTGCTGCATTGAGATCCTGTTCAGAATGGTCAGCTACATGTAAATATCAGGGTCTTCAACTGCTATTGGGTTTCTAGATTATGTGCTGTTTCATCTCGGCTCATCCTTAAAGGAGAATTTCGGTTTTTTTGAACCTGGACCCATCTCCTGGCAATAATTATGATTTGGCCACTCACCCAGCGATGTCCGCGGCGTTTCTGGCCGTCCGCGGCGTTGTTTTGAGATCAATAGCATCCAAGTCAGTTGTAAAATGGAGCTGATTTGGGGCCAAGTGTGAGCCTGTCTTTCCTGCATCTAAATAGCTATTTTTATTCCCGTTTTCGCCACATATTGTAATAATGTGATCCCTCAACATCCACCAGAGTGATATTTCGCCCCAGGCCATTTCCTGGAGTCTCCCAGGGATCAAATTGCCTCAAACGTGATCTCGGTCACCAAGTCTCGTGAAGTCCCGCGATACTTTCCTGCCGGCTGGCCAACTACAGGTAGGACGCTTTGCGGTGGTGGTTTTAGCGTAACCTATGTGGGGTTTGGCATAACCTTCGTTATTTCTAGCTTTTGGGAAGATAGGGCCCCAAGTGGCGCAAGGCTTGTGTGTCTGACTCTAGCCGGCTAACTCTGTTTACATTTTAAAAACGGCGACAGTTCACAGAACTTTAACACGACATGCATGTATTATATATCAAACTCTTGAGCTAATTCTGCTCTCACTCAGAATGTCGAAATATAAGCGATGTGATGTATAGTTTTTGAGATATTAACGTTTGTTTGGCGCACAAATCATACTATTAACTGCCGCGGGGTTCTGCATTTCTGGGTGGCAAGTGACGTTACGCTGATTCGTCCTATTAGCTTGACCACCATGTGTTTTTAGGTTTAATCAATGGGGGTTTGAAAAGCTTTCATAAACCCAAGGGTTGTGGAATTTTCCCAAACTCATATGGCATAGATACACGATATGTATCCTAGCCTGCTTCATCACCACACAGTCTTTCATTAAGAGAGGGCTGGTTCTTACCGTGATGGCTTGGAGTCTCTCCTTCAGCAGGTCAGCTTCCTCCATGATGAGCCTGCAGGACAGAGAATAGACCCTTTTACAGTTTGTCAACAACGATGACATCACACGCATGCGCACGCAAAGCGGTAACAACGCACTGGCAAACGCAATGACAGCAACAGCAGAATGGAGGGGAGCAGATTTTTATCGAACTATGCGATGGATTTAAACACCAAAGACCGTGAATGCTACCTAAACAAACTAACTTTGACAAATGGTGAGCAACTTCTGCCGGACCATGCTGAGGATGTTCTATGAGTCGGTGGTGGCTAGTGCCTTCCTGTATGCTATTGTGTGCTGGGGCAGCAGGCTGAAGGCAGCGGACGCCAACAGACTCAACAAACTGATCCGTAAGGCCAGGGACATTGTGGGGCTGGAGCTGGGCTCTCTGACAGCGGTGTCGGAGAAGAGGACGCTGTCCAGGCTACGCTCCATCATGAGCAATGACTCTCACCCACTCCACGGCGTGCTAGTCAAACACAGGAGCACGTTCAGTGAGAGGCTGATCCCACCTAGATGCAATACAGAGAGGCACAGGAAATCATTCCTGCCTGTGGCCATTGGACTCTTTAACGCCTCACTTAAAATAGCACCTCGTTTGTTTGCTGTGGTCATGTACAGAACGTCAAATACCATGACATAAACTCAGAGTTGTGTCTTGAAATCAAAAGTCCTCCCCAGCCAAAGACAAGGACATAAGACGACTATGTATGATGCGTGGGCTATAATCAACAAACCAGAACACTACGTCCTAACAGCGAATTTTACCTGCATGGCAGGGTAAGTGTAATTATTTAGGCTATTGTTGTTTTGTTTCTGCTTGTGTGTTTATTGTAATTTCAAAATGCAGTCACTACTTTCCTCACCATATCAAAATTATCTTTTTTATTAATGTGCAATAACTATAAATAAAGACATAAACTGACAACATAACGTAAGTCAAAGACATAAACAAGACAGACTTATAAACGAGCTAACAACAATAAAATACAAGACATACAGGGGCAGAGACAGGGTCCAGTGATTGGGCATTTGGGTGGGATTTTTATTTTTATAGCTTGCAGCCATAGCCGCCTCCGGTTGGTCTGAAACGGGTGTTGTCCCTTTGGAATTCGGTAGAACTTGAGAGTGCCCGTCTTGGAATAGCGATTTGTACAAGCGTACACACAACAGCCGATACACATTTTGATGCTGGTAAGTGTCTATATTTAGTGTTTAACGCTATAGTTCACACCTGAAGCGGTTCTAGACGGTTCTAGGCTTGCTGGCCGCCAGGAGAAAGCATAGCAAAACAGCAGCACTTCCGTGATGACATTACCGCGTTGCACGCGCATATTTTGGTGACGTAGGCTGTAAAAGGGTCTGGCAAATCTTTGCTAGTGTCTGGCATTCAAAATATCCCTTTTTTTCTTTTAATTACCACTGGGTCGCTGAAACACGTCCTTTGATGTTGAGATTTTTTGTGAGAAACTAGCAAAGATTTGCACTGCACTTGCACTTGGGCATAAGATATGACGCTATCGTTTGCGCTGCCATTTGCGCGCCTTTTATTGCTATCTTCCCTGCGTCTTAAGCTATCGTCTGCCTCCACCATCCAGTTTTGCGCTGGGATCTAAGCGCAGAGACAGGTGTAGACGTGGCCCAGGCGTGTCCATGGCCCTCTAGCCTATCATCTCCCTCCCACAAGTGTCATTTTGCGCTCTGGTGAAGATACCGTCGCTACTGTATGTTCCAAGCGTAAACAGAGGTTTGGGCATTCCCCGTGCCACAATAGGCGTTCCAGCGCAATGTGTTAGAAAAAAGCCCTTGGGTGCTCTCAATTTTAACGCCACCAAACAGCTGGTCTTAGCGCCAAAAAAAACCTCTACGCCAGGCGTACGCCTGAACGCAGACAGTATTCTCCGCGCAGTGCAGGAAATCCTTGCTTGGATAGGCCTAAATAGAGAGGTCCAGGAACGAGTCCGGAAATCATCGATGCTAACAGCCCTGGTTCTTCACAGTTTTCGCCTATGGGAGTTTTGAATGGGTTTTTGGCGCGATGCTTCTAATAATCTCTCTGGGCAACGCTGGCTTAATCAAACGCGAACCAGTGTTTAGTAACATCATCTTCACACATGAAGACCACTTTTATGAGTTTTGAAGCTTTGATGTGCCGTTAAAAGGGTGGCTAGCTAGCAAACGGCTAAATGAGACTACAATGTCGACGCGGATATTATACGTCATCACGAGTGAACGCGGAAATTCTTTCTCTCGCGCCTTCGCGTGGACGCTTATGCGACACTGTGTGTAGTTCTGGATTAGCTTAGCACGAGCTTTTTACTTCTAGGGCTCGCATTTACGCTACAAAACTCATGAAAGTGGTCCTCATGTGTGAAGATTATCCCGCTGAACCTTGGTTCGCCTTTGATTAAACTTGCGTTGCCCACAGACCTTATTTGAAGCATCGCGCCGAAAACCCATTCAAAAATCCCATAGACAGAAACAGTGAAGAACCAGGAAGTTCGGGACTTCCGCATTCAGCCTACAAAAATACGTCATCCCTGGAGCTCTCTATTATGCATGGCTCGCACGTGGACACACTTCCCTCCTCAGAATGCCACATTGATTTTCAACTAACCTACAGTAGGCTACACTGCAGAAAAAAACACACCTTGATTTAAAAATGAGAATTCGTTTGTCATGGTTTTGTGCCAATAAGTGATTTGCGTTTTGAATTGGATTACCAGGGGAACGAGGGTCTGGCAGGGCGGGAGTCTGTGTGTAGCGCGGGGAGGGGTGTTTTTAAGTGTTCGGCTAGTGTGCCGGGTCCTAGCTGTAGGGGGGTCTCCCCGGAGAAGGTGTGAGCTGGGCAGGGTAGGCAGGCCGGGTGGGTCGGTACAGGGTGGGTAGGGGCACTGAGGTGTATGGGTACAATTTCGGGTCATATCTCTTGATCATTTAACAGAAGTGAAAAACATAAACTTGAACCTGAAAGTCAATACAATGATGTTGAAAAATAAAAATGTTACCTGAAAGTCTCTTATTTTTATCTTGAACTTGAAAAATACCAAAATGTATTCAAAAGTTTTTTTCAGTTAAAGTTTTTTTGAGTATTATTTTATTTTTTCAGTTTCAGATTTTTTTTCCCATTCAGATCTTTTATTTTTTTCATTCAGATCTTTTTTTTACAGATTCAAATCATATTTTTTCAGTTTCAGATGTTTGTTTTTTTTCGCTTCTAAGTTTCTCCACTTTCGGTGACGAAAAACTTTCAAGTTTCATTTGGCCTCGATCTGACGTGGGGGCGGTGCCCTCAACCGAGAGGGGCGTGGAATAACTGAGTGACAGGTCGCCCCCCGCCCTCCTGCCCTGTTACGTCATCAACCTGCGCTACCAACAACTGCTATAACTTCTGTCTAATAATGGACTGGAGACGTTACTTCAAATCATTGGTTCTTCTTTAATTAGTTTCTCCGACAAGACATCACATACTACAGGCTTGCTGCCATCTCTGAGTCATTCATTCATGTTACTGAAAGTTAACGTTGTTTGTTTCTTCTTCTATGGAAAACGTTTCTTCTTCTACAAATCTGTAGACATCTTTACATTAATCTGGGCCATACTGCCGCCTAGTGGCAGGTCAAGGATAAGGTTTCTATTACTTGTATACATCAATATAAATCGCTGTTGAATGTTAGATAAAAGATAAATTCAATTGAAACTATTATGAGCAAATGTCCACAGTGTTCAAGCTCAAATGATCATGATAAACAAATACAACAGAAGCATTGTTTACAATGGCCCAAACACCAGTATCTGCGGGTACCACATTTCAGGTAATACTACCACCACCACTTATTTATATATATATATTTATCTATTTATATGTGTGTGCGTGTGTGTGTGTGCGTGTGTGTGCGCGTGTGTGTGTGTGTGTGTGTGTAGGCCTATGTATGTATTTATTTATTTGATTTGAATCTGATACTGTGATTGTTGATTGTTGATTTCTCATGTAGCAAAACTGAGTGTGGGTAACTGCAGCTTGTAACAATTTCCCCCCGGGGATTAATAAAGTCTTTCCGATTCCGATTCCGATTCCAATTCCGATTAACACGACAAGTCTTACTTCATTCTTGTTGGCTATCTCTGGGCACAGGTGGTTTTGTCAATACATGTTTGAATATTACATGAATATTCTTAGTTTACAACGGAAGTCATAGGATTATCATAACTATAATAAAGGGAAAAGACACCTTTAGTTGCAGCCCTTATGTCTTGCTGGAAGTAGGGCTTGCCCACTAGACACTGTTAATGTTAAATTGCATGCTGTTTGTTTGTCACACACACACACACACACGCGCGCGCGCACACACACACACACGCACATGCATAGGCTACATATAAATAGATAAATAAATATATATAAATAAGTATAGTTTCAACATTTAATCCTCATAAGGGGCGTTGATGAAGATGCGCGATACATCATGATCCAAGTGTAGGTAAATGTCACATTACCATGGTAATGTTTGTCCTTGTCCCAGAGAAATTGTAATTATTATTGTTATTATTATTATTATTATTAGTAGTAGTAGTAGTAGTAGTAGTAGTAGTGGTAGTGGTGGTGGTGGTGGTGGTGGTGGTGGTGGTGGTAGTATTACCTGAACTGTGGTACCCGCAGATACTGGTGTTTGGGCCATTGTAAACAATGCTTCTGTTGTATTTGTTTATCATGATTATTTGAGCTTGAACACTGTGGATATTTGCTCATAATAGTTTCAATTGAAGTTATCTTTTATCTAACATTCACCAGCGATTTATATTGATGTATACAAGTAATAGAAACCTTATCCTTGACCTGCCACTAGGCGGCAGTATGGCCCAGATTAATGTAAAGATGTCTACAGGTTTGTAGAAGAAGAAACATTTTCCATAGAAGAAGAAACAAACAACGTTAACTTTCAGTAACATGAATGAATGACTCAGAGATGGCAGCAAGCCTGTAGTATGTGATGTCTTGTCGGAGAAACTAATTAACACATTGAGTGCCAGCGACGCCATATGGCGTCAAGAGAAATTTACCGTACGCTGCCAGCGACGCCAAATGGCGTCAATAACTCCAAATTCATATTTTGACGGGGGAATGTCGATCTAAGCCTCTTACATCGCCTCTTACAATATGGGAGCTGTTGAATGTGTCTAGCCTATTTTACAGAACCCTTAGGTGGCGACAGTGCCCTCCCGATTAGACAGAGGCCAGGAGAAAAGAGAGAAGAAGTCATGAGGATACGGAAATCGCCATTGATATGCTTGAAGCATAACGTTACTTGGCTGTGCCTGTGAACTAGGGGTCGACCGATATGGCTTTTTCAGGGCCGATACCGATACCGATTATCGTGAGTCAAGCAGACCGATAACCGATATTTTTGAACCGATATACATTTGCAGCAAAAATTAAAATCTTGGTGTCAAAATGTAGAATAGCACAAACTCCAACACAAAAACTTGTTGAAATGCATAAGTATCATGTTTATTAGACAACTTGAACCAAGTCAATTCTATGCTATATGCATATTGGTTGAAATAAAGAATTCTGATTCAGAACTTTTCAACTTCACATTATCTTAACAAAAAGTGCAGGGAGTTCACACAGCAGCATTTCTTATAATAAAGTTAACAGAAAATATTAATAAATAAACAAAATAGCTCCCTGAAGCTTTATTTTTTTTAAGTAAATAAAAAAACAAATTCAAGTTTGTACTTACTACTTAGTAACTATTGCAAAGTCATTTTGCTGAACCGAATAGTCAGTGACACCTTTTCAAGCAAATTGAACATCAACACACTGTGCAAACTTTACAACATGGACATGTAGAATAGACAGGCACTACTCTTAAAACAAAAAAGGCACAGAGCTCACAGCAGCATTTCTTCTACATTTAACTGAACATTTGAATAAATAAAGAAAAATTGCTCCCTGAAGTTTTTTTTTAAAGCTAATATTGCACATCAGCAGCACTGTGCTGCAAACTTAACCTGTAGGCTATCTTAAAACAAAAAAGGCACGGCGCTCCCAGCAGCATTTATCAAGTTAACTGATGAAAAATGAAAAAATACGCACATCACTTTGAGGGGTGCTGGGTTACAAATACAGTAGAAATAATGATAGAACCTGCACACACTTGAGCTCTAAATACTTGAGGTAAGATGACCTGATGAAGAGATGAGGCTCGAAATGCTGTCAGATTTTTAAGAAGTAAAGCATTCTTTAGTGCGGGTTCTATCATTATTTCTATTATCAAGTTAACTGAAGTTTGAATAAAACAAAAATAGCTCCCTGAAGTGTTATTCATTTTTAAGCAAATTACACATTAGCACTGTGCAAACTTTACAACATGTAGCCTACATGTCTTAAAACAAAAAGGGCACAGAGCTCCCAGCAGCATTTGTTGTTAACTGACAATTTTAACAAGCTCCCTGAGGATGTTTTATTTAAAACAAAGTAATATATAAAGTCAAAACTAATAATACTTTAATTTGTAGCACTTTGTGCAACTATCACAGTCATTTACTCAGCTCAATAGACTATCTTAATCTTTTACTTTTTTTAAAGCAAATTGCACATCATAACTGTGCCTTGTTGCTGTGCAGACTACAGGATTTTAGTGAAGATTAACCCCTCAGAGTTCTAGCCTAGCTACAAAAAAAATGCAATAGAGTATAGGGGTGGGGGGGGGTTGAAGACATTGACACGGTCACCATCTGTCACAATCAAATATGCAAATAATCTAAATTCAGAAATGTTTTTTTCTATAAAAGAGCCAGGTGCAGAACAGGTGGACAGGCTGAAGGAAATGTACTTTTCAGGGCAACGAATAGGGCCGCCTCTCTAGGGTCTGGATTGAATACCTGTCCTTGAAAATGTAAGGTCACAAATGTATGTATCTGTGTGTTATATCAGTAACCAATGTTAATGTGAATGAGGGCTAAGCTCAAGTCTGAATTTTGAGTCTGAATTAATAGTCCCAATTCAGCAGCACGACATTGTGGTGCAGAAAGCAGAGTTTCTCTGTGTGCTCTCCAGTGAGACGGCTTCTGTTCTTCTCATAAATTGCAGCGACTTCACTGAAGACACGCTCACTCGGAACAGATGAGGGTGGTGCACAAAGAAACGTTCTTGCTTGTGTGGCAAGGAGCTTGAAGCGCCCTTCATTCTTTCTCCACCACTGGAGTGGATCCCCCCCCCTTACGCCTGTCGATCACTGGCTCCTTGAGGTACTGATGTAACTCCTCCTCAATGCAGATGCGGGGGTTGGTCTGCGGCTCACCGATGTGGGGTGCCAGCAGAGAACTGAACATCTCATCAATCCGGCTACGATGACGAGGCGTCTGTTCTCTCCTTTGCCTTTTGGGGGTTTGCTCTTCCTCACTGGCCTCTTCTGAGGCAGCCTGCTCTCCCACACTGGCTCCCTCTGTAGCAGCTCGCTCGTCCTGCCTGGTCTCTTCTGTGGCACCTTCCACCTCCTCTTTCAGCCATTTTTTGGCCTTTGTCAGTGTAGCATCAGAGGAGAATGTATGACTCTTATATCGAGGATCTAAGAGGCATGCCAGCACCACAGTCTTCGTTTCTTCAATTTTTGAGAAACGCTTGATCAGGCTCTCCCTCATGACTTGCCTGAGCGTTCTGATGCCTTGAGTCGTGGGCCCTTCATCTTCAAGTAGCATCTTCAGCACGGTCAGACAGGGAATGATGCAGGAAGCTGATGACTCGTTATGGCTCACCTCTAGTGTCACTTCCTCGATTGGGAGGAGCGTTTCCACCAGATTGGACACAATGTCCCACTGGTGAACAGTAGGAGACGTAAATCCTTCGTAGTCGCCAACGTAGATGTTAAGAGCACGTTTTTGTTCAAGAACTCTTTGCAGCATGTGGAGCGTTGAGTTCCACCTTGTCGGAACTGCCTGGATTAGTTGGTGTTGTGGCAGGCCCATGGCCTTCTGGATGTCACTCAAACGCTGCTTGGCAAGGATCGAGTGGTGGAAATGGGTGACACACTTCTTTAGTATCGCTAGGAGATCTATGACGGCTCTTTGACTTGACAGACCATCATTCACTACAAGTTGCAATGAGTGGGCTGTGCAGCTGAGGTGTGGAACTTCAGCGAGCCTCATTCCTTTCACCATATTTGCTCCACTGTCTCGAAGCACAAGTGCTACGCGGTCTTTGTTTATTTTCCAATCTTCAAGCATGGTAAGGAATGACTCACGGATATACTCCCCGGTGTGGGATCCATGCATCGCTGTTGTATTCAAAACAACCTGATTTCTGCTCCATTCATTGTCGATAAAGTGGCATGTTAGACTCATCAGCGACTCTGTTGATCCAGACCAGCAGTCTGTAGTGAAGGCGAGTGAGTGGCCAGCATTCTCTGGTCAGATGAGGGCTCTTATCTTTTCCACAACCTTGGCGTGAAGATCATACAGCTTTACAGTGCGGTAATGTTTCTCACTTTTCAGTGAATATCGTGGTTCCGCTGCAGCCATGAGGCGTTTAAAGCCAGCATCCTGGACCACTGTGAAAGGTTGGTTGTCAGTGACGATCATCTCTATAATTAGTTTATCCAAATTTATAGATCTCGCATCAGAATTTGGCCACTTTTTTTGTTTCAGAAACATCTCTTCGATTGTAGGCTGAGATGGAGGCGTCTCCTCCTGAGATTCTTTTTCCTTCTGCTGTGTGGCGGTTCCAAACAAGGCATAGTGATGAATTCTAAGATGGGACCACAGGTTTGACGTATTGGCATTTTTTAGGGCTCCTCCCATGCTGACGGCCGTTTTGCAGGTATTGCAGATTGCCTTCCCTGGTGTCGGTTGGGTGTAATGGTCCCATACTGCACTTGTGGTTTTTTTCTTTCCTTTATCCATCTGCAATGAGGATTTAGAGAGAGTTACAGATGTGTCACACACACACGTCATACAGTTTGTCACTCAGTCGTTCAGACAGACAGACAAGAGCATATAGACAGCAGGCTATGTCAGCCTGCCCCCACTTTTAGCTCAATTCAGTTGGCTTTATTGATATGAAGGTTTACAATGGTGTGTGTGTGTGTGTGTGTGTGTGTGTGTGTGTGTGTGTGTGTGTGTGTGTGTGTGTGTGTGTGTGTGCGTGCGTGCTTTGGCTGACATTGTAAACCTTCATATCAATAAAGCCAACTGAATTGAGCTAAAAGTGGGGGCAGGCTGACATAGCCTAATGATTATACTTCATTTAAGACAGTCTCTATTTTATATTGGTGAGAAAAGTAAAAATCAACAAATATATCCTCCAAACTGTATTTATTTGTTTATTCACGTTTCCAAAACATAAATAGCAATGTAGAAGATTACACTTTCACACATCACGGTCGCCCAATTTTACAGAATGGATTTTTTGAACACATATCTCAAGTCAATGACGAGCTACAGGCTCCAAAAAATAAGTTAATCTTATCCCAGGTGACCTAACGTTACAAGCCGGGACAGAACAGGGACGAGGGTTAACGTTACGTTATTATATAATAACGTTTGCTCCGAGTTGAAACGGTGCATGTGCCTGATAGCTAGCATGTTACTAGTAAGCTAGCTAGCATGCTAATAGCAAGCTATCAGGCACACGCACCGTTTCAACTCGGAGCAAACGTTATTATATAATAACGTAACGTTAACCCTCGTCCCTGTTCTGTCCCGGCTTGTAACGTTAGGTCACCTGGGATAAGATTAACTTATTTTTTGGATTAGTTTAGGTAAAGATTAGGTTGTACTTTTCATAATGATCTGGCTAGATCTAACGTGTCTGACTGATAGCAGAGGACGTTTTTCAGCAAAGGGATTACATGTCAGGAAAACAGCCATTGGTAAGTAAAATAATGTTTCTGTTTTATTGTAATGTAACGGGAGCTCATTGTCTCCGTTGTCTAACATTAAGGGATGAAAGTAAAAACATTACCGCGGCCCGGAAAACACAAACGCTTGCGGTTGAGTGAGATTAAAAGCCAGCCGGGGCATTTAGCATTTAGCTGAGCGAGAAGCGCCCGGCTAGAGGAGTAACGTTATGGCCAGTAAAATGCCACGAACCCATAACGATAAAATACGTTACAGCTGCACTGGCACCATGTTACTCCCAAGATATAACGTTAACTATCAACCAACAAAGTGCATTGTTGGATTTTCAATGAAACTGCGCAGTGGAATGGTTTCGCGTTAACTCGTCATACAAGTAGCCTACAACATATGATTGTAGGATGTAGGGTTGTTGCAATGTTAGCGTAGAGGATTTTGATGTTTATTATTCACTTGGGCATGATCATATACCTTACCTTAAAGTGCTCCGCTCGCTCTGGAGCTGTCCTTCTCTGCTGTGCAAAACGTGGTGGATGTAATGCTGTCTGTGGCTCGCTCAGTGCAGACCATGGTGCAGACTCAGAGTAGCCATTGTTGTTTCTTCCTTGTTGACTGTTCCTTGTTGAGTGTTGATAGGCTGAGCCTCCTGACGTTTAACCAATCAGAAAGTCCTATTTGCGGGAGTCAGGGCCCTGCTGCAGTGTCACTATGTTTTTGTGAAGAGGGGGAAAGAGGCTCCTCCCGGGTGGAGCAAAGCCATTTTAGCGCATTTTGAAATTAATTTATTATATCGGCAATTTGCCAATGAAAATGCCGATACAGATAATCGGCAAAATTATGAATATCGGCCATAATAATCGGCCAAACCGATAATCGGTCGACCCCTACTGTGAACAGCAGTCATCTGCTGCCACGGTTGAGCCCCATCCGTGTGCGCTGCGATGGTCCATCCATATGATTTAGTTGCCGACACGGCGACAGCGGCGTCTTTCTGAGGGGTTACATTGTTCTCGGCTGGGAGCCGAGGACACGCTGTGAAGGAGCGGGGGATGCAGTCAGCGGACTTTTCAGTTCAGAGCAAACAGAGCAAACCGCAGAGCAGAGACACTCGACTCCTCCCACCACGGAGGAGGGGGAGGAGGGGGGTGGGCACGCAGGGCACTAACAGCATACAACCATTGACACACACACACCCAGGCAGCAAGCAGCAGGCTCGAACTCAAAGCAGAATTCATTCTGTCGCCTTTCTAACATAAAGATGTGATTATCTCAAAAACTAATTTCAGCATGCTCTTTTCGGTCGAAAACACTCTTTTTCAGAGGGGTGTATTTCCAAAATGGAACGGTTTATAAACACAGTTTTTTTTTAAAATGAAACAGAAGGGTTCAAAGTTTCATTGAGGCTATTGGTTGTCCATATAAGAGGAACACAAAAAATGATATGGCTATATTAAAATGCATGTGGCACAGTACAGCACCTTTTGCCCAAGGGCCGTGGCACTCAAAGTGTTAAAGAAGAACCAATGATTTGAAGTAACGTCTCCAGTCCATTATTAGACAGAAGTTATAGCAGTTGTTGGTAGCGCAGGTTGATGACGTAACAGGGCAGGAGGGCGGGGGGAGGGGGGCGACCTGTCACTCAGTTATTCCACGCCCCTCTCGGTTGAGGGCACCGCCCCCACATCAGATCGAGGCCAAATGAAACTTGAAAGTTTTTCGTCGCCGAAAGTGGAGAAACTTAGAAGCGGGGGAAAAAAAATCTGAAACCGAAAAAATATGATTTGAATCTGTAAAACAAAGATCTGAATGAAAAAAATAAAAGATCTGAATGGGGAAAAAAATCTGAAACTGAAAAAATAAAATAATACTAAAAAAAAAATTAACTGAAAAAAACTTTTGAATACATTTTGGTATTTTTCAAGTTCAAGATAAAAATAAGAGACTTTCGGGTAACATTTTTATTTTTCAACATCATTGTATTGACGTTCAGATTCAAGTTTATGTTTTTCACTTCTGTTAAATGATCAAGACCTTTGGCCCGATTCTGTCTCCATACTGAGGCAGCGCTGTGCGCGGTCCCGCGGATCGAAATCAGTTTCTGGCAGCAAATCACTTTTTAACACAACACCGCCTAGTAGGCTATACAGTAACCTCTCTCCCTGCAATTGCACCATGCAACAATAGCTTAACCGAGTGGACAATTCTGGTATAGGCTATTGAAATAGGCTAGAATTAAAATCTCACACATCCCTACCCTATTAAAGAAACAAATATTTTTAAATGTGTATGTTATAGCTATGAGCGAAACGACTAATTAATAGGCTACTAATTACAAAAGCATACATTTTCGTTACAATCCGAACTGGTTCATCCTTCAATTCTCTCCCTCTCTCGTTCTCTCCCCCCTCTCTCTCTCTGACTCTCTCCCTCTCTCTTTTCTCTCTCTCTCTCTCTCACTCTGTCACTCTGCTTGCTGAGCAAGAAAGAAGCTGCTGTCACAGACGTGATGGCGGTGACGCTGTGGCTTTTAAGGAGAGTGATCTCACCTTGTGAATCCTGTTATGGGCATAAACACTATATGGAGGTTTGCGCCGAAATGACCTGAAGCACAGCGGGCCGACATGGCCACAATTAGGGCTTTGCGCGGTGCTATTCCAGCGCAAAACGGGCGCTAATGCAAAATTACCGCCGTTGCGAAGATAGGGCCCTATGAGTGTGTGAGAAAAGGATTTTACAACATCAAAAGAAAATTTAATTCCTTGTGATATTCAAATTAGGATCTGGCTCACAACTCTGAAGATCAAACTCAAGAAATCAAACTCAGATATATGATGAACAAAAATAAACCATTACAGGTAGCTTTGTAACTGTTCAGCATTAGTGGAGGTTTGTGATCTACCAAGTACTGTACCTTCTAGTGTAACCTGTTCTGGGTGTTCAATTCATTTAATTCTTACAACAATGCCATAATGTATTACAAGGATGCAATGAATGTAAGACACCAGATCGATGTAGACCTGGAGAGTTTATCTTCAACTCTAACGCATCAAATTTGAACTTTTGAGTGATGTGATGCCTCCGCTCTCTCCATAGGAAAACAACAGCTCACGTGTAAGTTGTCTTTAAGAGAGAGAGGGAGAGAGAGAGAGAGTGGGAGAGAGCGAGAGAGGGAGAGAGAGAGAGAGAGTGTGGGAGAGAGAGAGAGGGAGAGCGAGACAGGGAGAGAGAGAGAGAGAGAGATATGGCATGACTGTGTGATGTGTTAGATGGATGATTGATCCACTATGGAGCAGCACAATGACTATAGGGAATCTAACATGGTGATGGTGCTCTGTGGATAATGGACAGTGGGATCAGTGGTGAACAGGGACAAACAGCATTCATTCGAGGTTAAAGTGTACTTTGACCCTGCGGACAGCGAGGACAGAGACCTCACACAGCTGTTGCAACAGAAAGCCCAGGGTTCAGACCGCGTCCTACAGTATGTTGACTATTTGTCAAGTCCCTCTGTGTTACTATACCGTTGTGTAAGGTAAAGAAGAAAGAAAGAAAGAAAGAAAATGAAATAAAGCATTAAAGGAGGGAAAGGAAAGAAGTGAGAACATAAGAAAAGAAAACAAGGAAGATACAAAAAATAACAAAGGAAGAAAAACAACTCAACTGAAAGAAAAGAATGAAGGAAGCAAAGAAGAAAGAATGGAAGGGAAAAAGGAAGTATGGAAAAAGCAACCCGACCTCACAAGGAAAACAACAACATTGGCCGATTTTCAAGAGGGTTAAAATGCCCAATGTATCTATCTTCTATAAAAAGGGGCAAGTGGACAATCTCTGTCTGTCTGTTTAAAAAAAAATCCCACTGATGATGTCATAGTGATGTCATAAGAGCAAAATCATCTTATGACATAACTGATGTCATAGGCACTGATGGTTTTTGGTTACACTGGAGCAATTGTGACATCACTGATGATGTCACAATGTCTATGACATCATCAGTGATGCAGCTGTGGGCGGCCAAAATCTGCTCACACACACGCACACCACACACACACACAGACACTTCTCATTATTATTATAGGATAAGATGAGACATGAATGCAGCCTCATTTAGGTGAATAGGCATGTGAGTAGCCACCAGTTGCTTGTTGAGTGCTTGTTTATAAATTCTGATTTAAGCTTTCTGGGTTATAAATAAACCACAAGGGGCTAACTCCTCTTCACTGGTCCGTTAACACATGAGCACTTAGGGGTTTATGTTACCGCCTGGGCAAGCTAGGGCACACCTCCAAGGTCAGAGGTCATTCAAATAGGAGGCATGTAGCCCTATGTTGTGGGGCCCCTCTGACCGCGCCGTTGTACCGGAGGCACCCCCGCGAGACCTTCAGGCCTGCCTGGGACAAACAATGACAAACTAAAATAAAACCCATGAGATGATATCACCGGGAGACAGAGGGCACAATCACGTGTCCTTGAGTAGATTCATATAACTTACTTGACTATATCGGAATGTCTTTTTGACAAGCAATTAGCAGCCCAGTATAGAAGCTATTGTTACTGTAACTGAACTATGCACTGGATGGTATCATTGATAAGGCTAAAATTATCCTGGAAGTAGTGAGTGAATACAAATGTGGTTTCAAAACAAACAAAAATCAATTGATTTGTGATTTTTATGTCCACCTAAAAAAGGTGGTAAACCTTATTCTGTAAAGATTACTCTGCTCATAAGGCCTTATGATGAAAAAAAAAACAATGCAACTTACATTTTTATACATCACCTTAAAAGCATCATAAACTGTTCATTGGTAGATAGCATAGCATAGCATTTGAAAAAATCTGACAACAATGCAAACATTGCTTTATATGCTGTACACACTTTTGTATGCTAATAATACTGCCATGGTTATTTAGTAAGAATAATAATAAAAAAAATATATATAAATATAGAATAATTCTACAATATCTGCTTCATGAGAAACTATGTTCATAGTATGCCATCTTAAAAACCTTAAAATACACAGAATACAATACTTTAGTTTTGTGGACTTCAAATTTGATTTTGAATCAATTGTGCTCCAAATCACCCCCCCTCCAATATTTTTAAAGCCATTGTCATTGGCCCATATGCACTTACAAAGCCAAACAAAGCACGTCAAATAAAGCATCACCAATAATACATTTAATAATAACAGCATTGGAAATACAACACATCATTATTCTAGGTTCGACTCAGTACAGATATAGTTGCACTTCCCTCCCCATCTTAGAATAGCGAGACAAATTCTCCAGAAGCCAACGGGAGCTGTCCGTCCACCAGAGATGTAGAAATAGCTGGGGGGACTGCAGAAAGGCTGCATGGTGTGGATGGCCATGAACGAATCAAAACCTAAGATTTATAGTGTGAGCAGAGAGCCTTCAGGCATCTTCAGAAAGCCTGAAAGCAGAACTATATTTTTCCTCCTGGATCTAATTATTTTATCTTTTGCCACTGTGCCGGTCGATTCTGATCAAACTCTCTCATTAAAGAGCAGACTATTGTGTTGAATAGGACGGGCTTGGGATCTGTCATTACAGAGCAGACTATTGTGTTGGGCTTTGATCTGTCATTACATGGCAGAGTATTGTGTTGAATAGGACAAATGGTTTTGCACTATCTTTTGGAGTGTCCACTGGCAAGAAATAGCTCTATTTACAAGATTTCAGCCAGAATTGGTCGGTATACAGTATATGATGGGGCCAAGCTGAAAATGGTCAGAGTTTGATGTTGCCCAGCACCCTCTAGTATCAGTCTCTCAAGGAGTGCCCTCCCCCCCCAGTAATATTAGGATACTGATACTAATTATTATATTATTAAATCGGAGGAAAAAATTGTTCTAAGGGCCACTAAGGGGCATGTGGAGGGTAAACGCAAGTAAAAGCAGTATACCCACCTAAATGAGGCAAAAAGTTTACTCACCTATTTTCAGATCAACTGCTCAGATCTACTGTATTGTTTACCTGATGTTATGTGTTACTGTATGTCATGTTTTTATAAGACCAGGGACCATGATGGAAATAAGTGTTTGCACTTTTCATGTCATCCCTTGGATGTTGTCATTCTTTATCCAAAATAAAATCAATCGATCGATCGATCGATCGATCAATCAATTAATCAATCAAACCAATGAGGGTAAACAAGGTGGGTAAACTACTCACCTTGGATAGTTTACACACCTCTATATTTACCACTACATCCCTGTAAAAGTACCAAAATCGTGCTTAAAATGCCATCTACTCCCCTAAGGTGTCAAATCTAAGCACTTACTGGGATAATAAGCATGGTGCGTATTGCAGCAACTACTTACAAAAGATTACAAATGAAAATTCTGTGCTTGGAGTCCAGCCTGTATAAATAAGCCATCAACTCAACATCAGCACAGTGAACACCAAATAAAATCCATCCATTTAAATGTTTCACAATTGTAAAACTGCATAGTTTGTTATTCTGACTAACGTTATGCAAATACAACAGAGGACCACAGTGAGTGATGTATCCATAACAATCTCTTCGTTCATCCGTCCGTCCGTCCGTCCGTCCGTCCATCCGTCCGTCTGTCCATCCATCTATCCATAATGTAATGCTCTCATGCCTGTTGCAATGATGTCATCCTTTCTAAGTCTGCTGTCTTGTCATATTGGATCCACCATCCATTGGTGTATTCTGCTATAGAAAGGTCACCATTTATAGGGGATTTAGCTCTGCATAGGCCACATACTGTATCGCTTGAATGGCTGCTCAAAATACATAGGAGGTAACATGATATTCCATGACAACTAAGCGGGACATTTTATTTGTGTGGTGCCAGTGTCCACATTGCTATTAGCACCTGAACCAGTGGAAATGTCAGCCTGTCCACTTTGCCTGCTCTCTGCTTTACTCTCTTTATTACAAGGCATGGGATAAGTGCAGGCCATGACATAAGATGATGGAGTTCTGTCTCTATTGAAGGTGCTATGTGTTTGCCTGGGTCCACACCTTCCAATCCACTCACTCCCCCGAGTTGGCTGTGTCTGGTCTGGCATCGTGACATGCAGCAGCAATTATGGCTATTAAAATTAATCTTGAATCTTGAAAAGAAGATTCTGTCCAATGAGTGCCGAGGGGACTAACAATTAGCGAATCAGTGCCAATAAAGGGGAGGGAATAACAGCGTTGTCAAGTGCTCCAGACCTAACAACAATGGCATCAGCTATAGATGAGATGAGATGAGATAGTTCATTAGACGCTGCTATCAAGGCTGTTCTAAATCAATTAAAGGCACCAAATACAGCACTCTGCTTTGAAGGCATTTATTCAAAGGGATTTTTTTATTTGTATTCTGTCCACTGGATTAGATTCAGGTGGATACATTATTGGTCTCTGGTGATTGGTTAGGGAAAATCGAATCCCCCTTGGGATTTCCCCTATGGAAATCAGTTAGAGTGGAGGCAATGTCAGACTGAAGATGGAAAGTGAGTGTAACGTGTTGACAGTTCAGTCTGATATCAGGCTAGCTATAATCTAATACAGACGTACAGTAAGTGACTTGACTTGATGCATGAAGAGTAGATTTGAGACTTGTCTGGGGTTCTGGGACTTAGGACTTGACTCTGACTTTTACTTTGATGCCTTGAAGTTTTGACTTGAGATCTTGCATTTGTGTAAATGACTTAGATTGAAAGTGATGACATTTGTTCTAGCAGAAGTAATTTACGGTAATTGATGTAAATTCTGTTTTCTGAATTTATATGGAATGATTGAATTTATTGAAGTTGAATCTGATTATCAAAATTAAACCCATGATGCTTTTACGTTTTTAGCCTATTGATATCATATTACATTGACATGTCCTAGATATTTAAAAAACACTTAATTAATTAAGTGATAGCACATAAAACACAGGCGCAAGCAAAACAGTTAATGAGGGTTTCCAACTTCCATGATTGGAAGTTAGTGTTAGTGTTAGTGTTTTGCTTGCACCTGTGTTCACCCTGCCTTTTCGACACAAAATGGCCCCCGTAAGGGTCTATTGCGACCGACCATAAAACACACTTTTTCACCTACTTTTCCGTGAACATGTAAAAACATAACGATTGATTATTTCAAAGGGTTACTAATAATGACACATGATTCAGATATTTTCATGCCTGGGAAAATTCTAGATTAAATGGGTTAAGACTACATTTCCCATAACTCCGAAAGCTTTAGCTCTGTTTGCTCTGGAAGAACAGCGCCATCTTCCTGTAAGGCAATCCGGCAGATTTCCCACAAAGTCTGACCAGGTATCACTGCAAATGCAGTGTAGGCTAAGATGCTACAGTGTGTTGTGAACTGACAGAGGGGAAACATTTACGGAGGGTCACATGATCTTGGTGGCACAAACTGTAGTCAATAGTAGTCGGCAATTGTCCGTTACAAATACCCTACTGTATGTGCAAGTGCATGTATATTTACACATGCATACTCAGCGGCCCACACACAAACTGACTTAAAACCATTCTCTCCCCCAAACATCACTCGCCCAGCCACTGATTTAATGCTGTATTTACATCATGGGAAAGATGGTGCAGTAGATACAAGACAAGCCTGTTCAGCGCAGCTTTCAGATGGTACATGTCATTTTGAGATCGCAGCTATTAAAACACAACTAACTTTTGGTCTGTGATTGACATTTGTTTGGTTTGCTGTGAAACATGAATCTCAAATGTATCATAATCACTATATTTGATTAATTGATTGATTGATTTATTCAAGTGTCATGCACTCCACATGTCCAACCCTCATGGGTTTACAAGATACACATAAAATACAACAATAAAACGTCACAACAATGGTACATTTAAAATAGCACAAGTAGTACACTGACTGTATGCATGTACCTATACCCCACATTAAAAAATCACAACTATCCCTTTAAGTGGAACAACGGACTACAGAAAACTTCAATCACGGGCGACACCTTGGCGGCTTCAAATGAGATTGAACGCAGGAGCGCTTCCAAGTCATTGCTTTTCACATCAAGTCATTCTGACAATTATTGCCATATGACCTGAATAAGAACTGATGCCTTACCACAAACTAATCTGCACCCTGTAAACAGCTGAGATGTTGACCAATAAGTGACTTTTAAATGTGTAAGTGTTTTAGGACTAAATATATGATTCTTTTATGTTCTTTTCGCAGTATGTGTTTAGGACCCGCAATTTTAGTGTTTTGTACGTTTTTAAATTGTACTGCAAAATGAATTGCCCCATGCAGTGGTGATAAAGACTCTCTACTCTACTCTACTCTCTACTCTGCATTGGTTTCATCCAATATACCAATCATGATGTGACGATGATTGGCAGAGAATGGAATACTGACAGAGCTGAACTGGATAGTTGGTTGAACACATTTTTTCTTTGCCCCTTCTGTTAAAAATTAACTGGAAAGAATGTAGTCCTCCAGTACCTGCTATATTGTGAATATCATGGATAGCAACTGTCAAGCATGCAGTTCACTTGGCAGCTCAGCAGTGTTGTTGCATATTGAATTGTGGAGGTGGCAGAGCCCGGGAAGCTGTGACTGTCATACAGCATAGCAAGAGAGCGGAATGGTTGCACCATTGCCCGTGTCCATATCCCTGTAGTCTCTGATGAAATCGCTATACAAATACCTTTTTTCTTCACATTCACAAATGCGAGTGAAATTTGGCTTAGACGCAATCATGCTGCCCCTTCCCGCATTGGAGGAATCGTCAGGAATACAGCCATTGAATTGTAGCCATTTAAAAGTTCAAGGTGGGATAAGTCCCTGTGCCTCAGCAGCATCTTAATCTATAATTAATTCAAGGGATACCCTTTGGATCTTATTTGTTCTTTACCCGGTGTCCCTCTCAATAAAGTTCAGTACTGGGACTTCATCAGCATTCCACAGTAAAACCAGGGCTTATGCTGCCTCCATAATAATGATAAAGATAAATGAGACTATTGCTATCTGAAGAAAGTTGAGAATAAAATGCAAAATGCCAAGCTATACTTTCAGCAGGTCCCACAGAATGAAACCTGGGTATATTTGAGAAACCTTAAATCTAACCTACTTTCAATTGCAGTTGTATATGGCACCGTATATAGATGTGGGTTATGTAACAGTGTTGAATTAATCACAGAGTGGGAAGACATAGCCTATGATCAGGAATACACACACACACACACACACGCACACGCACACACACACACACACACACACACACACACACACACACACACACACACACACACACACACACACACAGAGATACTGTACACACAAATGCACATTCAAGCTGATGAGGGCTTGTTTGATTAGGCTACATGTGACACTGTTGATCAATACACTGGTTGTGTATGGGAAGCCTCAACCTGACTTGATTTGATTGCATTTTGATCAGCTTCCAAACAAGGACATTGGATGTGTTTATTACAACCTGATCTCACAAAATATGAATTGACCACAACCTCTATGCAACATTGCATTCCATGGTGGTGTCACAGAATGTGTTAAAATTCCGTGTCGGGACCACGATCTGGACCGCCTCGTGTCCTCCAGTGGACTTAAACGTAACAACAGTCTGAGGTTTGAGTCGGTCAAAATCGCGCTACGAAGAAGGCATGGGAGTGGCAGACCCATAGCGTTCCCGACTTGCAACTTTCTCATCACAACTTACCCGGACACAAACCCTAACCCCAACCAAGTTGCTTTTGCTGCCTACACTCAACCATTGTTTAAATTGCCAACCACTAAGTTATTTTGCTTGCCTAAACTTAACCGATTGATGGTGATTTCAAGCCGTGGCTCCTGTGACACATTACTGGGCCGAACTGGGCCATTAGCTGCAAGCAAACTCACTACCGGGCCGAGTCGATGGCCACGCAGGTCTGGGGCTGCGCTCCAGCTCGGGTCACTAAATTCCTAGTCTTGCTGGCCAGCCTCCCCTCCCTTCCATGAGAGGAGTCTGGCTGCATGGAAACAGGCTGCTAGCATAAGCCCTCCCCTGCTCTACAGCTGCTCCCATTGGAGCGACTGTTTCAGTCACTGCCGGATGTCCGCTCCCTGCTTATTACAAGCTCTGTCATTGGCTCCGACCATGTCAATCCGCTCCCTCCTCCCTGTGTGTCGCAAATTGTCCCCTGTCGCCGCAGTGAAAACAACAATGCTAACTAGCTAGCAAGCTAATGGCAGAAACCTACACGTTAGCTCGTTGCTACACCCTGAAAATGGCAAGTTGGATTGTTGTTGTTGTTCTAAGCGCCGCCCATCACAATTCCACAATGGAGACCTGCGCCGCCAGACTCCTCTCACCGAAGGGAGGGGAGGCTGGCCAGCGAGACTACTAAATTCCTTACCCCCCTCCAAGGCAGGATACTTGGCTGAGTAAAGGCGTTGACAAGGTTCTGTGCAGCCGCCGCCGAGCGGCGACAGCGAGACTGTGCATACTCGAACACAACTCGGCGCGTTGGCTGCGGTACACGTCCAAAACACTAGGTGGCTTGTGGTACACTTATGTCCGTTACATATGACGTTATCGTGTCGTTTACCAAGAACTTGCAATCATGTCGGTGGGGGGACATTTTATTGTCCCTCTATTTCCAAACTCATTTCGGTGAGCCTGCAGAAGGCTTTGCTAGATTAGGGACAAGCACTGTTAAATGAGGAAATGGCATTTCCTCATTCCTAACAATAAGTACATCAGCGGATATGTGCGCGGCCCAAGGCAACGGCCAATCACAGGTCTCGTGCTGGTCACGTCACGTCCGCGTTGACGCCGCGGAGTCACATTTTCGAAGAGCTGCACGCACCCTCCGCCGAGCTGCGCCGATAGGACGGCCAGCTGCGGCGACCCCCTCGGCGCAGTCAGCGCCGGCGATTTCGCTTGAGCATAATTTGCGCTTAATGAGGATATGCCTGTCTGTGCTGGAGGAACATTTCACATCATTTTAACACATTCTGTAACACATGGAATGCGGCATTAAGAGGTTGTGGTAATTTCACATATTTTTGGGAGATCATGTTGGTTTATTACATATGGCTACATCATAATGTATTATATTAAAGTCTTGTTAATTTGGATAATACTAGTGGCCTACACTAATATCTCTCTATGGCCTAATATAGTGTAAACTTTCCACTGTAAAGGTTTAGCAGACAACATAGTGTAGCCTATGCTAACGTGTTAGCATGGAGCCTACTATACGCAACATAGTTTAGGCTATAGCTAAAATGTTAGCTCTGCTATCAACATGTCATACAGTCGTAAATGCTAGTGTTAGCATATGACTAAACTATAGGCAACATGCTAATGCAACAAGACTGGTGGTTGTATTGGGCAGCTTGAAGGCGTTAATTTGAATATGTTCAAATTCAAACTTTTAATATGAATGGTAGGATAAGTAGGGCAATGCAAAAAAAAAGTATAGAAAATGTGCTGGGTAAAACCCTTTCTTGGGATAAATGAAAACAACTGAGAGGTAGAGGCTAAACTGAAGGTTATGCTGTGGGTTAGCTCGTCCACCTGTTGACACCATGGAGGCCTGATCCTGCCCTGCTCAAAATAGAGACTGGCTCACAGCTGGATGTGTGTGTGTGTGTGTGTGTGTGTGTGTGTGTGTGTGTGTGTGTGTGTGTGTGTGTGTGTGTGTGTGTGTGTGTGTGTGTGTGTGTGTGTGTGTGTGTGTGTGTGTGTGTGTGTGTGTGTGTTTGCTTGTGGCAGGTGACGTATGGCAGCTAAGACAGCTGATGACGGGAACAAAACACTCATCTGTCAATCATCCTCTCCAAGAAGTAGCCTAAATGCTGCTATAGAGTGCAAAAATCACACACTCTTCCAGGTTCAGCATGGTACATAAGCGATTTCTTTCCCCATTCATTTTTCCATAGATATGTAGAGTTGGTCTGTGAATGCCCACAAAATGTTACTTTCGGTAGGCCTATAATTGTGTCAATAGGGCGTTGGGGAAAACCAATAATATATCTCAATGACCAGCTGACTCACCAGCGGAAGGTGCTGCAGCTCTACACTACAGGATTAGGGATTCAAGAGCAGGTACATAGACGTCTGTTGAGATGTGCGTTTACTGCGGGGGTTGAATCCCTGATCCTGTCTGCCTTGGTTGGGCTATCAGCTAATGCTAACTCTGCTACCTGGAAAGAACGGGAGGATTTCCCCCACACTGACCCATTGAACACACGTCTATGATGAGACACCGCCTGAATAGACGTTTCTAAGAATCCGTATGATAATAGTTTGACATGGTCAAACCAAGCGATTCAGCTGTAGAATCAGGAGAGACCATACATTTCACTCTTCTGTATAGCTGAATCGCTTGGTTTGACCAAGTAAAACTATTTTTATGACGATTTTTCGAAAGGTCTAGGCAAAAATTAATGAGTGATGAAATTGCTTGCCGTACCAGGAAGAGGGTGTGACTTTGGCACTCTATAGGGCCTACACATGTATGTCCAACATACCTAAACTTATCCTTTAACCCTCAACTATTGCAGTGGAGTTGCTCAGTGTGGCCACTAGTGGAAGCCTGCGGTTGGCCAGCTCCCAGTATGACTGTGGAGCTGGATGTTGCTGAAAGAGACCATGGAGCTCTGTTGTTTCTGACTGGATCAGTCTCTGATCCACAACAAAAGTGAGAAAGTTGACCACTGTGACCTGCAAAGACCAGGGCAGGTGCATGAACGATAAAGACCAGGGCAGGTGCATGAACGACAAAGACCATGGCATGTTCATGAACGATAAAGACCAGGGCAGGTTCATGAACCATAAAGACCAGGGCAGGTTCATGAACCATAAAGACCAGGGCAGGTTCATGAACCATAAAGACCAGGGCAGGTTCATGAACCATAAAGACCAGGGCAGGTTCATGAACCATAAAGACCAGGGCAGGTTCATGAATCATAAAGACCAGGGCAGGTGCATGAACGATAAAGACTAGGACAGGTGCATAAATGATAAAGACCAGGGCCCAGTTGCACAAAGCACCTTAGGTTAAGATTTCCCTTAGGGTCCGAGTTAAGGTGTTAAATAAAATAGAATCGGCTGCACAAAACACCCTTAAATCTTCTCCATAAGGTTAAACATTTTAAGGAAAACATAAGCACAATATTTAAGGGTGTTTTGTGCAGCCGATTCTATTTTATTTAACACCTTAACTCGGACCCTAAGGGAAATCTTAACCTAAGGTGCTTTGTGCAACTGGGCCCAGGGCAGGTGCATGAACGATAAAGACCAGGGTAGTTCATGAACGATAAAGACCAGGGCAGGTTCATGAACGATAAAGACCAGGGCATGTTCATGAACGATAAAGACCAGGGCAGGTTCATGAACGATAAAGACCAGGACCAGGGCAGGTGCATGAACGATAAAGACCAGGACCAGGGCAGGTGCATTAACGATAAAGACCAGGGCAGGTGGGGTCTAAGCCATCGACATAAATAAATATGGACAGAGCTTCCCTATCTCCTCCCTGTATGGTCTATTGAAGCCAAAATCTTCTCAGATCAGAAAACCAGAGTCTGCGCATTAGGTCTTTTGGGTTGAAACCTCAGTCTGAGTCCCCCCCCCCCCCCTCTCTATAGACCAAATCACCGTGACGTCACCATGTAAACAAATTTACTTCCGGGTACCACTTGGGGAAGGCGGCAGGTTTAAATGTGCGTGTTGTCAAATAAATGCTGTCAAACCCTCTCGTTGTTTTCGGCCGACTACTTTCAATTTAAATGGTTAAACGGTTGGTAAACATGCTTGTCCGACGTATCTAGCCTTTCTTCTGTGTTTGTTTTATGTAGTGTTAGCTAGCTAATAACGTTTGTTTGTCTGTCAAACTCGCTGTTTTTTTGCAGAGTCGTTAACGTTACAGACAGAGTACCTCGCGTCACCAGGCTCTTCTCGGCGAGAAAGAGCCTGGTACAGACAGAGCTACTGACGCCACGTCAATTTAATTTAGCTTCAAGTCTACTCTAGTCTGGTCCAACAGGTAAATTAGCTAGTCTGGTCTCCACTAACGTTAGTGAAAGTGTTGTTATGAATGATATTAAACAACAACACAACACGGACGAACCATTTTTGTCTTCTTTGTCTGTTTTTGTCTTCAACACGTCAGTTTGTGCCGTCCACCGCCATTATAATGTGTGGACCTCAGGGGTACCCGGAAGTAAATGTAAACATCCCGCTGATTTGGTCTATACTTTCTTATGTAGAGCTGCGGTTTCTAGATTTGCACACAGTGCCTTGTGTAGTCAATCCTCTCTAGCTCTGTAAATATGGCACTTTAAGTTCTAATATTTTTTGTCTAGCCAAAAGTAACCATGTAGATTCCCACTACGAGGTCAGTTTATCAAAATAACGCCTGTATGGAAATCTGAATTTCGTTGTCGGAGATTGCTCCTAGCAGCCAGACAAGTCAGACCTCCGGGCTGCTCAGCCTCTCACTGAGCTATAAGGGGGAATTATCCGGTGAACTGATCTTTGCAGCTCTGTATTGATTAGCCTAATGTTTCCGTGGCATTTTGATTAACTTTATGATTGAATTCCTTTTGGAGCAAATGTTGGTTTAACAAATCTGACCGTGACGCTTTAGGTTACGTTGTTTACTGGTATAGTGTGTGGTAGGGCAGCCAAACCTAACGTTAGCCCAGTGCGTTAGCCAGGCTGGCTGTCTCTTCTCTGACTCTGTATATCCCACTGAGCTAACTATATGTCTTATTTATGTCAATGGTATATCATTACAACAGCTGAGAGAGGAGCTTGTGAAGAACGAACATCCCCACAGTCAAAGCATTTCCCTGAGATATCCATATAAAAACGTTTGTTGCTTTAATACCAAAAATAAAACCTCTGTTTGTATGTGACGCTAACCCGTTAGCGATTAGCTAATGGCTGGTGGTTGTGTACTAGGCCCCATCTTACACCCGGGATGGGAGTTAACGCTATAAAACACATTTCCTGGCAGTTGGACAACCTGGTAAGTTCTGAAAATATGTGTCTATTATTGTGTTATTCCAGCTATCGTTATCGGTTGTTAAGTTATAGTAATATTAAGCCGATAAATAATGAAAAACAGCCGACTAGCGCAAGCGGGTAACGCTAATATGCCCTAATATGCGCTAATATGCCCTGCTATATTTGTACTATGTTGTAAACGGAGTCCACAGCACAAGAATTTCACACGTGATACTTGTACCATGGAGTGACAATAAAAAATCTTGAATCTTGAATCTTGAATCTTGAATCTAATGCTAGCCTGCATGTTAAAAACCATTGTGTACCGATAACGTAGCTGGAGTAACTAATAAAACACATATTTTCTGAACTTACTTCAGTCCCCAACCAACGTTACTTCCTCGCGCACCTTTCTCAAAACAATGTCATTTTTATTGCGGTCCATCGATATGTCTGGTAGCCAGCACAGCCACCCCGACCTCCAGGCAGCCACTACCCGTGCTAAGAGCCCCTGTCCCGGCCATACACACCCAGCACAGCCACCCCGACCTCCAGGCAGCGTTAGATAACAGATGAAGCTGTGTATCTTGTCTATGACGATATATCTATAATATGAAGAGCCTGTCCAGCCAATGACGGCTTGAGACTGGCTGCCACAGCTGTCAATCATCCATTTTTATATGTCAAATAACTACTTAAAAACAAACTGAAAAAAATTACCACTTGCACAGGCATTAGCGTGATAATAATAATCTAAAATGATACAAACCACCTTTGGGAAAAAATGATCTGACGTACACTGTGATTGTTCCGGTTGTCCATTTCCCCATCCACTAACATGGGGAGGCGGGCCTTGTGACCTATACTGGCACCTGCCGCCAGAGCGGCGATCTAACATGCAGCGGCTTCACTGAACGGGACCAGAGCTGCACCCCTGGTCTAAGCGCAGACACAGGTGTAGGCGTGGCCCAGGCATGTCCGTGGGCCTCTAGCCTATCATCTGTCTCGCGCAAGTGTCATTTAGCGCTCTGATACCGTCGGTACATTCCGAGCGCAAAGAGAGGTTTGGGCGTTGCCCGTTCCAAAATAGGCGTTCCAGCGCAATGTGTTAGAAAAGGGGGCCTTGGGTGCTCTCAATTTTAACACCAGCAAATAGCTGGTCTTAGCGCAAACAACCCCACTACGCCAGGCGTACGCCTGAGCGCACACAGTATTCTCCGTGCAGTGCAGGAAATCCTTGCTTGGATACATACGCACGGCATGGATGTCTCTCTCTCTCTCCAACACTTTGCGCACGTAGACACTCTTCCCTCCTCAGAATGCCACATTGATTTTCAACTATAGCCTACATTGCAGAAAAAACACATCTTGATTTTAAAATGAGAATTCGTTTGTCTGGTTTTATTAGGCTACATAATTCCCGACCATACAGGTCTGTGGTGTAACATTAGATTACTTTAGGTAGGAGAGGGTAGGAGAAAATAAAAAGCAAATGTTGATATTTTCCAACCACCATTATACGTTTAATAGCACCGCAATAGTCCTCTCCACTTCCCTCATCGGGGGGAGAGAGAGAGACAAGGGGCATACTGCCTCACCTCATAATAGCCAGTAACCTACTGTATAGGCCTAGCTACTGCAAAAGTTAACTGTTGAAAATTCGATATCTGGTTTTGTCACAAGTAGCCTACAGCTGAAGTCCCTCTCGCCATCAAGCAGACAGTGACGGAAGCATGTGTCTTTATGACTTTCATCATAGGACTCCAGTAATTCTTCCACCTAGACTTCAAGTAACTACTTTCTTGTTAAAAACTCTCTTCTCGAGACTTTATTGCTTGGTGCATGCTAGATGCCAAATTACAGACACAGTAGTCTCGCTGGCCAGCCTCCCCTCCCTTCCGTGAGAGGAGTCTGGCAGTGCTGGTCACCATTCTGGAATTGCGATGGGCGGCGCTTAGCAGCAGTGCCCTTGGAAAATAGTTTCCAACAATCCAACTTGCCATTTTCAGCGTGTAGCAATGAGCTAGTGTGTAGGTTTCTGCCGTTCGCTTGCTAGCTAGTTAGCGTTGCTGTTTTCACTGCGGTGGCAGGGGACTATTTACAGCGACACACAGGGAGGAGGGAGCGGAAGCTGCTCTGATTGACATGGTCGGAGCCAATGACAGAGCTTGTAAGCGGCGAGCGGAAATCTGGCAGCGACAGAAATGGACGCCTCCAATGGGAGAGCAGCTGTAGAGCAGGGGAGGGCTAAGGGCTTATGCCAGCAGCCTGTTTCCATGCAGCCAGACTCCTCTAACGGAAAAGATGGGAGGCTGGCCAGCGAGACTACAGACACAGCGACCTGACCAATACCACCCTGTGTGTCTGGCCGTTCAGCCAAGGTCCTCCCGACTCCTAATCCCTGCTCTTCCCTCCTTAATCTGATTTTTGCTGGATTAACAGCATACAGTTCAACCTAACCAACACATGCCTTCACTAGCCTAGAGTATGTCTTGCTGATGGAGACTGCAGTTAAAGATATCCAGATAGTGGGACAACCTCTGATATGGCAGATATCATGCAGTTTGAGACTTATTTATTGAATAATTGATTAATACTCCACTGATTGTCTATATGGAAAGCCCTCACTGTGAACCTATAAGTGTTCAACTCTGCCAAGAGCATAATTCTATCGAATACTGGCGCAAAAATATCGGCATAGGCATCTTCACTCCAAATATATTGGGATTTGTCTTCAAAAATCCACATTAGTCAAACTGTTGTACAGATTAACATTATGCTGATGGTAACAGCATTCTCCCATATGAGTTACCTTCTACCTGGCAATTGTGTGGAAGAGCGATGTAATAAAAGACTCCAGCCAATATAGTCTGTGACTGATTTCAAGAAACTATAAAGAAACTATTTTACATAATCATAAATAATTAGTGCTAGTGATTCCAGAGCTCTATAATTCATTACATAAAGTGATTTAGTCCATAGTTGTGATTTCATATCCTGTCGCTGTTCTGTTTCACAGAACCATCTGGGAAACTCAACATTTAACAAGTAGGAAATGCTAGATTATCGTACCAAAAACTCAGAGGCAAATGTCAAATGATTATCGCTTTCAACATCACAATAAAGCAAAAGAGTCACCAGGACTTGTAGTCCAGTAAAAATGTCACTTGACCTCACACTAATTGCAACAAAACCAAACTCAACTGATTTTGTATCCTCAATATGTCCTCAATGAAGGAAAAAAAGTGTTAAGGAAATGTATGAAGGGAAATTTTTGAAAATGACCTATATGATGCTACCAAAAACGTTTTTTTATTTATTTTTTAACATTTTATTTTATTTTATTTTTTATTTTTTTTATTTTCTCCTTGAAGCAAAAAACACATACAGGATATAAGTGATGAGATTTATGGCACATTAAAAAAAAAAAAAAAAAAGGCTTCCATAGGCTACCATCATATTTAGGTAATTTTCAAAACTTTCCCTTCATACATTTCCTTAACACTTTTTTTCCTTCATTGAGGACATATTGAGGATACAAAATCAGTTGAGTTTGGTTTTGTTGCAATTAGTGTGAGGTGAGGTTGACCCACATATTTGTGTAAAATGCCTGGACTATTGTTCATAAGGGAGGCACCGTATAGGAAGACAACACCAGTGCTGTTTCACATGCAGAGAAAGCTAGAAGATATGTTCTCTACTATCTCATGAGCCTCTTTTCCTCCCGATTTGATTGGGATGAGTGGGAAGGAAAGGGCGCTGGGTGACACAACAGCATGTGTGTGGGCGTGCATACGCATGCATTTTAGGTACACCCACATGTGCACACTGTCCGTGTTAGCTTGTCAGTTCATTGTAAAGGTGTTTTTTTTGTGTTAGTCATGATTACGGCAAAACATTGAAACAGAAGGCTTCTTACGCAGTTCTGTCATCTCAATGCATAGATGCTGCTTATAGCGAACTCTAACCCTGTGAGTGAAAGTGCTCGTTAGTTAAAGATGGACCCTTTTAAATGAGCCAACTCCCCACTGGGACATAGGGCAAGAAGCCGGCAGCTTAAATGAATTAAAAGCTTATAGAATCAAGAGACCCTCATGGCTCATTCTAGCCCTTCACCACAAACAAGAAACTCTTTACAACTGACGTGATAGAAAAAATGTGAGAAGCCTGCAGTTAATGTATAGTCGCGCTCCATCTGACATTGGGAAATCAAATAAGAGTTCACAGCCATTGAAGTGGCTTCCTGAAAAGTATCTGCCAAGGGACCCTAACCCTGCCCCTCAGCTTCAAACAGTGTTTCAACAGATTAGTGCAAAGGCAAATAGCAATGCGTGATATAGCAGAAATCAAACAAGGAAAGAAATGGAGACATACTCACCGAGTGTGTGTGCAGTGTGTCCTCGAGGAGTTGATAGCAGAACCTTTGGTGTGTGTGTGTGTGTGTGTGTGTGTGTGTGTGTGTGTGTGTGTGTGTGTGTGTGTGTGTGTGTGTGTGTGTGTGTGTGTGTGTGCGTGTGTGGAAGGGAGATAGAGCTCAGTCTTGTGTGGTTGTATCCAACATCACTGATCCGGAGCTTGTGAGAGTGGAGCAGGTATACTGCTGTGGCTGAGAGAGGTTTACACTGACTGGGGAGGCTCTCCCTCTCGCTCGCTCTCTCTCTCTCTCTGCTCCCTATGAGAGCTGCTGAACCATGTGCCTGGCATACTTCTGCCAAACAACTGCTTCTCTCACACACCCACACCCATCACACACACACACACACACACACACACACACACACACACACACACACACACACACACACACACACACACACACACACACACACACACACACACACACGCCAGTTTATAGCTATCTTAGTGAGGCATCCTTCTCTCACACACACACACACACATGACAGTTTATAGCTATCTTAGTGAGGACATTCTTCTCTCTCACACACATGACAGTTTATTGGTATCTTAATCAGGACATTCTTCTCTCTCACACACACACATGACAGTTTATAGCTATCTCAGTGAGGACATTGTTCTCTCTCACACACACACATGACAGTTTATAGCTATCTCAGTGAGGACATTCTTCTCTCTCACACACACATGACAGTTTATAGCTATCTCAGTGAGGACATTCTTCTCTCTCACACACACACATGACAGTTTATAGCTATCTCAGTGAGGACATTCTTCTCTCTTACACACACATGACAGTTTATAGCTATCTCAGTGAGGACATTCATCTCTCTCACACACACATGACAGTTTATAGCTATCTCAGTGAGGACATTCTTCTCTCTCACACACACACATGACAGTTTATAGCTATCTCAGTGAGGACATTCTTCTCTCTCACACACACATGACAGTTTATAGCTATCTCAGTGAGGACATTCTTCTCTCTTACACACACATGACAGTTTATAGCTATCTTGTTTGTTTGTTTGTTTGTTTATTTAGCACACATTAAAACAGTGCAAGGAGGGAACGAAGCCCACGGGGCTTGTACGGAGTTCCACCCCTATCAACAATCATAATCGTATAATCAAAATCATATAAAAAATAATCATATCAATTTTTTTTTACAAAGTTACAATAGGCTAACAGAAAATTAGTCTATTGACATCCCCAGGCTAACACAATGACTTTTGCAGATAAATAAGGAGACAAGGTACAAAGCAGAGCGTAGCAGATGGAGGAATAAGGAGACAATATACACAGATCGGAGAAGGGCACACAAAAGAAGGCAAAATAAATCTTAGTGAGGACATTCATTGACTTCGACATTAATGCATTCCCTTACCCCTAAGCCTAACCTGAACACAACTAAATGCCTAACCCGTAGCCTAACCCTAACCTAAACCCAATTCTAAAATAACACTTAGCCTATTCCCTGCCAGGGTTTCTGGCCAATGGCCACTGGCCATTTTCAGTGATTTTCTGGGACCCACAGAATATTTTCTTGAATATCTCAAAAGAAAGACAAAAATAAAGTTTGTTTCTGCCTTCATCCATTTTTTTGTTATTGACACAGAATGTAGGTCGTTTTCACTGAAAACAGAAAGCAGAGAAAAATGCCTTTTTATGCAGCAGAGCGAGGGAGATATGCACTCCGCACTCAGAGAAGGGACGTGCCGGGTCACACTCTCGTCTTGCCCGGGGGACGGGTGCTTCGTGGTGCTTGATGTCTGGAGGCCTGGGGGCATATGTGACGACTGAAATTTACATAATGTGAGGGTTCACAAACCGGATTGCTAATCTACTTGACAGGAGAAGTGATTTGTGTAGGTTTAGAAATTAATATTTTATGCATACTGAACACTCCTCCACTCGTGTATATATTGCATATTGGATATTAGGTATACTGTGAGACTGGAGGATTTACGTGCGGATACTGGATGGCCAAGACACACTTGGTAAACTGAAGTCTTGATAACTAGGAACACTGTAGCACTTGCTGAGTCTGCAAGGTTCGAAGATGGGAAGTGTTGCAGAAGGTTGCCGTGAGATGAATCTATGGACAACTGCAGAAGACTTGCAGAGCAAACCTTTATAGGTCCCGAATGTGACATCACATTGTTTTATGACATCATCAGTGAGACCATCAAAGATGACATGGGGATTATGACATCATCATTGTCGACATCTCAATATTGACATCCAACAGTTCACATTCCTTAGATGTAGGTATGGCATCACCGAACAGTACCCCACATTGGACACATTGGACCATGTTGGACATCATCCAACAGATCATCCAACAGTTCGCATTCATGAGATGTAGGTATGACATCATCTAACATTGGACTGCACTTGCAATGTTGTGATTGTCTTTTTTTTCTTATTTCTTTATTTGAATATTGACATGACCGCTATGCTGCATAATGACACTAAGACAAATTCCTTGTATGTAATCTTGCATACTGTGGCAATAAAAGTGATTCTGATTCTGATTTACCAGCATCTGGTGAAAAAAATCCTTCAGCTTTGAGTGACTGTCATGAGTCCGTGTGACGTGTCGAGCCCAGGGGGAAAAGCTTGTTGCAGCGCTTTGAGGCACCACGCTTTGAGTTTTATGGAGCTTCCTCCTGAAGGTAGATTGTTGCTTTTTTCCGCTGGCTGGTTTTGTGGGACAGTAACCCTGGCTTCTGGGCGACTTTCGGAGTGAAGTAGCACTTCATAAAGTGGCCAAGAGCGCCATCTATCGCATGGTGGTGAAAACACGGATTGACGTAAAAACACATCAATGGCGGGGAATGAGTTTAAACCGAGGCTTAAAGAGGACATGAAACATTTGATCACATGACAATACAGGACACAGCTTTCAAGTCTGAAATTTACCTCGATTTGCTAGAAAGATGAACATTTCAGCTTTTCGCCAACTAGGGCGCTGCTAGATGTCACTAAGTTGACTGTATGTTTTGATGAATCAAAACAACCACAATCCAAGTCAGAAACACAACATATGCTGTGAGCCTTAGAATAGAAAATCCTACTGACACTTAAATAGCCTGTGCTCCATTACTGTACTGTATTGTACTCTACTGTACTGTACTGTACAGTCAACCTCTGTAGTGACATCTAGCAGCGCCCTAGTTGGCTAAAAGCTGAAATGTTGTTAATCTTTCTAGCTAATCTAATTTCAGCCTAGAAAGCAGTGTCCTGTCTTGTCTGAGGTGAAATGCAAATGAACTAGTGACATGATCAAATGTTTCATGTCCTCTTTAACCTTCAAACAGCCCTTTGTAGGTGTGTGAGAAAGTAAGGACCAGCCGAATTGTCCTCACTTTCCTTAAGACTCCTAACTCAAATTGGTCCTCACAGATAACTGTGCAAGCAGATACACAGACAGTATGTGCACACATGCCACACAATCCAGAGAAAAGTTTCAAGAAAAGTTTCAAAAGAAGACGTTTTTGTATTTGTGTGTGTGTGTGTGTGCGCACGTGTGTGTACGTGCGTGCATGTGTGTGTGTGTGTGTGTGTACTTACTTATGTGCGTGCATGTGTGTGTGTGTGTGTATGTGTGTGTGTGTGTGTGTGTGTGTGTGTGTGTGTGTGTGTGTGTGTTATCAGCTGTCCCTGCCTGTGATGGACGTGCACAGACATCAGTGCTGACATACAATTAGTGTGTTACCCCTCTCCTTATTTAGCTTCAAAGGAGCCTCTGTCATGAAGTGAGGCTGGCCGGCTGGCAGTATCTGGCTTTCTCTGACTCAACCCAGAACGTTGGCTTCTGCAAGTAAAACTGCCCATTCATTTTCATTCCCACAGTCAATTACACTCACCTTGAGCGGTCAGCGCGTGGATCAGCTATAGAAGCCATCAGTCCATCTAATCTAATTTCAACTTTATTGTTAAGGAATGGTGTTTTATTCCCAAGTTCACTGTGAAATACTATACAAGCAGTCTCTGTTACCATAGCAACGTTACCGCTCCAAAATTGGACGTGTTTGGTAGCCAAATCTGAGCAAAGGCTAGCAGCCTGTATCGATGATTGATACCACTCCACCATGGTTTTACTGTCGGATATCATGGGCCCTATTTAGATGATCTGTAGCGCATGGTCTACTAAGTGCATGGCGCAAGTGCTTTCAGAGCATGTCCAAGTCCACTTTTGCTATAGGACGCACAAAGTAAGGCGGAATGTGCAAAGGGGTTGTACTTAATTATTCATAAGTGTGTTTTGGGCGTAACATGACTTCCCATTTACACCTGGCATTAAAATGTGTTTTGGGTGATAAGATTGCAATAGGATAGTGCTTGACCACTTGAGTAGAGGTGTAAATGCACCCAAGACACATTTAGGACGGATTGCAATCTGATCGGCCAAACCACCTCCGGAGTGCATGGTCAGAGACACATTGTGACCACATTGAACACAAGTGTAAATGCAAATGTGTTCTAAAACCACATACAACACCACCACTGTTTTTCTGCTGCTCTATGCTATGGAGCTTGCATGATCCGATCGCAATCAGATCTCAATGTGGACAGTGGAGACTAGGGGTGTCACAATATATCGTCCCACGAAATTTCGCGATAGTAAAACGTCACGATATGTATCGTTGAGATGAAATCTCATATCGTGATTTTTTTTTTTTTTTTTTTTTTAAATAGACAAAGAAACGTCTTTGTTTGTTGAAGTTCAATGTGTGGAAAGTAGTTCAGTTGAACAAGTCTCTGAAGAGACACATGAGAAGTTATACAGGAGAGAAACCATTCAATTGAGTTTCTGGCAAAACTGTTTACTTGACAGGAAAAATTGAAGATGCATAAAAAATAGACTAAGAAAAGTCTTGTTTGAGTTTGAAGAAAAACTGAAGATGCATAATGAGAATTTATACTGCTGAGAAACCTTTTAGTTCAAAGTAAATCTAAGTGACGGTGTAACTCATTCTATTTCAAGATAAGCCTTATCTCCAATCTCATGTTTTTTCTAGTTGTTATTGTAATAACAATTTCCCACAACAGCATGTTTTGTATTTGTGCATTTCAAATAAAATACTACTTTTCCAGTCATATATTGTCATTATTCAAGTTTAAAAAAATATTGTTAAAATCGTATCGTATCGTATCGTTATCGTGAACCCAGTATCGTGATACGTATCGTATCGTGAACTGAGTGTATCGTGACACCCCTAGTGGAGACACATATTAATACCAGGTGTAAATGTCATCAGGTTAATGTGGTCAAACACTATCCGATTGCAATCTGATCACCCAAAACACATTTTAATGCCAGGTGTAAATGGGGCCAGATGCGTTTGCACCTTGAGCCAATGACTGTAGTGCACACAAGCAGAGGTCTTGGCGCGGACGTCCGTGGAAAGTCTGGAAAGTCTGAAATATCAGCCGTCTGTCCCAGCAGAGTTAGTCTATAATGAGGTGGCAGGTCAGCGCACAATTGCTTAGTTGGGCAGGTGAGCACACTGCGCAGTTGAGCAGATGGGAGCACGCAAAGCATGCGACGCACGCCATAAATGAGTGTGTGAAGTGCACAATATTTCTAGTCAGACTGATAGACTCTGGGTTCCCAGATTGTGTAACGTTACCTTGAGGCTGAGGTAAAGCCTTCACAGGTGTTGAAGAAGCAGAACAAGAAGAAGAAACAGCAGACTTTGCATTTAGAACAGTGTAAATGGAAACAAGTTGTATTCTTGCTAAGTAAAAACAGTTCCTATTTTGTGCCATAAAGCAAAAACTGATTTGTGCTGTAAAGCAATCCAACCCAGTGGCACAGAGTGTGAAACGCAGTGTGAGTGACACAGTGTGAAATGCAGTGCGAAGACTGGAGGCTGCCAGTTTCCTCCCACAGTAATATCTCCCACACCGCATGTTGGAATGCTTTACACATTTGCCTCCAGGACCATCAGTTTATGTCATAATGGATTTTCCACCATTTTGACTTTCTCCAAACCGTTCCCCCCCTATGGATTTTTCAGATTTAATGGAAGACAGCTGTAAACAACACAGTAAGTTGTTTTGGATGTCCTTAACTGCACACTTGGATACCATCAATGTTTTTTGCTTGTAATCTGTGAATGAGGAAAGGAATGTTAATTTCAAAAGACCCAGTCTACTGAGTGATGGCTCCTTTTCACTTCTTCCTGCTTAGATAGACTGTGCAACTATGATATCACCCAATGGTTTCTGCACTACTGATTTGAAGCATTGAGTTTTTCATTGTGAGCGTCACAATTTTGGTTTTCTCTGAGCCAGCAGTTATGGAGGCCCGGGACTGCCATATCAATAAATAAATAAATAAATGAGCAGATAAATACATATATATGTATCATAAATATATGTAGAAATAAATGTAGGCACACATTAATTAATACGAGTGACATAAATGTATATATGTGTATTTTTCTATTTTTGTACGTTTTATATATTTATTTAATGATTTATTTGTTTATTTATACATTTATACATTTATTTATACATTTATACATTTATATATAAATTTATTTATTTATTTATAAATTTATTTATTTATTTATAAATTTATTTATTTATTTATTTATGGCATTTATTTATGTCTGTTTTATTTTATTTATGTCTGTTTTATTTACCTCCCATTTATTTCTGTGCCTTGTATTTAGTGATGTCTCCTTTGTATTTAGTGATGCGTCCTTGCTTCCTTTCCTTTTCTGTATGCATTTCTGCCTACTCAATGCAAATTAGGGGGGCGGCCCTGTGCATTTATGTCTGCTCAATGCAAATTAGGTGGCTGGCCGTCATGGGCTCAAGTCTTTGCCTATTGGCTCGAATGCACATCTGCTCCAAACTTGTCATGCATGATAAGTGTCCATGCCTGAAGATATCTGCACATCAATATCCATTTACACTCATAGCGCCACCTACTGGCAACAGGAAATGACATGTTTTACACTTACATGAACTGCTCAGAGTGGGTTGAACACATCCACCTCGGATGTGGTCAGAAAATCCTTTACCACCCAATGCAGCTTCATTTTGACGATTATGAGTGCTCATTGACCGGCGTGGGCGTGGCGCCATGGCGAATGTTGATGTTTCGCCGTCACACAGGAAGTTGGAGTAACTTCATTGTAGATTGTCCAATCTGCTCCAAACTTGTCATGCATGATAACTGTACATGCCTGAACACATCTAGATGTCAATATCCATTTATAGTCATAGCGCCCCCTACTGGCAACACAGAAAGTGCTTTGTAACTTGGCCCTACATGCTCACATGTGCACCAAACTTCCCATGTTTGATGAGCATCCCAGCCTGAAGACATCTAGATCAGTGGTTCTCAAATGGGGGTCCGCGGACCCCCAGGGGTCCGTGGCACTTTGCCAGGGGGTCCGCGAAAAGTTTTCAAGTAAAAAAAAAAAAAAAAAAAAAATGCTACATGTTACTTATTCCTTCTCAAACTACTTCCTACATGGTGCTAGTCTATCAAAATATCTTGGCTGTCATTGATTGTGTTGCATAGTGGTTTTCTGTACTGTTGACAAATTGTGATATTGTAAGTCGCTTTGGATAAAACAAAAGTGTCTGCTAAATGACGTAATGTAAATGTAATGTAATAAAAAAAATATATATATATATTTTTTGCTAAATCTTCATAGTTGAACGAAAATAGTTTATGCTTTAAATCTAAAATGGTTCATGGATTACATTCTAATAACAAACCTATCAAATTAAAAGTCAAGCACGTTACCGTGGAAACAATTAACACATTCACTGCCAGCCTTTTTTTTTTACTGTAGGTAGGTTCTGCCAGAGGGTTTTTTTGAGGATTCTGGCTCATCTTTCAAGACCCGAGGATTCTTTTCTGCTAAGATTTTGTGAACACACAATATCTCAAAAGAACTAATAGAATGTGTGCTTTCTCTGTCTAAAAGAGTTAGTTTGTAGAGTTAGTAGTTATGTAAGCATTAGCAGTTGAATACAGCATGGTTTCAGCGTCTGGAAATTTATTCTGAGATAAACGGCTTTTTGTGAAATTCGATAGAACAGTCACTTTAACCATTCATTTTTGGCATCAGTAAGACGTCAGACATCTAAACAATAGTTTTGAACAGTTTTTCCTCCATAACAGCAGGAAACCCCCCTCTGCTTCCAACTCCTCCCTCCGTGGGCGTTCTCCTCCGCAGCGTTTGTCACAAGCGAGTGTTCTGCTGCTGCGAGTTTGAGCAGCCTCCCTCCCTGGCAGCGAGTGTGGATAGGGCTCACTTGTTTCTTGGGTTTGAGAGCTTTGATGAAGCTTTGTGCGATTCTAGGCTTTATGCTGCGTGTTTCAAAGTGTTTTCCACCCAGTCTATTTTTGGAATCCCCCACCGCCAGCTCCCAGCGCGAAAGTGAAAGCGTTTTCGCCAATCCATTTTACAGTAGAGAATGGTTTCCTCGCGCGTTTTGGCTCTGCTTTTCCTAGTGTGGAGAGCACTGTCGCCACTTAGTGGGTCCGTGGAATGGGTTGTACACGTTCGCTGACTCCAATATTTTTATAGGAGACGTGGGGAGCGTTGATCCACGTCCCACCGTCAAAATTTTTTTTTTTTTTTTAAGCCGAGATAACTCGTCTTTGGCAGTGAACCGTCGGATTCTGTAAGCCGAGATAACTCGTCAATGGCAGTGAACGTGTTAAGCTTAGCCCAAAATCACAAATCAGAATGAGGGGGTCCCCGGTATATTTTCTATCTTGTAAGGGGTCCTTGGCTGAAAAACATTTGAGAACCTCTGATCTAGATGACCATTTGGAGTGATAGGCAGAGCACCCCCTACTGGCCACGCAGAAAGCTGTTTGTAACTCGGCCGTACATGGTCACACCCGCAACAAACTTAACATGTTTCATGAGCATCCCAGACTTCACACATGTACATGCCAATATAGCATTATAGGCAGAGCGCCTCCTACTGGCAACACATGAAGTTGATTGTAACTCAACTGAACGTTGTCCTATCTGCTCCAAACTTGTCGTGCATGATAAGTGTCCATGCCTGAAGATATCTGCAGATCAATATTCAGTGATAGTTACAGCACCACCTACTGGCAAAAGGAAATGACACAAGTTTTACACGTACATGAACTGCTCATAGTGGGTTGACCACATCCACCTCAGATGTGGTCAGAAAAGCCTCAAGCTCTCGATTAACCTTCATTGTGAGGATTATGGGTAAGACATTGATATGTCAATATCCATTTATAGTCATAGCGCCCCCTACTGCCAACACATAAATCGTTTTGTAACTCGGCAGTACATGGTCCCCCGCACACCAAAATACACATGTTTGATGACCATCCCAGCCTGAAGACATCTAGATGAACATTTTGAGTGATAGGCAGAGCGCCCCCTTCTGGCCACACAGGGAGTTGGAGTAACTCCATTGTAGATTGTCCAATCTGCTCCAAACTTGTCATGCATGATCAGTGTACATACCTGAAGACATCTAGATGTCAACATCCATTTATAGTCATAGTGCCCCCTACTGCCAACACAGACAGTGGTTTGTAACTCGGCCCTACATGCTCACACGCGCACCAAACGTCACATGTTTGATGAACATCCCAGCCTGAAGACATCTATAGGACCATTTGGAGTTAGTGGCAGAGCGCCCCCTACTGACCACACAGGAAGTTAGAATAACTCCATTGTAGATTGTCCAATCTGCTCCAAACTTGTCATGCATGATAAGGGTCCATGCCTCAAGCCATCTATATGTCAATATCCATTTATAGTCATAGCGCCCCCTACTGGCAACAAAGAAAGTGGTTTGTAACTTGGCCCTACATGCTCACACGTGCACCAACTTCACATGTTTGATGAGCATCCCAGCCTGAAGACATCTAGATGACCATTTGGAGTTATAGGCAGAGCGCCCCCTACTGGCCACACAGGAAGTTGGAGTAACTTTATTGTAGATTGTCCAATCTGCTCCAAACGTGTCATGCATGATAAGTGTCCATGCCTGTACACATCTATATGTCAATAGCCATTTATAGTCATAGCGCCCCCTACTGGCAACACAGAAAGTGGTTTGTAACTCGCCCCTACATGCTCACACGCGCACCAAACTTCACATGTTTGATGACCATCCCAGCCTGAATACATCTAGATGACAATTTGGGGTGATAGGCAGAGCGCCCCCTACTGGCCACACAGAAAGCGGTTTGTAACTCGGCCGTACGTAGTCACACCCGCAACAAACTTCACATGTTTGATGACCATCCCAGACTTCACACATGTACATGACAATAGAGCATTATAGGCAGAGCGCCCCCTATTGGCAACAGGAAATTACATCTTTTACACTTACATACTTTACTTTATTGGCATTTAGCAGACGCTTTTATCCAAAGCGACGTACAGAAATTATGTACAGCACAGCAATAAAAAACTGATAGAAAAACAGTACAAACCAGCAACAAACAGACAGCATAAACAGCAGTAATAGACAGCAATAATAATATGAATAGACAGCAATAATAAATAAATTAAATGATTCATGCTATAATCAGGTGAAAACTAATTGTCAAGTCTAATAATCCATTGTTTAAAAACAAAGAAAAGGTGGTGCCTGAGGAAAGTCAGTCAGGGGGGAGTCAGATGGGATATAAAAGATGTGTTTTTAGTTTTTTGCGGAAAGAGGGTAATGTTTCTGTGGTTCTGATTGCGGGGGGAGTTCGTTCCACCATTTTGGTGCGAGGTATGTGAACAGTCGTGAGGTGCAGCGATATGGTCCATGGAGCGGCGGAGGGGCGAGACGGCCTGCACTGGTGGAGGGGCGGAGGTAACGGTGGGGGGTTTGGAATTTGATCATGGATTGTAGATATGGAGGAGCTGTAGAGTGAACTGCCTTGAAGGTCAGTACTAAAGTCTTGAATTTGATGCGTGCTGAGATGGGTAGCCAATGAAGGTCACGGAAAAGGGGAGTGACATGGGAGAATTTTGGTTGATTAAAGATCAGGCGGGCTGCAGCGTTCTGGATTAGCTGAAGGGGATGAGTAGCGGAGGCAGGGAGACCGGCGAGGAGGACATTACAGTAATCAAGGCGAGATATGACAAGTGCTTGGACGAGAAGTTGTGTTGCAGCTAATGTTAAAAATGGGCGAATTTTACGAATATTATAGAGGGAGAACCTACAGGAACGTGCCGTTGCTGCAATGAAATTCGAGAAGGAAAGATGGTTATCAATTATTACTCCAAGTTTCTTGGCAGATGAGGAAGGGGCTACAGTGGTGTTATTGATGGAGATGGAAAGATCGGTCAGAGGGCAGTCTTTACTGGGGATGAGGAGGAGTTCAGTTTTAGAGAGGTTGAGTTTCAGATGGTGAGCAGACATCCACTCACAGATGTCTCTGAGGCAGGAGGAGATGCGTGATTTGATATGTGTGTCAGAGGGGGGGAATGAAATGTAAAGCTGGGTGTCATCGGCGTAGGAGTGATAGGTGAAACCCTGGGATGAAATTATATGGCCAAGGGAGTGCATGTAAAGAAGGAAGAGAAATGGACCTAAGACTGAACCTTGGGGGACACCGGTGGTGAGAGTGCAGGGCTGTGAAAGAGTTTCTCGCCAGAGGACTTGGAATGTGCGGTCAGACAGGTAGGAGGAAAACCAGGATAGTGCAGTGCCAGTGATTCCCAGGTCGGAGAGGGTGGATAGGAGGATTTGATGGTTGACTGTATCAAATGCTGCGGAGAGATCGAGAAGGATGAGTACTGAAGAAAGTGATGAAGATTTGGCAGAGTGGAGGGCTTCGGTGACAGAGAGGAGGGCGGTTTCTGTGGAATGTGCCGGTTTGAAGCCAGATTGATGGGGGTCGGAAAGATTATTTCGGGTGAGGTGGGAAGAGAGTTGACTAGATACTGTTCTTTCGAGAGTTTTTGAAATAAAAGACAGGAGGGAGACGGGACGGTAGTTATTGATGACAGTGGGATCGAGGGATGGTTTCTTAAGGAGTGGTTTTATTATAACTGATTTTAGGGCAGGGGGAAAGACACCAGAGGACAGGGAGGAGTTGATAAGGGAAGTGAGAAAAAGAGAAATGTCAGGGGAGATGGACTGGAGGAGAGGGGAAGGGATGGACTTACATGAACTGCTCATTGTCCCAGCCTGAAGACATCTATATGTCAATATCCATTTATAGTCATAGCGCCCAGGGCCGCTGCTGGCCATTTGGGTGCCCTAAGCGTAATTGTTTTGTGGTGCCCCCCCCCCCCCCCCCGCAAAACTTTCAATAACTGTCAAACGAAAGACTGCAAAATCATTAATTATGAACGATACTAGTGTATCTCACATTACATTACATGTGGTAAACAAACAATTGTTAGAATTACTGTACATGTCAGCAAACAAGCGATTGTTAAACTGTACATGCAAGCAGGGGCGGACTGGGATCATAATTCAGGCCGGGCATTAGATACCAAGCAGGCCAGGCCGATAAGGGCCGACGTGCGTGCCGGTGTCCGAAGGGCGGCGGCGAAAAATTTGGGCTGTTTGAAGTCCAATTTGGGCCGTTTGAAGCCAGATTTGGGCTGTTTGAAGCCAGATTTGGGCCGTTTGAAGCCCGATTTGGGTCGCTTGAAGCCAGATTTGGGCCAGTTGAAGCCAGATTTGGGCCGGTTGAAGACAGATTTGGGCCGTTTGAAGCCCAATTTGGGCCGACTCCAATTTTACAATGAGATGCACCCACTTTAACCCTGAATAAAGTAATAAAACCACTAGTAAACCATAGGCGGCGCCTGGCCTGCTGTTCAGTGAGTGGCCTGACTGAGGGCACCAAAAAAAAAAAAAATTTTTTTTTTTTTGGTGCCCTCAGTCACATGATGCCCTACGCAGTCTGCGTACTCTGCATATAGGGTGCGGCGGCCCTGATAGCGCCCCCTACTGCCAACACAGACAGTGGTTTGTAACTCGGCCCTACACGGTCCCACGCGCACCAAAATTCACATGTTTGATGACCATGCCAGCCTGAACACATCTACATGACCATGTGGAGTGATAGGCAGAGTGCCCCCTAGTTGCCAGTAGGGGGCGCTATGATTCTAAATGGATATTGACATATAGATGTCTTCAGGCTGGGACACGTATGAAGCACGTGCAGTTTGGCAGAGATTGGACAATCTCCAATAGAGTTACTCCAACTTCCTGTGTGACGGCGAAACATCAACGTTCGCCATTCACGTTCAACCCACTCTGAGCAGTTCATGTAAGTGAAAAAACATGTAATTTCCTGTTGCCAGTAGGTGGCGCTATGACTGTAAATGGTTATTGACATATAGATGTCTTCAGGCATGGACAGTTATCATGCATGACAAGTTTGGAGCAGATAGGACAATGTGCATTCGAGTGACAGCGACTTCGTGTGTCATGGCGAGACATCGATCTTCGCCGCGTAGCCACGCCCACGCCGTTCATGGTAAATGCAAACTTTTAATAGCTTTTCATCATTGGGGTCTCTTCTATCTGCTGTGCAAGTTTGAGGGTGATCTGATGAACCCCTTAGGAGGAGTTTGTTAAAGTCTGACCCCTGGAAATGGGTGAAATGTCTGAAATATTGCACAGTAAATTCAAAATGCCTGACTTCCGGTTGGGTGTGGATCCTGGCACCAAGAGACTTTTCCCTTAGTCTGGCCATTATACATGTGCCCTGCAATTTTCGTAGCTGTAGGGGAAACTTAGCGTGAGGGCTATTCCGTTTATAGATTGTAGGAGGCGCTATGGAGGCATTTAGCCACGCCCCTGGCCAAAAACCTTGAAATCTGAAAATTTTCACCACTTCTGACGGATGTGCAAAGTTTGGCCACATTTTGTGCATGTTTAGGCCCTCGAAAATGTACATGCATGTACATGTGTGAAGTCTGGGATGGTCATCAAACATCTGAAGTTTGGTGCGTGTGTGAGCATGTAGGGGCGAGTTACAAACCACTTTCTGTGTTGCCAACTTGCCAGTAGGGGGCGCTATGACTATAAATGGATATTGACATATAGATGTGTACAGGCATAGACACTTATCATGCATGACACGTTTGGAGCAGATTGGACAATCTACAATAAAGTTACTCCAACTTCGTGTGTGGCCAGTAGGGGGCGCTCTGCTTCTAACTCCAAATGGTCATCTAGATGTCTTCAGGCTGGGATGCTCATCAAACATGTGAAGTTTGGTGCACGTGTGAGCATGTAGGGCCAAGTTACAAACCACTTTCTGTGTTGCCAGTAGGGGGCGCTATGACTATAAATGGATATTGACATATAGATGTGTACAGGCATGGACACTTATCATGCATGACATGTTTGGAGCAGATTGGACAATCTACAATAAAGTTACTCCAACTTCCTGTGTGGCCAGTAGGGGGCGCTCTGCCTATAACTCCAAATGGTCATCTAGATGTCTTCAGGCTGGGATGCTCATCAAACATGTGAAGTTGGTGCACATGTGAGCATGTAGGGCCAAGTTACAAACCACTTTCTTTGTTGCCAGTAGGGGGCGCTATGACTATAAATGGATACTGACATATAGATGGCTTGAGGCATGGACACTTATCATGCATGACAAGTTAGGAGCAGATTTGACAATCTACAATGAAGTTACTCTAACTTCCTGTGTTGCCAGTAGGGGGCGCTCTGCCTATCACTCCAAATGGTCCTATAGATGTCTTCAGGCTGGGATGCTCATCAAACATGTGAAGTTTGGTGCGCGTGTGAGCATGTAGGGCCAAGTTACAAACCACTTTCTGTGTTGCCAGTAGGGGGCGCTATGACTATAAATGGATATTTACATATAGATGTGTACAGGCATGGACACTTATCATGCATGACACGTTTGGAGCAGATTGGACAATCTACAATAAAGTTACTCCAACTTCCTGTGTGGCCAGTAGGGGGCGCTCTGCCTATAACTCCAAATGGTCATCTAGATGTCTTCAGGCTGGGATGCTCATCAAACATGTGAAGTTGGTGCACATGTGAGCATGTAGGGCCAAGTTACAAACCACTTTCTTTGTTGCCAGTAGGGGGCGCTATGACTATAAATGGATATTGACATATAGATGGCTTGAGGCATGGACACTTATCATGCATGACAAGTTTGGAGCAGATTGGACAATCTACAATGGAGTTACTCTAACTTCCTGTGTGGCCAGTAGGGGGCGCTCCTCCTCTAACTCCAAATGGTCCTATAGATGTCTTCAGGCTGGGATGCTCATCAAACATGTGAAGTTTGGTGCACGTGTGAGCATGTAGGGCCAAGTTACAAAGCACTTTCTGTGTTGCCAGTAGGGGGCGCTATGACTATAAATGGATATTGACATCTAGATGTGTTCAGGCATGTACAGTTATCATGCATGACAAGTTTGGAGCAGATTGGACAATCTACAATGAAGTTACTCCAACTTCCTGTGTGACGGCGAAACATCAACATTCGCCATGGCGCCACGCCCACGCCGGTCAATGAGCACTCATAATCGTCAAAATGAAGCTGCATTGGGTGGTAAAGGATTTTCTGACCACATCCGAGGTGGATGTGTTCAACCCACTCTGAGCAGTTCATGTAAGTGTAAAACATGTAATTTCCTGTTGCCAGTAGGTGGCGCTATGAGTGTAAATGGATATTGATGTGCAGATATCTTCAGGCATGGACACTTATCATGCATGACAAGTTTGGAGCAGATAGGACAATGTGCATTCGAGCCAATAGGCAAAGACTTGAGCCCATGACGGCCAGCCACCTAATTTGCATTGAGCAGACATAAATGCACAGGGCCTAGGGCTGTGCGATTTTGCCTAAAACTAAAATTGAGGATTTTTTCTCTCAAAACCCGATTTTCGATTTCGATTTCGATTTATTATACTATTATACTTCTCTAAACATTTGTTGCCCTGCAGAGCTCTTTTCCCCCCTTTTTTTCATAATTGACAATTTACGCTTTTACTCTGAAGGTAGAACAACTCAACCTACTGTTTTAGCTTGCCGCTGCTATGCTTAACTTCCTGGCTGTTGCTTGCTAACTTGACACTGGTGGATTTGCGTGTTCCTCGGTGAGATAATTATATTAGTGTCTAAGCGACCACCCGTGCTCGGAGTTACAGTATATCTGTACTAGAATAACACAAAGTCACAACAGGAATGCGTGGAACTGCGATAGCAGTTAGGGGGAAATTCAGACACACAGGGACAGGTGAGTCAGCTGAGGCAGCCATGAATACAGCCAATCTATCAGTACTCGGTGGCCTCACGTGTTGTTTTGTTATTATGTGAACTGTAAAGGCAACGTTTCATCGTCCGGTGATAATGTCTGTGTTCGTGTGCGCGCGTGAGTGTGTTGTGGCAATCGTTATCTTGTAGGCTACAGCCGGCAGTGCAACAAGCTGCTTTTTGGTCGGAGGTGTTGAAATAAGTCCATTGTGCTGCTGTTTTTAGTAGCAGTATCACAGCCTCTAGAGAGACTTTACAGCGGTGAGAATGGACAAGTAGCAGCATGCGTACATGAGAGAGAGCCGCCCTGCGTAACGTACTTACCCTAGTTAAAGTGAAAATTTAATTTAAATTAAAAAAAAAAAAAAAAAACGATTTTACGATTTTCATTTTTTTAACATCGTACTAACTAATTAATTCGATTACGATTCAAAATCGATTAATCGCACAGCCCTAACAGGGCCGCCCCCCTAATTTGCATTGAGTAGGCAGAAATGCATACAGAAAAGGAAAGGAAGCAAGGACGCATCACTAAATACAAAGGAGACATCACTAAATACAAGGCACAGAAATAAATGGGAGGTAAATAAAACAGACATAAATAAAATAAAACAGACATAAATAAATGCCATAAATAAATAAATAAATAAATTTATAAATAAATAAATAAATAAATAAATTCATAAATAAATAAATAAATTTATAAATAAATGTATAAATGTATAAATAAATGTATAAATGTATAAATAAACAAATAAATCATTAAATAAATATATAAAACGTACAAAAATAGAAAAATACACATATATATACATTTATGTCACTTATATTAATTAATGTGTGCCTACATTTATTTCTACATATATTTATGATACATATATATGTATTTATCTGCTCATTTATTTATTTATTTATTGATTTATTGATATGGCAGTGACCATATTTGGACTAGAAGAGCTGCAGCACCACCTGCTATTGGTCCGTGATCGGCGAGCTGTGCGATCACCGCACAGGTGACCTGTCATTCATGCCCCAAAACTTAGTCTGCTTTATCATCTATTTTACTCTAAACGGGACCATAATTTACAAAATTAACATCATGTTGTATAGAAGACTTGAAACTAGTGATTGAGACCATAAACTCATTAGGAAAGTGTTTACTGAGGTAATACTTCAAGTGAGAAGTAGAGTCATTTTCCCTTTGACTTCTATACAATTTGACTTCTTTTTGCAGCATACTCTATGTGAGTTATATAAAAATTCACCCCCTGTACAGTCAATGGTGAAATTAGCTATAGAGACCGAAACAACTTTTTTGTACCAGGAACGTGTTTATTTATTTATTTTTTCTATATTTTATTTTCAACTTTTTTGAACAACACATGAACAAGACAAACAGGGTCAGACACAGGAAGACAAAAGAAAAGAAAGAAAGAAAACATACAGATATTATCGACATTCAGTATTACGTTGTGCTACCAGTCTCATAAGGTGCTTATGCTTGTAAGAGATATTGTGCACGGGATCCCACGCAAGAGGTCCATGAGAAACCAGCCGGGCGAGTCACCCGTTGCCCCAAACCTCAATGAGGTAGGGTAGAAACGGGTCCCAAATAGCCAAAAATGTCTCAAGTGAGTTGGTCCTCAGGAACCTAAGTCTCTTCATCTGTATAACAGAGGTCATATCGTCAGCCACAATTGAAAGGAGGGTGAAGAGGGGGACTTGCATTCCTTCAGGATGAGTTTCTTGGCAACAGTTGTCCCCTGTGTCAGAGACTGTTGCACAGCTGTAGAGAAGTTCAGAGAAGACTCCGAGCAGCCGAAGATGGCAAGTTCTGCCTCCGGCTGAGGGGTTATCCTGTAGGCCTTATAGTACCAGTCAAATATTTTGGCCCCGAATCCCGTTAGTGAAGGGCAGAACCAAAAGGCACGAGATAGTGTGCTCTCCGACACTTGACACCTGTCACACAGTGGTGAGACAGAAGGGAAGATCTTGTGTAATTTCTGCTTGGAGTAATGGAGATGGTGAGTGACTTTATATTGGATCAGCTGGTGTCTACTATTAACTGAGCAGAGGTGTACAACCGACAGACTCCTTTCCCATATATTGTCAGATAAATCAATACCAAGTTCCTCCTGCCACACTTCTCTAATCCTCTCAGTAGAGGCCATGGTGCAGTTGTCAAACGGACACACAAATCTAGAGATGAGGTGCTTGGAGTGAGGAGGGCTCAGCAAAACAGAAACAAAATGTTCATTTGGGAGCGCTTCAAAGGTATGAATCTTGGATCGAACATAATTTCTGATTTGCAGGAATCTGAGCCAGTTCGTGCCGGGCAACTCAAACTTCCTTTTAGATCAAAGGATGCAAAATGACCATCTGTAGGTCTTTGATGGAAGCCAGACCCTTCTCACTCCAGGCATGGTAGTTTCTATCTGACCAAGGAGGCAAAAAAGAGTGATTGAAACAAATTGTGTGGACGGAAACATCTGGTAGACTCAAAGCTTTCCTAAGTTTGTTTAGAATTCGGAGTGAGTTTCTCACAACAAAACCCAAATCCTGAGAAGTCCCTGGCCTCTCTAGCTTAGAAAATAAGATGGCTGGCAGAGAGGATTTGGCAATAAGCAAAACATTTTCAGCCACAGGGGGGCCCCGAGAGCTAAATTGCCAGGGGTCACTTGCCCTAACATTGGCAGCCCAGTAGGAATGACTTTTGGAGCCAGCCTCAACTGGCCATCCGAGGAACTGTAGTTTTTGGTATTTCTGTGTTGCCCTCATTTCTTAGAACTGAAGGTAGGGGCTTTGTTCCTGCCCTATATGGTGCTAATTATTTCCTGGTTGTGGGGGACTGAATCATTTACCGGGGACAAGTTTTATGCTTGCCTTGTTTTAGACCAGCAATACATGTGAATAACAGTTAGATTTATTTTCAAGTCTACATTCCAAAGCACCATAATATAGCTGGCCTACTATTCAACATTCACTAAAGAGTCACTATTCATTTCATATTAAATTCACAGTACAATCATCTTCATCATCATGATACTCATCATCACTGAAACACCAGTCAACTCCAGTAGCCGTGAGGCAGGTACTCCCGTTTCCATGGCAACCAGTGGAGTGGAGGGGTTTAGCTGTTCCAGTCTAAAGATAGAGCCCATACAGGCCGGGCATCCTGACCACCAAACACAGAGGGACGAGAGAGGCAGGGAGGCGACACACTACTGAGAGATAAGCCTTGAAGAACAATCACATCAAAATCACTTTCATGGGCAATGAATTATGACAGATGGGGAGGGATAACAATAGCAAGAACAGTTGAGAATTTCTATTTTAAAGGTCTCATTTGATGTAAAACAGGATTTCCCCTGCCTCTTTGATTATAAGGACTTTGGTGTGCTATAAAAACATCATGGACGTCTCAAAACATGGTCCCCAGATAAAGACACACCAGCCATGTAAGGCTGGTGACACAAAGTGATGAAGACTGACTTATTTGTTTATGGTTACATTTAATCTTTGTCTGTTCGAGCTAAATAAAGATCAGATCAAATCCAATCAAATCAAGTAACACTTATTTTATTTGCCCGGTTACAGCGCCGCTAACCCTATTCGGCAGTCTAACCCTATTCAAGGCTTTTTGTTTTTGTACAGTAAAAATCCTATAGGAAATTTGGGTGGGTGAGTCACGATCTGTGTCACCTATCATCATCGCTGATACGATACCTGACCGATAGCAACACCGATACCCGACCAATGCCGAAACTGATACGATTCCTACACACACACACATGCACGCACGCATGCACACACACGCACGCGCGCGCACGCACACACACACACACACACACACACACACACACACACACACACACACACACACACACACACACACACACACACACACACACACACAAACACACACACCCCTAATGCTAAGTTCACACTAGGTGAGTGCAAATAACAGCAAATAACATGTACATGTATACATGCACTTGTCCTGAGGAAGGCCGGAAGGCTGAAACGCGTCGGCATGATTTTAATCTAATAGCCATGAAAGATTAAAGACTTTTTAAACTTTCACCCTCCTGAGTGCCTCAGATTTTTTGCAAAACCTACTACTGGATCCTCAAACTGAAGAGCACCAGAGGGACACACCTTTCTACACCCAAGCAGCACTACATGCATTTGTTTTTCTGACTGCGATATTAATGTTTGTTTTGGCACAACTCATACTAGTTCACTGCTGTGGTTCTGCATTTCCGGGGTGTTTTGTTGTTGTCGTGATGTCACGCTGATTCGTCCTACTGTATATACCCAGCAAACATCGTCTTGACCGCGACGTCACCAGCCGATATAATTGTGGTTTGGCATCTACCCAGAGAGTCATGCCGCTGCCGGCCACAAGGTGACGTTCTCTCCACGTTCCCCCATAGTAGCGTCTATACCTCTTGTAAAACAAGAAATATTGATCTCATATTGCTTTGAAAACACCACATGTATAGGTGTCTTTTGTGTTTTTGTTGAATAAAACCACATTTGATTGATAATTTATTTGGTGGTGTGATCAGATAGTCACAGGCCTACTCCACGTGCAATTACTACTGTTATTGCACGCCAATTCTTTTTAAATATGAAAACACATTTATGTCATATAATATAGTATAGTTTTAACCTGTAGTGTGTGTAAGTGCCCATAGCAAAGTGCCTCTTACAGTATTGTATTTTTCACAAGCTTCCTGAATCCTGTGGTGTATGTCCCATTACTCTTGCCATAACTGAATGCAGTGTGTTCTAGGTAAACATACATTATCATATAAAATACTGTATATACCTGTCTCATCATTGGTTGAACTCATCAAACTGAATTAGCGTTAACTGCAAGGCAGCCTCGCAATGCAAGTTCTAGTATGAACCTTCAACATTGAGGTCAGTATAAGCCGTACAGAGTATAGACGCATGCACATACAGTAGTCAACATAAAGTCTTACATTATCATACATGATCTAAAATAAATGAAATGAAATAATCTCATCGCTGTTTGAATCATGAAACTGAATTAGCAAGGAAGCCTTGCATGCACGTTCCAGTAGGAACCTTCCTTAGAAGTACATATATGCCAGAATGCAGAAAGAATTTCCAATAAGTCAATAGTAGTAAAAATGGGATAAAAAAAAATCGGGGGGAGGGGGGGGGAGAACACAGGCAAGGCACTTAATACCATCACTTCAGGCAGCCGTCAAAATAAACCCCCCCAGCAAACATCGTCTTGACCTCGACGTCACCAGACGATAGAAGTGTGGTTTGGCATCTACCCAGAAAGTCATGCCGCTGCCGGCCACAGGGCCTACCCAGTTCTCCCCTGCATATAACTGTTACAAATTAACTTAAATCACTCAGAGTAATCACTATGAGGAACCTCAATAAAAATAGCTTACATTATGTTCCACTGCCCAAACAATGTGCTCCTCATTGGTCGACTAATTAGCCTATTTCACTTCCCATTTCACCCATTTTGTGTCTAAAAGGGAGGAAGTAAAACAGATGCAAGCAAGACATTGATTAGGGCCCCAGCACGGATTCCAACTTCCAATGGATTGGAAGTTGGAAACCCTCATTTGTGTTCTGCTTGCACCTGTATTACTTCCTGCCTTTTAGACACAAATTGGGTGTATTGTGTGGGAAGTGAAATAGGGAACTAGATAGGCTACAGTAAGTCTACTGAAGGGTAATGCAGGTAGACCCGATACATTTGTTATTATAGGTCCACAGTAGTTGGAGCTCACGCCCACGCCCCCCCCCCCCCCCACACACACACACACACACACACACACACACACACCACCCACCCCCCCGCCCCCTGTTCCTTATTTATATTTCAGGAAGTTGGCAACCCTAGTCATGGGCTATAGGCTTATTAGGCTACACAAACAGACAGACGTATAGGCTATAGGCTTATTAGGCTACACAAACAGACAGACGTATAGGCTATAGGCTTATTAGGCTACACAAACAGACAGACGTGTCGGCTAAAGGCTTATGCTGCACAAACAAACATACGTATAGGCTTATTTGGCTACACAAACACAAACAGACGTATAGGCTATAGGCTTATTAGACTACACAAACAGACAGACGTATAGGCTTAGGCTACACAAAGAGACGTATAGGCTATAGGCTTATTAGACTACACAAACAGACAGACGTATAGGCTATAGGCTTATTAGACTACACAAACAGACAGACGTATAGGTACAAACGGACGTATAGGCTATGGCTTATTGGTGACCACCCGCAGTGCCGATAGCCCGCAATGCCAACGTTAGCAGAGAGAGCCTGGTATGCATTACTACAGGCAGGAAGACCCACCCCATGTTCTGGTGGTCTTTCCGCTTTGTGTACCAGTGTTTTCGTGGGGTCCACCCGATATGCCGACCACCCGCAGTGCCGACAGCCCGCAATGCCAACGTTAGGTTTAGGCGTGGGGGGTGGGAGAGGTTAGGTCTAGGGTTAGGGTCTGCGGGAGGTTAGGTTTAGGCGTGGGGGCTGGGAGAGGTTAGCTCCAGCCGGTCCCCCGACACGCTGCACACCGCCTCCCTCAGCTGGTTCTGCCTGTGGGCTATCGGCATTGCGGACTGTCGGCACTGCGGTCTGTCGGCACATAGACGCGGCACCGGCTTATTAGACTACACAAACAGGAAGAGATGATTTCATCACAACAACATGCCTCTCTTCGCCCCATCGACGTGCCACATTCTCCATCGGCTCTCTAATGAATGGAAATGTATGGAGCGCTGGCCTAGCCTGATATCAGATTGAACTGTCAACTCGTTACACTCATTTCCATCTTCTGGTCTGAGATTGCACTTTGTTTAACTTATTTCGCCCTGGAACAGTGGTGCCAGGACAACCACATCTCCATGAACATCTCTAAGACCAATGAGGTCATTGTGGATTGTGGAGACTCACAGAGAGCGGAACGTTCTGCCCCTATAGTGCACTGCAAGCATCTGAAATGTATACACCACAGAATAACAGAACCATCACTATTTGGGGGAAAAGGCCACTAATTTATATGTAATCAGGCACAATTGACCGATTAAAAAAAAGTTGTCATAAGCCTCTTCTAAACATGAACTGCGGATTATAACCGTAGAATCAGGTCCGACTATCCGCCATCGAAACGGGTTCGGAGTACGGGCATCAAGGCAGTTTGACGTGTGTCAGAATGCTCTTGGTGCATGTTCGGCCGTTTTTAAAACAATGGGTGGGCTTCCAAACGCTAGCGTCAGACGCTCCCTGTGCATTTGGGGCTTAAGAATTTCACAGGTGCGTACTTGTACAATGGCGTGACAATACATAGCTTGTATTTCTATGAGGGGATCCCCCAGGGATCGGGTGCACCAACCCAGAGCTTTTCAAAGTGGGAGTGGCAGTTTCAGGGGAGGCTCAGTGAATGGAAGTGAAAAAGTATTACATAAAAGGGAAATAGCCTACATTTGTGTGATTTGGTTAAAGAGATAGTTCATAGATTCAGTAGTTTTGGGGAATTTGACAGTTTTCCCACTTTCCCAGAGTCAGAAACAAATAAATGCCAGACCTTATTAAATATGTCAAAGAGCAATATCAGGCTATGGGTTTTAAATGGTCTAAATGGGGTCAAACAACATAATCATGATCCTATCCAGGAATTGAGCGAGGGGGCTTCCTTCCTTTTTTTTTTTTTTGGTTGGGGGGAGGCCCACAGTCTCAGACTTTGAAAACCCTAACCAGTCACTAGAGGCCAATGTATATCAGTCTGCATTTTACATTAGTTAATCCAGTCGGGTAAAAAAAACACGTCCCCTTTGAATAAATGCTCTCCAAGCAGAGCGCTGTTTGGATTTCAAAGTAATTGGTACTTTTAATCAATTTAAAACAGCCTCGATAGCAGGCGGCGACCACAGACATTGTTGTTATTACTTCTCAGCGCACTTAACTTGTGTTCTTTTTACATATAGCCCTAGGGCAGTGAGCATTCAGCAACGTTACATATAGCCCTAAGGTATGTCCAGATTTAACGACTTTTGCTACAGAAAAAAAAAGCTATGACCATGTGTCGGATTTGAACTCCTGCCACCTGTGTCATAGCACCCAGTTTTATCCACTCAGCCATCAAACTGGTGAGGTTGCTCTGTGCATTTTGACATAACGTCTACACTTCACAATGTCGGCCTATAATGCAGTCCGGTCGCTACACGGCCTCGCCTGCTCTATGACATCATCACTGATGACATCATCACTGAACTTATATAGCCTCAGCCAGGAAGGATGTTACAATGTTACAATTTCACTTAGCAGACATGCTAAGACACTAAGGGCCCTATCTTTGCAACGGCGGCAATTTTGCGTTAGCGCCCATGCCCTAATTTTGGGCGTGTCGGCCCGCTGCGCTTCACCTCATCTCGGCGCAAACCTCCATAGGCGTGTTTATGCCCATAACAGGATTCACAAGGTGAGATCACTCCCCTTAACTCATTGAGTGCCAGCCACTTTTGGAGAACGGACGCTCCCAGTGCCAGAGTTTCAGAGCGTTTTCAGTGATTTCTCAGAATATTGTGTGATATTACTATGTAAACACCGAACATGCACAAAGAACGAGGAGACTCTCTTCTATCATCTGCAAAAAAAGTTTATTGATCCCATTTTCCGTTCTTTAGTTATGAGCCGGAGAAGATAGGCTGTTTTGAGCAAAAAGACACTTTTCAAATTAGAAGCTGAGTTATTCCGCCTTTTGTGAAATGCAGCATTTCAAGCACATTCTGAGTCTGAAGATAATATTTTCTGTTGTAGTGATGTGGTGTAGTTGTGTGGTGCATGCATAACCTATGTGGGATTCGAAATAACGAAGGTTATGCCAAACCCCACATAGGTTACGCTAAAACCACCACCGCAAAGCGTCCTACCTGTAGTTGACCAGTCGGCAGGAAAGTATCGCGGGACTTCACGAGACTTGGTGACCGAGATCACGTTTGAGGTAATTTGGTCCCTGGGAGAGACCAGGAAATAGCCTGGGGGAAAATATCACTCTGGTGGATGTTGACCGATCAGATTATGGCGATTGATGGCGAAAACGGGAATAAAAATAGCTATTTAGATGCAGGAAAGACAGGCTCACACTTGGCCCCAAATCAGCTCCATTTTACGACTGACTTGGACGCTATTGATCTCAAAACAACGCTAGGACGCCCAGACATCGCTCGGTGAGTGGCCAAATCATAATTATTGCCAGGAGATGGGTCCAGGTTAAAAAAAAACAAAATTCTCCTTTAATAGGGTAGGGATGTGTGAGATTTTAATTCTACCCTATTTCAATAGACTATACCAGAATTGTCCACTCGGGTTAAGCTATTGTTGCATGGTGCAATTGCAGGGAGAGAGGTTACTGTATAGCCTACTGGCCAGTGTTGTGTCAAAAAGTAATTTGCTGCCAGAAACTGATTTCGATCCGCGGGACCGCGCACTGTAAAGCGCTGCCTCAGTGCCTCTACCCACCCTGTGCACCGACCCCGCCGGCCTGCCTACCCGGCCCAGCTCACACCTTCTCTGGGGAGACCCCCCCTCCAGGACCCGGGACACTAGCCGAACACTTAAAAGCACCCCTCCCCGCGCTACACACAGACTCCCGCTTTTTGGCACAAAACCATTGAGAGCACCCAAGGCCCCTTTTTCTAACACATTGCGCTGGAACGCCTATTTTGGCACGGGGAACGCCCAAACCTCTGTTTACGCTCGGAACATAGCGACGGTATCTTCGCCAGAGCGCAAAATGACACTTGTGGGAGGGAGATGATAGGCTAGAGGCCCACGGACATGCCTGGGCCACGCCTACACCTGTCTCTGCGCTTAGATCCCAGCGCAAAACTGGATGGTGGAGGCAGACGATAGCTTAAGACGCAGGGAAGATAGCAATAAGAGGCGTGCAAACGGCAGCGCAAACGATAGCGCCGTACGAAGATAGGGCCCTAAGCGACATGAACTTTATACAACACAATCAATGATCTAGTCAGAAGACAACATGAGTAAGAGCCCCAAGCTTGAGTCCGAATGGACCCAGGTGCCTCCAGGCAGTGCATTCATTCATGTCCCTCATTCATCATCATTCATGCAATTGACATTCATGTACATGACATCATCACTAATGACATAACTGATGACATCACATCATTAGGTGGGCATTCAGGGCAATCTGCTCTTTACACCCCCTGAAAGTTTCAGCCTGATCACACATACAACGGCATAGCTGTGGCCGGCCAAAATTCTGCTCACACGCACACACACACACACACACACACACACACGGACACTTCTTATTATAGCATTTTAGCTCTGCTTTTAACACTGCAAATTGACACCCTTTCAAAATGACTTTCTTAAGATGGACGTGAATGGCATCCCAGTAAACATTTTCACCTAGAACGACCGTCTTCTGCACGTCAAACCACTACGTCGAGTTAGGGTCTAATTATATATCCGGAATGGAAATCGTAGCGACCTGCATGGCTGCTGCACTTACTGTAGATCCTCTCCTTCCCTGCGACGTCGAAATATGCCGCTCCCACAATGGCTATTCAGCTATTCTGCTAAAATTATGTGCACAGTGCTGTAGTCAACCAAAGAAAATCTTGGTCGACCAAAATTCGATCAACTCGTCAATCAATCGATTGATCGGGGGGAGGGGGTGTAAAAAAAAAAGCAGTGTACTGAGTGCACTATACCCGATAGCTGATAATTATAAATAAAAGCTATTTGCAGCATTGTAACGTTATTGAAATGATAAGACTGATCAGCGTGCCATGCAATAAACAAATAAGCCTGGCCATATTGGGCTTATGAATCAATCCCAGAATGCAATGCAAATCAATCCCAGAATGCAATGCAATCAATGCAAGATTGGGCATTGCATCCTGGGATTGTTTTCCACCATATTATTGTTTGATTTACAACCGTAACTCATTCATAATATTAGCTACACGAGGACGCTACCAGCTGGCACTTTGCCCTGTGTTCAAGCTCCACCCCCTCTCCACCGCAAGACCCATTATTGCAGCCTTTCACGTAATGTTAGCCGCTCGTTAACAGCTTGTTAACAGCTGATGATGGCTGCGTGCTGAAACGCGTCTGTTTGTGCTCGATAGCTGAATTGTTAATTCCATCGCTCTGCTGTTTGTTTGCTCCCCTTTCAGTCTAGACAGCCTGCTAACTGCGGTAGCCTGTTTAGCTTGTCATGTCACTTCTGCTCCTGTGTGAGTGTGCGCGCTTCCAGAAAAGGTCGGACTGGACTAGAGTATAATGACCAATTGACGAACCAACCAGAAGCATACAGCCCTAGGGCAGTGAGCATTCAGCAGCATTACATATAGCCTAAGGCAGTGGTAGCCAACACGGTGCCCGCGGGCACCTGGTCGCCCACGGGGTGGCGCTGTGCACAGAATTTTTTTTTTTTTTTTTTTTTTTTTCTTCCATATTTTACATTTTTATAGAACACAAACCAGACAAAACAGACAAACGGGCTCAGACACAGGGGAAAGAAAGGAAAAACAAAACAAAAAACAAAACAAAAAAATATAATCAGAAAAATGTATTTTTTATTTGTTTTTCTCCTCCCTTCCCACAATAACACATGAATGTAGAAAATAATTGGTTTAACAATGCATATGTTTTTTTTTTTTTAAACTTAATTTTTATTTGGTTTACATCAACATTGTACATCATTGTATTCCTTCGATTACAGTTGTTTACTTTTTCCTTTTCCTTTTCCAGCAGTGTGTTATTTGTACACATTATCATTGTATATACACTCATAGCTTTCTAATGACAATAATAATGAACACCGAGCCTGAAACCAAACAAATAAAAAAATAAATAAACCTCCACTCCAACATATACATATGTCCAGCAGCGCTTCATAGATAGGAAGAGCAAGAGAGAGAGCGAGAAGAGAGAAAGAGAGAGATTTACATCGGGGGGACTAGTGTGTATGTACTGTATGTATGTGATATCTATCAAAAATGTGTGAGAGAATGTTAATTGGAAATTATACATATGTCCTGCTGGACATATGCATAATTTGCTTAATATATTATACTATTATACTATATTACTATTATACTTATAATTTGTGCTTCATAGATAGGGAGGTGAGCAAGAGAGAGAGAGAGAAGAGAGAAATTTACTTTGGGGGAACTAATGATTGTATGTATGTATGTATGTGATATCTATCAGAAATGTGTAAGAGAATGGAAATTAGACTAGGGGGGCGTACAGCATTGGGTAGTCATTGCATTATTAGAGCCATGACAGGCCCCCATCTTTTAACAAAAATTGGTTTCTGAAGCCTTAGTGTGTACGTGATTTGCTCCATCTGGTAAATATCCCACACTTTTTGGATCCATATATTATATGTGGGGGGATCTGGTTTCAGCCATCTTATAGTAATACACTTTAAGGCTGTAGTTAACAGTATATTTAAAAGATATTTTTTGGCCGTCCCGCCTAGGCCTTCAGGTATTACCCCTAACAGTGCCACTGTGGGGTCTCGCGGTATATCTTGTTGGAAGACCTCTTTTAAGGCGTCAAATACCTCTCCCCAGAATAAATTTAGCTTAGGACATAGCCAGAATACATGTGTGTGATTGGCCATATCGGCTCCACAATTTCGCCAGCAAGAGCTGGAAAGTGAGGGACCCATTTTGGCTACAATTTCTGGTGTTCTAAAGAATCTAGTGATTATTTTCCATTTAAATTCCCTCCATGTGTTTGAATTTGTAGCTAGGTGTGCCTCAGTGCACACCTCCTCCCATGTATCCAGTGACATTTCCTCATTTATTTCCGCCTCCCATCTCCACTTTATCTGTAGGGAATTATGTTGGTTCATAGATAAAAATATGTAATATAATTCACCTATAACTTTCTTATCTTCCTTCCCCCTTTGAATCTCTATAAAGTACTGCTCTATGGGGGTAGGTTCCAGGATTTTCACCCATTCTCTGTGTGACATCAGGAAGGTTCTTATCTGCAAATATCTATAAAAATCTGTCCTGGGAAGACTATAGTCACTTCTCAACTGCTCAAATGTCTTGAACTCGTCATCCTTGAACAACTGATACAGATAAGTCAGACCACGATCTGTCCATTTTTTAAAGCCCATATCCAAGTTGTTCGGTATAAAGGTCTTCATAAATCCAATGCTTGTTAGTGATGAGATTAACTTCGGAAGCCCAAAACATGCCCGTATTTTCTTCCAGATTTTAAGTGTAGTCTTAGTCCAGACTGCCATGTCTTTAATAGGGAAATCTAGAAACGGTAGGAGTCGTAGGGGCTCTGGGCACATACTTTCTTCGATATTGAGCCAGCGCGTATGTGTACTGTTCTGAATCCACGCTATCAAGGGCTTCATTTGTGCCGCCCAGTAATAATATTTTAAGTTTGGAAGTTTGAGTCCTCCGTTTGGCTTAGATAGTTGTAGTGTTTTAAATCGAATTCTAGGGCGCTTTTTTTGCCATATGAACTTCGAGACTATTCTGTCCAGATAGTCAAAAGTTGATTTCGGAATTTCTATAGGCAGCATTTGAAACAAATAAAGTAGTCTGGGCAAGACATTCATACGGATACTTTCAACCCGACCAAGTAGAGAAAGAGGAAGCATATCCCATCGTTCCAAATCGCTATTAATACGCCGAATTATTTTATTATAGTTAGCCTCATATAAATTCTGTAGAGATGGGGGTATATATATGCCAAGATATTTAATACCTTCTTTAGGCCACTTAAATCCACTTTGAAGTTTAACACTTTGTGGAATCCTGCCATTGACATCCATCGCTTCGGTTTTGTCCACATTTATCTTGTATCCAGAATGATACCCATACTTAGAGATAAGCTCCTTTAAATGTGGTATTGTTGTTGCAGGTTCTGTGATATATAATAGTACATCGTCTGCATAGAGTGATAATTTATGCTCTTCTTTGTTTATAATAATTCCTTTTATACTATTATCATCTCTGATGAGCTGGGCTAGTGGCTCGATACTAATCGCGAACAATAGTGGTGATAAAGAACAGCCTTGTCTACAGCCGCGCTCTAGCGTGAATCTATCTGATCTACAGCCATTGACTTTAACAGCGGCGTGCGGGGATGAGTAGAGTGTTCGTATCCAATTAATAAAGTTAGGGCCAAATTGCAACCGTTTCAATGTTTGGAATAAGTATTGCCATGACACTCGGTCAAATGCTTTTTGAGCATCTAAAGACAAAATCATTGATTCGGAATTCTTATGTTTTTGATGGGATATTATATTCAGTAAGCGTCGTAAATTATCGCCATAATATCTTCCAGTGATAAATCCAGTCTGGTCCGGATGAATAATTTGAGTGATTATCCTATTAACTCGTCTGGCCAAGACTGCTGTTAAAATCCGTAAATCCGTGTTCAGAAGTGATATTGGTCTATAGGACTGACATTCAGTGGGGTCTTTACCCTCTTTATGTATAACTACAATAGTTGCATCTGTCCAAGATGGTGCCATAGTTTTTGACTCTAATGCATGATGGTATGCTTTTAACAAGAGGGGAGACAACAAGTCTTTGAAAGTTTTATAAAATTCATTAATATAGCCGTCTGGCCCCGGACTTTTATTATTTTTAAGTGTTGTAATCACCTGCTTGATCTCCCATTCTGTAATTGGCTCATCTAGCTCTTTAGCCGCTGATTCTGTTAATTCAGATAGTTTGGTGTGATTTAGATATTCAGCGAGTTTTGCATCATCAGAACAAGTGTCCGTGTTCTTGTATAAAGATTTGTAGAACTCTGCGAAGGATTCTGCTATTTTATCTGGTTTTGTGACAAAGGTGTCTTGTAATTTTATTTTCTGTACTATATTAGCCGATTGCTGTTTTCTCAATCTAAACGCTAATAGTCTACTTGCCCTGTTGCCAAATTCGTAATATCTTTGATTAGTGAATCTTAAGTTGCCTTCAATCTTTTCTGATAGCAGGTTATTAAGTTCTCTACGAGTTGTGATTAGGCTATTTGTGAGACTAATAGATGCGGTTTGTTTATGTTTATATTCCAACTCTTTTATTTTTCCCTCTAACTCTCGCTGTTTAGCTTCCCTCTTTCTTTTCCTAGCACAGGTAAAGGAAATAATATGGCCCCTAATATATGCTTTAGCACAATCCCACAGTATAAGGGGTGATGTTTCAGGTGAGGTATTTGTATCTAGATATTTCTTGAGCTCTGTTGTAATGAGGGTGGTAAATTCTTTATCATTGAGAAGGGATGCATTAAGTCTCCATTGTTTTGAAGTTGGTCTCTGGCCTATATCCCATTTTAATGCGAGGGGTGCATGATCAGAGATGGTAATAGGCAATATCTCAATGTTCGTAATCCTATGCAATTCTGCCTCGGGGGTGAAGAAATAATCAATCCTTGAGTAGGATGTGTGCCTATTTGAATAAAAGGTGAAGTCCCTGCCTCTTGGGAACTTGCTTCTCCATATATCCACCAGACCTGTTTCTACAGTTTGATGTTTGAGCATTTTACTCATTCTAGAAAGTGGAGCTTTAGAGGCAGGTTGCCTGTCCATTAGTTGAGACATCACACAATTAAAGTCTCCCCCCATCAATATCAGGCCAGAGCTATACCGCAATATCACATTGAATAATGTCCTGATGAAGTCAGGATCGTCTTCATTAGGTGCGTATACATTTATGAGGGACACTTCTATGCCGTCAATTGATCCGTTAACTAAGGTATATCTCCCTTCAGTATCTGTGTGTACCAATGTTTGTATGAAATTAATTTGTCTATGTATAAGTATGGATACTCCCTTCTTCCTCCCTGATCGGTGCGAAGAGTAATATACTTTATCTGCCCATGACTTTTTTAACTTTTCATGTTCCGTATCAGATAAATGAGTTTCCTGTAAAAATGCTATCTGGCATCCGGACTGTCTCAGCTGATGTAGAACTTTCTTTCTCTTAATTGGACTATGAAGACCTTTGACATTATAGCTTATAATTTTTAGTGTGCTCATTGCTTACAATATGTAGTTTCTACTTTCCTCCCCTGATCCTGGGAGCTGGGGAGACTAGTATTTTGCACATACAAAATGTATATTGATATGTGGATTATGAGGAGTGGAGATAAATAATTAAACCAAAAGGAGTGTAATAGGCAAAAGGAATTGGCACAGCTGTACCAAGATGGTTTAGCTTCGACAAAGGCAATAGGAATCTGGATAAGGAGAAGTGTTGATAACCTTGTTGTTATGTTTCGCACAGGATCCCTGGGGAACAGAGGGATCATAACAAAAAGAACATAGCAAATAATAAGACAATCAATCAACATTGATATCAAAAGTTGGGACCTGGTCCCTAGCTACTAAAGAAAAGCAGCAAAAGTGCACAGTTTAGATTGAGTTCAACTGTGCTGTGGGTTCTAGAAAGAGAAAGAAAATCCAGCAATAGCCACTCAGGCTCCTGCAGGTCATAGCTCAATTATGTATTAAATCAAACAGCATCTCTTGACGAATTAGCCCTCTGAGTTACACAGTAAAATAAAAGTAAGATAAGACAGGAATGTTAGCTTCTCTTATTAGTGTGATTATTACTGACGTAGGTGAGGATATTGAAAAATCTAGATTTTTTTTTTTTTTTTTTTTTTTTATATATATATCCACCACATGGCCTGGGGAGATAAATATATTAAATGATGTATAAGGCTAAATTTCCCCATAATGTTGTGTTTAGGGCACTGACATTTTACTAAAGGGTGTACAGAAACTAACAAAAGTCACTCATAATCATCAGCTCTCCGGATTGCATCTTGGTGGCCATGTCCATATCTCTACGCAGTCTATACCGTCAATACCATTTTTTCCCTTACAGGTGAAGCATATCTTATTATTAGTGTAGTTTCTAGTGAAATAGATGAAAAGATTATGGACAAAATTGACTCAGTTATAAAATAAAAGTATGGCCTAATGAAAAAAAAAATATATATATATATTAAATTAAGTATAGGGCCAAATTTCTCTATAGAATCATGTTTAAGGCACTAACCTGTTACTAGAGAATGAACAGCAAAAAGAAAAAGAAAGATCACTAGTAATCATCAGTTCACAGTGGGCGTCTTCGTGGTGGCTACATCCATATCTTTTAGGCAGTCTATACTGTCAATACAGCCAAGCTGACAGCATTAAGGATACACTTTCAGTTTTCAGCCTCTGTAGATGGAATCACCGTCTTCTGAACGTACTCCATGGCCTTTGTGGCATCGAGAAACTCTTTGTCCTTGTCCTTATGTGAAATCCGTAGTCTGGCTGGGTAGAGTATACCGTAGCGGACTCCTCTCCGTCCACGCAGCGCCTTCCTCACGTCCGTGAATGCGGCTCTGGCCTTGGCAACGGTGGCAGTGTAGTCGGGGAATATTGCGATGCGTTTCCCCTCGTAAATCAGCGGGGCCTTGTCTCGGGCTCTCCTCAGGATCTCCGCGGCGTCCCCGTCATGGCGCAGCTTGGCGATGATGACCCGTGGCTTGTCTCCTGGTTTCCAGGGAGCGAGGGCGCGGTGTGAGCGGTCAATCTTCACCTCTCGGTTCATCTGCAGCACCTCTTTGATAACGTTAGACACCGCTGCGGGAGTGCTGGAGTCTGGGCGCTCGTCGATGCCAATTATCCGGATATTGCCCCGTCTCATTCTGCCCTCCATGTCTTCACAGCGATCTTTTAGGGTTATCACCTGGTTTTGAAGGCTGCCCACTGTGGTTTGTAGCGAAGCCACTTCGTCAGACCATGTTGATAACCCGCCCTTCACATCTTGGATCTCTGCCTTCATCTGGTTAACTTCGGCTCGGATTGCGGTATTGCTACTTGCGATTTCAGTGCGTGCCGCTTGTAATTCCGCTTTGAGGCCAGCAAAATCTTCCGCCAAAGCACTCTTAAGTTCTTCTCGTATCATTTTGGCAAGTTCTCCTCAGGGAAGATAATATGTCATCTTTAATCTCTTCAGCGACCGCCATACTTTTTTCTTTTCCAACCGGGGTGGATAGGGTTTGGTTCTGATTAGCCGTCCGCCTCGTGTGTCTTGTTGAAGGCCGTGTGGTGCTTCCCTCGTATCTAAACTTTTGGAGTTTATCCGCCATTCAGGTCGACGTTGTACACATAATTCGACGTCTAGTGTCTTTATGGTGACATCAACAAACTTTTAGGCTGGTTTACATGCAGAAACTGCTGTTTTTATGCGTAAATATTATCGATTCTGCAGGAGCTCTGAGAAAAGCGTCTTACTCCATGTCTTGCTCAGCCACGCCCCCCCAATGCATATGTTTTAAAAACGTTTATTGTCTGTGTATAATTTATTGTCTGTGTATAATTAATTATTGATTAACTATTTTGATCCGCCTGGGCTGGGGTCAAAGTTTAGTTTTACGTTATGTCACTACGTCATTCACTCTGCGACAGTGCGACTGCCAGCTGCCAATGATTATATCAGTCGGCTAAGCTAAATGATGGAAAGCAAGAACAATGGCAGAAAAGCGAAAGAAAAAACATTACCAATTTCACGAGGAGTGGGAGGAAGAGTTCTTCTTCACAACAGTGAAAGAAAAGAGTGTATGTCTCGATTACGGTAAATGCATAATACTCATTATTTAAAGGTAAATCGAGCAAATTTCAACAGGTAGCCCCCCACATGACTCTCTACCCTTCAGGTAGGCCTCGACCTCAAAAAGGTTGTTGACCCCTGGCCTAAGGTATGTCCAGATTTAACGATTTTTGCTACTGAAAAAAAAGGCATGAGCACACGTGGGATTCGAACCCTGGCCACCTGTGTCATAGCACTCACTTTTATCCACTCAGCCATCAAACTGGTGATGTTGCTCTGTACATTTTGGACATAACGTCTACACAATGTCGGCCGCTGTTTAGCAATAGCAAGTGTCATGATTCCAACAACGATTAGACAGGTAACCTTATATATCTTATATCATGTAATGTAACAGAGTATTATTGACTGTGTGTGTCTACGGCTTCGGAGGTTTAGGTTAATTAATTTGTTTACCGTCCAACAACAACACTTGTATGGCATTCCGGGCCAGGGGACACAGAGCATATACAGATGAACACCATCAACATTGAATAGTCATTTACAATGACATAAATGGCATTTGTGTTTTCAGATATCAAAAATGTAGTCTTTGTACGTGGAGTGCACGTCACATTCTGACTGTCTGATCACACAACCAAATAAATTGTCAACAACAAAGACGCATTGCTGTTTTCAGAGGAAATATGGTAATATTTCTTGTTTTGTAAGTGACCGTCTTGAGGGTACTGTGTACTGACCATTGAGTTATAATATGAATGGAGGGAGTGTCCCTATCTCCTCCCTGTATGTTTTTTTGAAGCCAAAATCCGGCCAGATCAGTGAACCAGAGTCTGCGCAGTAGCTCCATTGATTGAGAACCTCTGAGAGCTCCACGCCCCTCTGAACTTTCTTATGTAGAGCTGCTGTTTCTAGAATGCGCACAGTGCGTTGTGTATTTATATAGCCTACAGTCTAGCTCTGTAAATATTACACTTTAAGTTGTAATATTTTTTGTCTCGCCAAAAGTAACCAGGATGATTCCCACTATGAGATCAGTTTATCAAAATGACGCCTGTACGAAAATCTGATTTTGGTTGTCGGAGATTTTAGACCTCCAGGCTGCTGCCTGCTGAGTGCTCTCAGCGCGGGCCGGAAGTGGAGGCAGGCCACACTCACTCAGCCTCACTGGTCTGCCTCATTGCTGTGTTGACTAAGCTAGCCTAATGTTTTCGTGGCATTTTGATTAACTTTATGATTTAATTCCTTTTGGAGCAAATGTTGGTTTTACAATTCTAACCTTGACGCTTTACGCAACGTTGTTTGCTGGTAGTGTTGTGGGTACTGCAGCCTGTAACGTTCTCCGTTGTCGGAGAGTTGTATCAGCCAGACCTCCGGGCTGCTCTCAGCCCGCAAGAGGAGCCAGGGCTGCTTGGCTCAGCCTCACTGGGGGAAATTCTCGGATGAATAGCTCTGTGTTGATTAGCCTGTTTCCGTGGCATTTTGATTAACTTTATGATTACATTTCTTTTGGCGCAAATGTTGGTTTAATCTAACCGTGAGGCTACGTTGTTGTACCCGCCTGGTAGTGTGTGTAGGCAGGCCAACCTAACGTTAGCCTAGCCGTGAGCCAGGCTGCCTGGTATATCGTTACTAAGAGAGGGGCTTGTGAACAACGAACATCCCCACAGTCAAAGCATTTCCCCCAGATATGCATATAAAAACGTTTGTTGCTTTAATAGCCTACAAAAAATAAAACGTCTGTTTGTATGTGATGCTAATCCGTTAGCATGAGCTAACGCTGCTTGTGTACTACTAGGCCTCATCTTATACCCGGGACGGGAGTTAACGTTATAAAACACATTTCCTGTCAGTTGGACAACCTGGTCAGTTCTGAAAATATGTGTATTATTGTGTTATTCCAGCTATCGTTATCGGTTGTTAAGTTATAGTAATATTAAGCCGATAAATAATGAAAAACAGCGGCTAACGCCATTGCTAGCCTGCATGTTAAACCCATTGTGTACCCATAACGTAGCTGGAGTAACACACATCGTAAAACACATTTTCTGAACTTACTTCAGTTGCCAACCAACGTTAATTCCTCGCGCACCTTTCTCAAAACAAAGTTATTTTTATTGCACTCCATTGATATGTCTGGTAGCCAGCACAGCCAACCCATGAGCCACCCCGACCTCCAGGCCTGCACTACCCAGGCTAAGAGCCCATCTCCCGGCCCCGCACACCCAGAGCCACCCGACCTCCAGGCAGCGTTATAACGATGAAGCCGCGTGTCTTGTCTATGCGATAGATCTATACTGTGAAGAGCCTGTCCAGCCAATGACGGCTTGAGACTGGCTGCCACAGCTGTCAATCATCCATTTTTATCCCTTTTTATATGTCAAATAACTACTTAAAAACAAACTGATCAGAAAAATGACCACTTGCACAGGCATTAGCATGATAATGACTATCTAAAATGATACAAACCACCTTTGGAAAAAAATTATCTGACGTATACTGTGATTATTTCGGTTTTGATTTTCCCATCCACTAACATGGGGAGGCGGGCCTTGTGACCTAATACTGGATTCAGCCGCCAGAGCGGCGATCTAACATGCAGCGGCTTCACTGAACCAGTGTGATGCCCAGTCCATCTTATAATAGGTCCATGGTACTGACGGGGAGACATCGTCACCTTAGGGTCAACGTTGAAAAAATGTGCAAGAAAGGTTCAAAAGAGAATGTTTTTTCACCCACTATTTGCAGACGTTGATAAAACATTCACATTTAGACCATATTTCACCAGGCCCTTAAATTAAAAATGCAGCAGCTCTCACAGGATTCAAACCTCCAATCTCCCACCTTCAGGTGACAGCACTCGACCAACTGAGCTATCCATTTACTGAAAACATACAGGGTCCCAGGCACAAATATACTCTATCTCCATCTCGTACACAACTTGTACATGGTTGTACATTACCACAGGCTAAACAATCATTGGACAGGTATTTTATGTCGTGTGTACCAGTCCAGACTATTATATTATGCAACAGACTAAAATTGTGTGTGTGCGTCTATGTACAGTAGTCTGTGGCTGTATGGCTTAGAGGTTAATTTCATTTAACACCAGCAACTCTGGTACACAGAGCCTCGTATACAGTCTGTTACAATAACATAGAGTGACCAGAGCACCTCGCTCTGCACTTATTAGACCGGTGCAGACTTGCTTTGGTCTAGTCAGTCACAGCTAGCGACTACAAATCGTTATTTTATAGTATTGCACTAAAGTATTACCATAGTTCTGTCCTGGAAGCTTTTTGCTGGCAGCACATAGCCTACATAGTTCCATACGATAGGGGGCGCTACTCTGCTAGAGGGACTCCTGACACGGCTCAATGTGTGCACTGTAAATCAATGTTTTCTGGTGTTTTCGGGCATTTCTATTGTTTGTTTTATGTCTCGTCAAGATGTTAATGTCAACATTGTTCAATATAGAGTGCCTCTGGCTCATGATCGCCAATCTAAATCACGTAAATGGACTCTGCAATGGACCAACACAAACACCATCCGCTATTCCAGGTAGGCTCGCCTACTCACGGGCCTACCTGTTGGAACTGAGTCACCTTCACCCGGAGCCATCGCAACTCTCTGTCCTCACTGATCAGATACCTCCTGAGTTACATTGTGTATCCAAGCCGAAGCGTATACGAAGGAAAAGAGGCTCCAGAGGAGGGATTAGGAACAGAATGAGGAGAAGAGGCAGTCGCCTACCTTTACCTGCCATCCTCCTAACCTCACGTCACCAGGCTCTTCTCGGCGAGAAAGAGCCTGGCCTCCGTTCACAAGTGATTTTGTCACCCTGCCTGGTTCCGGCCTAGACCCCGCCCTAGACAGGAAGTAACAGCGGAAATAGCTTGTTAACTTGACAATTAGACACAACGAATCAGAAAATAAAACGGCAAACAACAAAACAAAAGATGGACGTACCGACCAAAGTTTTTGAAGAAGTTCTTGTAGAAACATTGCGGATTCACAATCTCACATATTTTAAGCCAATACAGAAGAAAACAAATGGCCAGTTGATGGAATAGTTATAACGCTAGTGGTCTGTCCGCTGTTATCGATAATGGAGGATCGAGTACAACAGTTGAAGCATCTCTGCTGCCTGTGCTGGGAAAGACATGGACATTGATCATAAGATTTCACATGGCAAGTACTCCATTGTCTTTGGCTCTACAGAAACCTTCCTCGGCAGTTACTAGAAATGTGCTAACGCTACTATACAACTTGTGTTGTTGTTCTTTTCAGGCTCTAGCTAACGTAACCTCGCCGCGTCAAGCTAACGGCAACAAATAAGTTTTTTGGCACACTTATTTCCGGTTCCTTGGTTTACGCCCCATGACAAAAACCGGGGTGAAAGGTGCCCAGACTACCATCCTCCTGTCAAACGTCAGATCGTTACGGAATAAGACAGATGAGCTTTCCACACTTGTGAGGAAAGCTACGTTGCCACGCCGACTCGGACTACCAGCAAACCAGTCTAGTCTGTTTCACAGAAACATGGCTCTCCGAGGATGCAGACTTTAACTTGGACGGTTTTAATATTATACGCTTTGACAGAGACGCAAAGAGAACGCGGAAATCAATTGGGGGCGGACTCTGTATGGCTGTCAACAACAAATGGGCAACAAACTTCACAGTAAGAGAGACTGAGTGCTGTAACCATTACGAATTACTGACTGTATCGTTTAGACCGTACTATTTACCGGGGTCCACCCGCTATGCCGACCACCCGCAATGCCGACCTTAGGTTTAGGCGTGGGGGTGGGAGAGGTTAGGTTTTGGGTTAGGGTCTGGGGGAGGTTAGGTTTAGGCATGGGGGGAGGTTAGGTTTGGCGTGGGGGCTGGGAGAGGTTAGCTCTCACATTTCAAAAAAGCTTACAAACAACATTTGATGCTAGAAAACACCTGTACTCACTGATCCGATTCACCCATAGGTTTTAATCTTTGTTGTTGTTGTCCTCGTATTGATGAATGAATGAATGTCTGTAAATATAATTGTTCTTGTTAGGTCTATAATATTGTATGTAGTGAAATTGAACATGTTCTTGTATAAATATTTTTTGTTTAATGTACTGCAGAACAGGAACCTGCTGAAAACCAGTTTGTAACTGAGTCAGGCCAGTTAAATATACATGTGAAATGTCATTTTTTATCCTTTCCTGTATAAATACAGTGAACTGAACTGAACTGAACTGACACGCTGCACGCGATTTTAACAGATGCGACATTGCCACGCACCTACCCAACCTTGAGCAGTATGTCACAATTCCCACCAGAATGCAGAATACACTGGACATGTGTTATGGAAACATTCCAAATGCAGATATGTTTCAAAACCACGCCCCCCTCTTGGTCGTTCTGATCACAACGTCATCCTCCTACTGCCAAAGTACAGATCACAACTGAAAACAGGTGTACCTGTCACAAAAAACATTTGTGTGTGGAATAAAGATGCAGCTGAAGCACTAAGGGGGTGCTTTGAACAAACGGACTGGGATATGTTTTTTAATGATTGTGGGGATGATTTTAATTTATTGACTGATGTAGTGACCTCATATATTTTATACTGTGAAGACAATGTCACCCCCACCAAACAAATAACCCTCGATCCAAACAATAAAAAATGTATCACCAAGGACATGAAAATCTGCCTTACTGAAAAGAAAAGGGCTTTTCTGCAAGGAGACAAGCCCAGGGTGAGGGAGCTGGAGAAGGAATTCAGAAGGAAAGCCAAGCTAGCCAAGGTCCAATACAAGGAAAAGGTGGAGCAGAAATTAATCTCTGGAAATGCTAAAGAGGCATGGCAGGGGTTAAACACCATGATGGGGAGAGCCCCCAAACCTGCAGTGATTGACTGCTCGGACCCCACCTCCTTTGCAGAGCAGCTTAACAGCTTTTTCAGCCGTTTTGATAGCGGCAGCACAGCCACCACCTGGACCCCCTCCAGCCCCAGCCCACCCGGAGCTCTCTTCATAGACGAACAGCTTAAATGAGCTGGCTAATCAGCCCTCTCCATCCATGAACACACTGGCTAAACAGACTCATGCCAGCATAGCCAGCCCCCCCTGCTCCTCCCCACTCCAAAGACCCCCTCGCTCCTCCCCACCCCCAAGACCTCCTTGTTCCGACCCCCCACCCTCAAAACCACCTCCCCCTCCCACCCGCTCACCTTTCCCTCAATCTCCCTGCCCGCCCCAAAGGGGAAAACTGAAAAAATCACTTCCGGCCCCAAAAACAAGGTCACAGAGCATCATGAAACGATCAAATGTCTAGCTATCCCCACCCTGATTAGCTACAGAACAAACAAAGATTATCTCTCAGCACGTCCTGTTCCAGGACCAAGCCTAGTATCTGTTCTCCAGGGACACTCTGAAAAGCATTTACAAAATCAACCCAGCAACGCAAGTATCAAGGCTGCACTGCTAAATATTAGGTCACTTGTAAGCAAGTCGCTTCTAATAAATGATCTGATTACGAGTCATAAACTGGACCTCATGTTCCTCACAGAGACCTGGCTTGATCTAAACAACAGGGAATATGTTCTTAATGAGTCAGCCCCACCTAATTTTAACTACATTGACGCCCCCAGAGTCGGTAAGAAGGGGGGAGGAGTAGCTATTATTTTCTCTGATGTTTTTCAATGTAAGCAGGTATCGTTTGGCGACTTTTCATCGTTTGAATATCTGGCCGCTGTTCTGAAGTGCTCTCCCTCTATTTTACTACTGATTATATACAGACCACCTAAGTACTCTAGTAGTTTTTTTGATGAATTTTCAGAACTCCTTTCTATAATCTCCATAGAACACGACTGTTTAACTATTGCAGGAGATTTTAATATTCATATTGACAACCCCAATGATAATAATGCCAAAGAATTGAATAACCTCCTTGACACTTTTGACCTGTTACAACATGTCTCTGGGCCCACTCACAATCGAGGCCATACCCTAGACTTATTTATCACCAAGGGCTTTGAGTCATCGTTTCTTTCAGCTAGTGATGTTGCTCTGTCCGACCATCTCTGTATCTTTCTTGAACTCAAGGTCACCCCTATCGCTCTTACTCGGTCAAAAACCATCAAAAAGCGTCACATCAACGAGAGCACTAGCACACGGTTCATGGAGGCTTTCTCGCTGGCCCCTTCCCTCTCCTCAGCCTCTGTCAATGATCTCCTAGATAACTTCAATTCTAAAACCCTAAAGGCTATTGATGCTGTAGCTCCCATTAGATCTAAACTAATCTCCGGTAAGAAAAAAGCACCATGGAGAAACGCTCCCTCTGTAAATAACAAAAAAAGAGATTGTAGGAAAGCAGAGCGCAAATGGCGGAAAACTAAACTTCACATCGATTATGACATCTATAAAAATAGTCTTCACTCCTACAACCAGGAACTAAAAAATTCCAGAAAATTCTTCTTCTCCGACATTATCAGCAAAAACACCAATGACGCTCGCACTCTTTTTGCCACTGTTGACAGGCTGACAAACCCCCCCCCACAAATTGCCCCTGATCTTCTATCCAATGTCAAATGCAATGAATTTGCGACCTTCTTTAGGGATAAAATTATAAATATCAGACTAACTATTTCCACATCAAGAACAAATGTGGCTCCGCCGCACCCACAGAATAGGTGCTTAATTAACATGACTCAGTTCAATGTCATTGACCACAAGAAACTAGAAGAAACGATACGAGGCCTTAAATCCTCATCGTGTTGCCTAGACACCCTGCCAACAAGCTTTCTAAAAAATGTCTACAGTTGCCTGGCGACCGACATACTGAAGATAATTAATACCTCTCTTCTTACAGGCATTTTTCCAAAATCTCTAAAAACTGCAGTTGTTAAGCCCTTGCTAAAGAAGCGTAGCCTCGACCCCTCTATAATCAGCAATTACAGACCAATATCAAATCTTCCCTTTATTAGCAAAATACTCGAAAAAACTGTCTACCAACAACTCAATACCTTTCTATCCTCCAATGATCTCCTAGATCCCTTCCAATCAGGCTTCCGACCCCATCATAGCACCGAAACTGCGCTTATCAGAGTTATAAATGACATCCGAATGAACACTGATTCAGGTAAAATCTCAATCTTAATGTTACTAGACCTCAGCGCTGCCTTTGATACGGTTGACCACGAAATTCTATTGGACAGACTGGAAAACTGGGTCGGGCTTTCCGGCACGGTCCTAGAGTGGTTCAGATCTTATCTGCAAGACAGGAACTACTTTGTCTCCATTGGCAACTACACATCTGACCAAACCAAAATGACATGTGGGGTACCCCAAGGATCAATTTTAGGTCCTGTCCTGTTTAACCTTTATATGCTCTCTCTGGGCCTAATTATGCAAAAAAACAAAATAGCTTATCATAGCTATGCAGATGACACCCAACTCTACATAGCCCTCTCATCGGATGACTATGCCCCCATAGAGACACTGTGTCAGTGCCTTGCGCAAATTAATGATTGGATGTGCCAGAATTTTCTCCAACTTAATAAAGACAAAACAGAGATAATTGTCTTCGGCAAAAAAGAAGATAGGCTCAAAGTTACTGCTCACCTCGAATCCCTATCTTTGAAGCCTAAGGACCAGGTAAAAAATCTTGGCATTATTATTGACTCTGATCTAAATTTCAACTCCCACATCAAGCTTATAAGAAAATCTGCCTTCTATCATCTAAAAAATATAGCAAGGATTAGAGGCTACATGTCCAAACAAGATCTTGAAAAACTAATTCATGCTTTCATTTCTAGCAGGCTAGACTACTGCAACAGTCTTTTCAATGGTCTTCCCAAAAAAGCTATTAAACAACTACAGCTCATTCAGAATGCGGCTGCTAGAGTTCTAACAAGAACCAAGAAAGCTGAACACATTACACCAGTTCTCAAATCCCTGCATTGGCTGCCAGTAAATCTTAGAATAGACTTTAAAATTCTGCTAATAGTTTACAAATCTCTCAACGGGTCAGGCCCACACTACATCTCTGAAATGCTTCTACACTATGAACCATCCAGATCCCTGAGATCTTCAGGCACTGGTCTACTAATTGTCCCGAGGACCAAATCAAAACATGGTGAAGCCGCGTTCTCCCACTATGCCTCTCATAACTGGAACAAACTCCCTGAACACATTAGATCTGCCCCTACTCTGCCTATTTTTAAATCCAAGCTAAAGACCTTTATGTTTACTCTTGCTTTTAACTGCTACTAAACTACTGCCTCTCTCGGCCTGTAATTTAAAAAAAAAAGATTCCTGTACATTTCCAACAAATGGACTGTACATGTAATAATAATACTGAAGAGTGCCTTGTAACTTATTTAAAACAGAAATAATGTTTCATGTTTGTTAATTTGAGTATATATTTTAACTAAAACTGTCGGCTGTGTTTTTTATGTGTGTTTTTTTTATATGTGCATTGCTTTGCTGCTTGTTTTTTCGATTATTTTTTTGTAAAGCACCTTGAATTGCCTTGTGTATGAAAGGTGCTATATAAATAAAATTTGACTTGACTTGACTTGACCATCCTGAGGGGAGTCAACCCACACAAAGCCCCTGGTCCGGACGGGCTCAGAGGCAGGGTGCTGAAGGAGTGCTCCACTCAGCTGAGTGGGGTCTGCACCAAGCTCTTTCAGTGCCTTTTGGACTCCAGCTGCGTTCCGAGCCAGTGGAAGGAATCCACTATAATCCCAATCCCAAAGAAGAAACACGCCAAGGACCCTAACGACTACAGGCCAATATCCCCGACATCACTACTGTGTAAATGCATGGAGAGAGTAGTGTGTGACCTCCTCTCCACCATGGTGGAAGATAGACTGGACCCACTCCAGTTTGCCTATAAGGCAAAACGTGGTGTGGAGGATGCAAGTTTGGTGCTTTTAGACACCGTGGCCAGACACTTGGACTCAGCACACCCCCACGCCAGGATTTTATTGATGGACTTTTCCTCTGTTTTTAATACGGTGCATATAGACATTTTGTACAGCGTCTAGAGGAGCTTCAGGTCAACCCCACACTGATTTTATGGTTCAAGAACTTTTTAAAAGACAGGCCACAGCAGGTGGTGGTAAATTGTTTTAATTCCACTAAGGTGATTTTAAACATAGGGCTCCCCCAAGGCTGTGTCTCGTCCCCCCCCACTCTTCGCTGCCTACACCAACCACATCACCTGCAGCAGGGAGGGGATAGTACTTTTAAAGTACGCAGATGACATGGCCTTGGTGGCCCACCTGACTAGCACCAATGCTCTGGTTGAATATTTCCAGGCAGCAGACGACCTCATCCAGACATTCCAGGAAAGCTCCCTGGAACTGAACACCACCAAGACAAAGGAGCTGTGCTTTGTAGTAGAGAAGAAAAGAGAGAAAGCAGACAGGCACCAACCATCTCTCTTCCAACCCCTCTGCATCAAAGGCCAGCTCGTCGAACAGGTTCCACACTTCAAATACCTGGGGACTGAAATAAACATTTCCCTGTCCTTCTCCCAGCACAGTGACTCCATCTACAAGAAGGCCCAGCAGCGCCTCCACCTGCTGAGGAAGCTCAGGGCTTTTAACGTCAACAAGAACATTTTAACCCTGCTTTACAGATCCTTCATTGAATCCATCCTCACCTTTAACAATTCATCCTGGTACAACGCCCTCACCATCAAACACAAAACCAAACTCTCCTGCATAACCAATCAGGCCAGTAAAATAATCGGTTCACCCCAAATCCCCCTGTCTGAATTGTACAACCGGTCAGTCATCAGCAAAGCCACCCACATCACACAGGACCCCTCTCACCCCCTTCACCAATCCTTTCAGTTACTCCCCTCAGGTCCCTCTCACCTCCTTCACCAATCCTTTCAGTTACTCCCCTCAGGTCTCTCACCTCCTTCACCAATCCTTTCAGTTACTCCCCTCAGGTCCCTCTCACCTCCTTCACCAATCCTTTCAGTTACTCCCCTCAGGTCCCTCTCACCTCCTTCACCAATCCTTTCAGTTACTCCCCTCAGGTCTCTCACCTCCTTCACCAATCCTTTCAGTTACTCCCCTCAGGTCTCTCACCTCCTTCACCAATCCTTTCAGTTACTCCCCTCAGGTCTCTCACCTCCTTCACCAATCCTTTCAGTTACTCCCCTCAGGTCTCTCACCTCCTTCACCAATCCTTTCAGTTACTCCCCTCAGGTCTCTCACCTCCTTCACCAATCCTTTCAGTTACTCCCCTCAGGTCTCTCACCTCCTTCACCAATCCTTTCAGTTACTCCCCTCAGGTCTCTCACCTCCTTCACCAATCCTTTCAGTTACTCCCCTCAGGTCTCTCACCTCCTTCACCAATCCTTTCAGTTACTCCCCTCAGGTCTCTCACCTCCTTCACCAATCCTTTCAGTTACTCCCCTCAGGTCTCTCACCCCCTTCACCAATCCTTTCAGTTACTCCCCTCAGGTCTCTCACCTCCTTCACCAATCCTTTCAGTTACTCCCCTCAGGTCTCTCACCTCCTTCACCAATCCTTTCAGTTACTCCCCTCAGGTCTCTCACCTCCTTCACCAATCCTTTCAGTTACTCCCCTCAGGTCTCTCACCTCCTTCACCAATCCTTTCAGTTACTCCCCTCAGGTCCCTCTCACCTCCTTCACCAATCCTTTCAGTTACTCCCCTCAGGTCCCTCTCACCTCCTTCACCAATCCTTTCAGTTACTCCCCTCCGGTCCCTCTCACCTCCTTCACCAATCCTTTCAGTTACTCCCCTCAGGTCCCTCTCACCTCCTTCACCAATCCTTTCAGTTACTCCCCTCAGGTCCCTCTCACCTCCTTCACCAATCCTTTCAGTTACTCCCCTCAGGTCTCTCACCTCCTTCACCAATCCTTTCAGTTACTCCCCTCAGGTCCCTCTCACCTCCTTCACCAATCCTTTCAGTTACTCCCCTCAGGTCTCTCACCTCCTTCACCAATCCTTTCAGTTACTCCCCTCAGGTCCCTCTCACCTCCTTCACCAATCCTTTCAGTTACTCCCCTCAGGTCTCTCACCTCCTTCACCAATCCTTTCAGTTACTCCCCTCAGGTCTCTCACCTCCTTCACCAATCCTTTCAGTTACTCCCCTCAGGTCTCTCACCTCCTTCACCAATCCTTTCAGTTACTCCCCTCAGGTCTCTCACCTCCTTCACCAATCCTTTCAGTTACTCCCCTCAGGTCTCTCACCCCCTTCACCAATCCTTTCAGTTACTCCCCTCAGGTCTCTCACCTCCTTCACCAATCCTTTCAGTTACTCCCCTCAGGTCTCTCACCTCCTTCACCAATCCTTTCAGTTACTCCCCTCAGGTCTCTCACCTCCTTCACCAATCCTTTCAGTTACTCCCCTCAGGTCTCTCACCTCCTTCACCAATGCTTTCAGTTACTCCCCTCAGGTCCCTCTCACCTCCTTCACCAATCCTTTCAGTTACTCCCCTCAGGTCCCTCTCACCTCCTTCACCAATCCTTTCAGTTACTCCCCTCAGGTCCCTCTCACCTCCTTCACCAATCCTTTCAGTTACTCCCCTCAGGTCCCTCTCACCTCCTTCACCAATCCTTTCAGTTATTCTCCTCAGGTCCCTCTCACCTCCTTCACCAATCCTTTCAGTTACTCCCCTCAGGTCCCTCTCACCTCCTTCACCAATCCTTTCAGTTACTCCCCTCAGGTCTCTCACCTCCTTCACCAATCCTTTCAGTTACTCCCTTCAGGTCGACGCTACAAAGTCCCACTGGCCCGGAAAAACACTCACAAAAAATCATTCATCCCATCCGCAATCACCGCCCTCAACCTTTTAAAGTAGGAACTACATTTTAACTTTTTAAAATGTTTTAACCTTTTAACTACTGCACTTTGACTCCCCTCCAGTATTGTTTTTTAAATAGGCACTGCACTTTTAACATCTTAACAACACTGTTTTTGTCAGTTTTGTTTTTTATTATATCCCAGCAAACATTTTCACGTATAACGACCGTGTGCTGTACGTCAAACCACTACATCTAGTCAGGGTCTAATTATATATCCGGAATGGAAATCGTATAGCGACGTAATTCCTCTACTTCCCCACAACGTTGAAATATGCCGCTCCCACAACGGCTATATTCAGATATTCAGATACAAATCTGCACAGTGTGCATGCAGCAGCGTTGCATATAGCCCGTATGTCCAGATTCAACGATTTTTGCTACATCGAAAGAAGAAAAAAAATTATCTCATCAGGAATTTGATCCTGCAGCGCTGGAGTGAGAGTCCTGTGTCTTAACCATTTGGCTACGGATTTTGTTAGAAAGAATGCGGATTTGGTCATATATAGAGATCCTTAACATTCAGAACTTAGCAATTTGATGTTACGGTCCCTAATGGAACTTGCATTGCTAGGCTAGCTGCCTCGCAAATTCTGTTTCATGATTCCAACCAGCGATGGGACAGGTATATTTATATAATTTACGATAATGTAACCAACGTGACTTGACCATTTTAGCAGACAGCATACAGCACACCCAAGACCCACAAGACTGCGTTCAGTTACGGCAAGAGAATTGGGACAATACACCACAGGATTCAAGAAGTTTGTGATAAATACAATAAGAGACACTTGCTATGGGCACTTATATGACATAAACGTGTTTTCATATTAAAAAAAGAAAAGGGCGTTCAATAAAAGTCATCATTGCACATGGAGTGCATGTCACACTGTGACTATCTGATCACACAACAGGTAAATTGTCAATCAAATGTCATTTTATTCAACAAAAACACAAAAGACACCTACATGTGGTGTTTTCAAAGCAATATGAGATCAATATTTTTTGTTTTGAAGTGACAGTCTAAACGATACTTTGGAGGAACATGGAGAGAACGTCAGACTTTCTGGGTAGATGCCAAACCACAATTATATCGTCTGGTGACGTCGCGGTCAAGACGATGTTTGCTGGGATGTGTCTGTGTTTTTAATGTGTTTTTGTAACATGCACCTGAGCCTGGTCAAATGAAAAATGTCTGTTGTGTTGTGACAGACAATAAAGTTTTTGAATCTTGAATCTTGAATCATATTTATGATATTTCATGTGACATAAAATGTGTTGAAATGTATTGTTTGTGTAGACCAGATTTCAACTCTCAGTTACACAATTGGACAAATGCCAATTCACACACTATCAATATTGTCTCTATTTCAAGCTATAACAAACGTTTTAACAATATGATTAAGCAAATTGTGTTTTTTGACACGTTGACATTGTAACCGCATTGTAGCCGGTTGAAAAGAGGGTGAAATTAGGTCTTCGTCTTTGAAGACATTCAAAGCCAATATCACCCAGATTTAAACTAAAAATCAATGTTGAAAAAAACTTTTTGTGCTTGCTGGGAATGTCCAAAATGAAGCGACCTTTGTATCACACAAACTGTAACAGACAACTATAAATATGCACAACGAAACTTAGCCTAAATAAACATACCTCACTCGCTCGCTGTCTGCACACAAGTGAGAATGAGTCCACTTGAATTAACGTAAATCTTCAAAAACAGGCAATGCAATGACAGAGTAGGCTATAACGTTATTGTAGTAGGCTCTTTCTCCCGTTATGTGTCTAAAATGGAGGAGATTGCAACAGATGTCTCCCCGCACAGCACAGAACGTCAACGTAGTTCCCACATAGTGTTACAAACAAATAAATTATATAGCATATGTAAACAAACATCAAACAATGAGGGGCAAGTAGCACTTAGCAGAATAACATCCTAGCAGAGTAACATCCTAGTTCGAGAGAGAGGAGAGCGAGCAACTCGTTCTCTGTCAATCTCTTTCAGTTTCAGTTCGGTTTCAGACAGTTTGTCTCAACTGACTCCAGACAGACCCATTAAATCGCTTCTCGTTCACAACACATCCCTGTTTGAGAGAGGAATGGTTCATTTGATCTGGTTCAGTGAGTGTCGCTGCCCGGCAGTCTGGACTCGAGTGACACTACGTATCGGACACTAAAAAGAGTTGTTCAAAAAGATGAGTTTGTTCTTTTTTGCCCATCACTAGTACCCATACGGAAATGTAATATATGGCATATATGCCCCTATATCAAGGCATATATGTTACATATAAAGGACATATATTATTATCTAATACAAACATTCACCGTATATATGGAGATATATATTTTTAACATATATGGAATACTCGTATTAAGATTTGTATATGTACATATATTATATATGCATATATGATAGGTTTATATAAGGCGTATATATTTTCGCCCATACATGTTAACATATATGTTTAATATTTATATGCAATATAAATGGTATAAACATATATGAAATATCAATATTAAGATATGCATATGTACATATATTACAAAACTATATACGGTTAATTTTTAAATGGACGCTATATGTTGCTGCCATATATGTAATCATATATATTTAGTTTATATATGTAAGATATAGGTGTTCCGCTTATATGACATACACATTTTAAGATTTGTATATGTTCATACATTAAATGTACATATACAAATAATGTATACATGGCATCATATGTTTTGATCATATATGTGAACATATATATTTGATATTTATATGCAATATAAATGTTATAAACATATATGAAATACCAATATTAAGATATGCATATGTACATATATTACAAAACTATATACGGTCAATTTTTAAATGGACGCTATATGTTGCCGCCATATATGTAATCATATATATTTAGTTTATATATGTAAGATATAGGTGTTCCGCTTATATGACATACACATTTTAAGATTTGTATAATTTCATACATTAAATGTACATATACAAATAATGTATACATGGCATCATATGTTTTGATCATATATGTGAACATATATATTTGATATTTATATGCAATATAAATGTTACAAACATATATGAAATACCAATATTAAGATATGCATATGTACATATATTACAAAACTATATATGGTTAATTTTTAAATGGACGTTATATGTTGCCGCCATATATGTAATCATATATATTTAATTTATATATGTAGGATATAGGTGTTCTGCTTATATGACATACACATATTAAGATTTGTAAATAGCCATACATTGAATATGCATTTACGGATAATTTATACATGGCATCATATGTTTTGACCATATATGTTAAGATATATATTTGATCTTCATATGCATTATAAATGTTAAACACATATATGAAATACCAATATTAAGATATACATATGTACATATATTACAAAACTATGTACGGTGAATTTTTAAATGGTGTTATATGTTGCCACCAATATATGTAATCATATATATTTAATTTATATATGCAAGATATAGGTGTTGAGCTTATATGACATACACATATTACGGTATGTATATGTACATATATTGAATATATATATATGAATAATTTATAGATGGCATCATATGTTTTGATCATATATGTTAAGACATATATTTGATCTTTATATGCAATATAAATGTTTTAAACATATATGAAATATCAATATTAAGATATGCATATGTACCGTACATATATTAAATATATATGAATAATTTTAAATGCCTTTATATCTTGCTACCATATATATAAAGATATGTATTTAGTTTAAATATACAAGACTATGGGCTCTATCGTTGCATCGGCCTATAAACTGCGTCCAGTGCAGCACAGATTAGTGGCCGTGGACCAGCCCACTCGATATTTTGGTGTCGGCGCTACAGGCGGAATTAAGCATTATAACCACGCCTTTTAAGCGTAAAATTATGCACAATCTGGTCATTGGAGAAGTGCAGTAAACGAATCACAAACTTCCTTTTTAAGCTCCAATTCCACTGAGGGAAGTTTTGCGGCCCTCGTGCCGTTTGGCTATCCTTTCCATTCACCATTAGGGCTCCCTCTCCGTTAGGGTGACTTTCCGCCCCGACAGCGTCTGATGGAAGGTCTCAGGGTTGTACAGCCTGACACCTTCCATCAGTCAGAAGCCCTCACTATCAATCAATTTCCCTGGAGGTCCTGGCGCTACAATTTCGGTTGGAGCTTGTAGCCCCCCTATTATAGAGTACACCCTGTGAAAATGGGACCGGGGGTCCCCTCCCCCTAGAAAGGGGGGAGGAGCAAGCGTTTAAAAACCTTGAAAAAACAATTTGCTTATAACTCCTAGGGGAATGGAGGAAAGGGGCTCAAATTTCTTGTGGGAACTCCTCCTGAATTATGGATTAAGCTGGCAAAAAACCGGGCTAGGTAGGCAGTGAAGCTTGTGTCGTTCTGTCCCCTAGGGGCCAAATAAGAGCCAAAAGGCACTTTGTGATGACTTCTACTATGGAGGTGGTACTATGGTGAATTGCATTAATTCAGCACTGCACTTTATTGCGTTTCCAGCAGCGCACTCCCCAAATTTGAAGTCGATCGGATAAACGGTTCTCGAGATCAAATGCTTTTTGTGTTGCCAGTAGGTGGCGCTATGACTATGCACTTGCCCTCCATCAGGTCCCCCTCTCATCATCAGGATATAAATGGGAGCTAGGGCTCTGTCTGTCTGTCTGTGTCTCTCTGTTTCTCTGTCCCACTGTGATGTCATAAATCCCACTCTGACATCATCAGTGATGTCATAAATGCCACTGTGACATCATCAGTATGTCCATTATTACGCGGACGATATTATTTTATACTGTTTCGGAGCGACCCCAGCTCAGGCCGTTTCAACACTTCAGATGGCTTTTGACTCATTTCAACGGTCTCTATCTGACCTCAAGTTAGTCTTAAACTCTTCTAAAACAAAGTGGATGATGTTCACGAGATCTTTTTGCACCAATGTCAATCTTAGTATGCACACGCTCCAAGGCGAGCAAATTGAATCAGTAAATTCTTATAAGTACCTTGGTATCTGGTTAGACACCAGACTCTCCTTCCAGACTCATATTGAACATCTCACAAAGAAACTGAGGAGGAAGATCGGCTTTTTATATAGGAACAAATCTTGCTTTTCATTCAGTGCCAGAAAAACTGTTGTACAATCATTAATAATGTCGGTTTTTGATTATGGTGATGTTGTATACATGCATGCCTCATCTTCCATTTTGAAGTCCCTCGATGCTGTTTATCACAGTGCTCTGCGTTTTATCACAGGCGAGGCTTTTCTTACACACCATTGTACTTTGTACGAAAAGGTGGGCTGGTCCTCCCTAATGGCTCGTAGAGAAAAACACTGTCTTTTATTTATTTACAAAGCTTTAATTGGGAAACTCCCGGCATATTTGTCCTCACTTCTCATTCATAACAGTGGAGGTTATCAAACTCGCTCACAGTCCTGTATTAGACTATCTATCCCACGTGTGAGGACTGAACAAGGAAAGAGTGCTTTTGCTTTCTATGCCCCCAACAGTTGGAATAGACTTCAGGACACTCTGAAAATAGAAGCATTGATCCCTCTTGTTTCCTTTAAAACTCTTTTAGAAGGTCTCCCACATAATGGGTGCTCTTGTTTTACTTGAAAGTGGGTTTTTCACCTATTCTTAATGTTGTTTTGATTGTCTGTCTGTAACTTGAAACTTTGTGTATGTGTTCCTCTGTACCAGGGCTCTCTTGAAAATGAGAGCTTGCTCTCAAGAGATATCCCTGTATAAATAAAGGTGAAATAAAAAAAAATAAAAAAATCAGTGATGTCATAAATCCCTCATAATCCCACTGTGACATCATAAGTGATGTCATAAATCACACTGTGACATCATAAGTGATACACTGTGACATCATCAGTGATGTCATAAATCACACTGTGGCATCATCAGTGATGTCATAAAAGCCACTGTGACATCATCAGTGATGTCATAAATCCCTCATAATACCACTGACATCATCAGTGATGTCATAAATCACACTGTGGCATCATCAGTGATGTCATAAAAGCCACTGTGACATCATCAGTGATGTCATAAATCCCTCATAATACCACTGACATCATAAGTGATGTCATGAATCACACTGTGACATCAGTGATGTCATCAATCCCAGTGATGTCATACATCATACTGTGACATCATCATTGATGTCATAAATCCCTCATAAATCGTACTGATGAAATCCCACTGTGACATCATGAGTGATGTCATACACCCACTGTGACATTATCAGTGTGTCATAAATCCCACTGATGAAATCCCACTGTGACATCATCAGTGATGTCATACACCCACTGTGACATTATCAGTGTGTCATAAATCCCACTGATGAAATCCCACTGTGACATCATCAGTGTGTCAGGATCGGAGTTAGACGTGTGGATCTATTCGCAGGTAGTTGATGAAGCTGGGGTGTTGTGGAACTTGATGGCTGGGGCTGCACTGTTCGAGGTTTTGGGAACGGTTGCAGAGAGATTGCAGAAGTTGCTGGTTGCAGGAGTTGCAGGTTGCAGACGTTGCAGAGATTGGTATGATCCTAGTTTAGATTATGAATCACTGGCGAGGACCTGCAGGAACAGGCCCTTATAGATGTGAATATGACATCACCTGTGTTATGACATCACCAGTGAAAGGCATGAAAGACACTTATGAACCATGACATCATCAGTGATTGATGACATCATAGTAGGAATGACGACGTCAAAGTAGGAATGATGACGTCATCCTAACAGTACCCTCCCCTCAACGGACGTCACCTGGCGTCCAATGAGGCCATCAAGGATGGCATCTGGGAGACAAAAATCCGTAGGTTCTGGTGGAGGTGCTCTTCCGCAGGTGGTTAGACGCAGGTGGTTAGGCCCCAAAGGGGGTGTAAGAGAGTGAGGTGCTCTTCAGCAGGTGGTTAGATGCAGGTGGTCAGACCCCAAAGGGGGTGCAGGACAGTGGAGGTGCTCCTCCCTAATACAGGATATCGAAGCCATAGATGGACCGATACGTAGATAGAACTTCCACCGGGTCCGGTGGATCCTCTGGGGCCGGCCATCCCCCGGGGCACGATCCAAACACGGGAGGCTGGAGACCATCCAAAGGGTCAAATGCCGCCGTCACCGAAGGCAGAGCCACAGGGGGATCTGACTCAGCGAGGCCTGCCCTCCCGACCTGTAGCTTGGGGGGGTCACCCACCGTCTCCTCCTTTAAACGCCTCTTATTTCTTCTTGCTCTTGACCGAGGGCTGACGACACTACGGGAACCTCCCAGCATGAAGCTGGAACCTACGTGTTGGTCAAGGACAGGAATTGGCTGCTGCTGGGGTATGGGTTCAGACTCGGCGAGGGGGAGCTCCACAGGTTGTGCCTCAGGCACAGGTTCAGACTCGGCGAGGGGCAGGTCCACAGGTTGTGCCTCAGGTTGTGCCTCAGGGCCAGCAGACTCGGAGGCCCCCTGCGGGGGGACGGAGCCGATCTGCAGGCAGCGATTGAACTTCCCAATGAGACGGTCGACAGTCCTCTCCAACTCGTTAACCCTCTTGGAGACACACTGCCACTCCTGGGTCCTGCAGGGAGCGCTACCCAACCGTACAGATCTTTCGGCTGGACACGTAGAGTCTTGATCCACTGAGAGTACCACGGGCCGGCGAGCGGTGGGACCACTTACTGGACGCCGGGAGCAGGAGGAGAGGTAATGCCCGGCTCGGCCACAGTACAGGCAGCTCCGGGTGTCCAAACGGCGCTGCCTCTCCTCTGGTGTGATGCGAACCCTGCCGGTCAGATCACGGTACAGATGGCTGCTGGGACTCGAATGTGGCTGCCCCTGCTCTGGGATGACGCAAACTCCCCCCCAGAATATGCCCTTAGCAGCTGGAGGCGGCCGAGAGGCAGAGCTAAAAGCAACGGCCGCTGTGGACGGGGGAGTAGCAGGTCTGGAAACCTCCGGAACGGCGGTGCGCTCGGAAGCTGGGGCTTCGAGACGATCTAGCCGGCCAATCAAGAGGGCGTGCCGATCAGCGGCTGCGGAAGCCAGAGCCTGGATTGCTTTTTCCTGGTGGGCAATCAGGCGTCTTGACTCAAGTGCGAGGTCTTGCAGAGGCTGCGGGGTGACACCCTGGGGGTTTAGCCCGCTGAGATGATCTAGCCGTTTTACCAGGAGGGCGTACCGATCCTCGGCCTTGGAAGCCAGGGCCAGGTGGGCCTTGTTTGCTTCTTCCTGTCTGTCGAGTAGTTCCTGAAGATGGAGCGTTTGCTGCATTTGCACCCGTTGGGCCTCCGTGAGTACCACACCCAGGACGGAAACAAGCTCTGCGGTCTGTGTTTGTCGGGACTGCCACGATGACATCGCTGCCAGCAAGGTCTCCAAGGTGAGAGGACCCACAATTGATTCGCCTGGTGGTTCACCTGAAGCGGCCGGCGGGAAAACTGGCGTCTCAGGGTCTTCCTCCTTGATTGGGGGGAGAAATTTGCCCGCTAAATCCATTTCTGAGTGATTCATACTGTCAGGATCGGAGTTAGACGTGTGGATCTATTCGCGGGTAGTTGATGAAGCTGGGGTGTTGTGGAACTTGATGGCTGGGGCTGCACTGTTCGAGGTTTTGGGAACGGTTGCAGAGAGATTGCAGAAGTTGCTGGTTGCAGGAGTTGCAGGTTGCAGACGTTGCAGAGATTGGTATGATCCTAGTTTAGATTATGAATCACTGGCGAGGACCTGCAGGAACAGGCCCTTATAGATGTGAATATGACATCACCTGTGTTATGACATCACCAGCGAAAGGCATGAAAGACACTTATGAACCATGACATCATCAGTGATTGATGACATCATAGTAGGAATGACGACGTCAAAGTAGGAATGATGACGTCATCCTAACACAGTGATGTCATACACCCACTGTGACATTATCAGTGTGTCATAAATCCCACTGTGACATCATCAGTGATGTCATAAATCCCACTGTGACATCGTCAGTGATGTCATAAATCTGACATCATCAGTAATGCTGGTCTCATTGGTCACACAGCAGCTGAGCTGCGTGCAAAGGCCTCTGCGCGGCCAAGCTGTGAATGCGAGCTGCAGAGCCAGCTCGACGAGCTGCAGGGCGAGCCTAGTCGTGCGTTCCTTTATCGCAAAATAACTGGCATGTGGAGGCTAAATGACGTCACATACTGTCGCGCATTCAAACACTGCAGCCTCATGTCCACACAGATAGAAGTTAGGCAGTGCTGTGTGTACAGCTGATTTAATGAGACACAAACAAGACAGAAGTGCCAATAAACAACATTTACTACGATTATGCTACTGTTGTTGCGCGGCGCAGCCATCTTGGATTTTTGAGGTCGGGGCTGCTGAGGCTCCTACGAGTTTGGAATGGGAAATACCAGCTCTGGTGACGTCATCATCCCAGCTCATGACCTTTGAACCGTAAGGTCGTAATTACCAGTTCCCAGTTATAAAGGAATGTTGGTCCTACTTCTAGCCTCTCTGCACACTGATTATTTTGAAATGAAGCTTAAAGGAACACTCCGCCCATTTTCAACCAGCTTTGTATCATTAGAACATCAGTAGTATATCAGAAAACTGTAAACGGTTTTGAAGTCTGTCATTTAATTTGACAGTTATTGAGTGTTAAAATGTGGACCAGTGACATCACTGGTCCACACTAACTCAAATGAATAACTCATTAACTCAAATCAACTCTCAATAACTGTCTTACTCTGTGTGACGAGAGAGACACGAGGACACGTGTACCTCCTGTGACGACCAGTCAATTACTGTAAACCACTCTGAGAGAGAGAGATGGAGAGAGAGAGAGAGAGAGAGAGAGAGCTAGTTTCACAGTTATTGAGAGTTGATTTGAGTTAATGGGTTATTAATTTGAGTTAGTGTGGACCAGTGATGTCACTGGTCCACATTTTAACACTCAATAACTGTCAAATTAAATGACAGACTTCAAAACCGTTTACAGTTTTCTGATATACTACTGATGTTCTAATGATACAAAGCTGGTTGAAAATGGGCAGAGTGTTCCTTTAAACTGATTAGATTCACCTGAAAGACTTTTAATCATCTCTTGATGAACTGTTCAAATCACATTACACTTCAACCAAAATAGGCCGTGTTGGGACCCATGAAAAAGTGCTTAGAAAATGAGTTTCGTTCCCATGTCATGGGCACTACTCATTCAATGCATTTTTTCATAGACAATACCCTTCTGGACTTTGGGTTAAAAGTTCTACTCATAATATCCTGCAGTATTTTGTCACAAGCCAGAAATGTATAAACAGTTTATAACCAAAAAACGAAAATCTTGTGCTGCTGTTTTTGCTTGTAAAATGTGTTTTTGGCAACACAAAATCTTTCTCAAATGTCATAAATGCTAAAATGCATATACTTAACATCTGAAACAAGTATTGGTGCCTTTAGTTTACTCATATGTGAATTTAGATCATGAAATGTAGCATATTTGTTAAAGAATATGCTTCAACTTAAGTGTTTGCCACACAGTACAATGAAACCTCCACAGTAAATTGTGCCAAAAGCTTATGTTTCATACATAAAAAATGTCTCAACCTACTGTGTAATGAAAGGTAGAAAAGAAAATCAGGGCACCTTGGACCAAAATGGCAGAAAATCTATCAAAATGTTACCACGCCCCCTAAATTGGAATAATGCAAAAAATGGACAAGACTAAAAATTAAAGTACTAGAGGTCAGAATTATTACAACATATGGTATGAAACATTTATTCAAGTACCACAAAGTGTCACAGCATCTGTCATTTGTACACCCCCCCCCCCCCCCCCCCCCCGCCAAGGAAATATATGAAAATACAAAATAGCATACAAATGCATCACAATAAAACCTTCTGTTGGCTGTGTAAGTAGTCTGTGCTGTTTGCATTTATGCATTGCATTTAACTGGATGTAGGCAGTGTGGCAATTCTTTAACAATTTAATAATTCTTGAACAAAACAAGTAGTAGGCCTACATAGTAACATGTTGGGTTACTCATCCCTATCACTTTCATCAGAGTCATCATCCCATGTACCTCTTTCTTCTGTTTCCTTTGACACATTTTCACAGTCCTGGCAGTGACATAAATCAGTGCAAGACAGTTTTGCAGACATGCATGAACATCTTCCAGTTTCACATTTGCTTTTTTTACAATTACAGTGGACTACCTGCAACACACTATCAGGGGCAGGATTTCTAGTCATCCATGTTACTGTTAACTCCCCATCCTCCATGCCCCATCCATTGCCAATGGGTGAAGGAGCACACATCCTACTAGTCAGAGAACGTCTCATCACTGCTGCTTGGTAGTTTGCCCTTTTGCAATGTTGGTGGAGAGCATCACTTGTTGGGGGAATGGACAGTTCTGGCAAAGCTGATGATGCCGTACAAAATGATTTGTACCTTGCATCGTTCACGTTTTTGGCAGATGATTGGCCATACAGGTGGCACACATATTTGCTCAGTGTGTTGAAAGTTGACTGGTCAAGGTTAAAACTGCTGCCAAGATTTGTGAACCCAGTCAGGTATTCTTCTTTCTGGCAAGCAAGAGAAAATGTCTTCCCTTTGCCCTTGCCATGAAAGGCACTGGTCGAGTCACAACCTGTGAAGGTATGGATGCCAATGAGTGCAGAACAAACACTGGTGCCAAGAGCTGCTGACACCTTAGCCACATCAATGATCCTCGTTCTGTTGCCTACTCCTGTGAAGAAATACAAGCTACACTGTAAATCTTTCTGCAGACTTACAGCAATCACTGCCACGTCAGTATCGGGGCTTTTGATGACTACAGTTTGGTGTTCTTGTGCAGCATGCTGTGCATGTACAAATACCCTAGTGTCATATTCCTCATGGTCACATGTCAGTTCTTGAACAGCAGTGACAGTTTGTGAACCCTCTTTTACGGAAACACAGTGACACAGTTCTCCATGTGCTATGTACAAGCTGAGGTCCCTGCCCAAAATGGTGAGGTCAGCATCTCGCCATGCAACATAGAGGAATTCTGCCAGTTCTGCTTTGTTTGTTCCATCTGATAGAAACTTTTTCCATTGCGTTGGTGCCTTTTGATCCCGTCCATAGATTTGCACCCGTTGTGTACCGACCCCAGCCCTACGTGACCGCTCTAGGTTCTTAATGCTAATTTTTGGATACTGGTCAATGACAAAGTCTATCCGTGTACACTTGTGCTGCAGAGCTAATTTGAGCACATACTGTAGTACGTTTTCAGCCAATTCTCCAAAGGTAGCCGGTTTGGAACGAATGGCTTGAATGACTGCCATGCCATCGAAGAGAATAGCTCCATCTGACGGAACTTGTTGAACTAAGCAGTCTTTGTCTTTGTTCTCCAATATATTCATCAGAGCTGATTTGTTTGTTTTAGCTAGTGACCCGTCAGTACTGGCTAAAGGATATGAAACCGTTCCCAAGGAGTAGGACAGAACTTCCCTCAGGTCTATCTTTCTAGTTTGACCAACAATGAGTAGTCTGGAGAACAGTTTCTTGTCAGCACGCAGAATCACATCTTTGCCTGCTGCAGATTTCTTCTTTGTCTTTGCCTGGTCACTGAAGGTCTTCAGTTTTTGTGCCTTGATGGGGGCGAAAATGTCGACTGATTTTGACAACAGTCTTTGGTCCAAAAAGACTTTGACAGCTTCTTCACCTCTTTCTTGTGCTGCAAGCAAATCATTCTTGACATCTTCAGCTGCTACTGTCCCTGAGCTAAGACAAACAATGCCATCTTGGTGTATGTCAAATGGGTTCAGCATAGAATCTATGGTGGAACTTATTCTGGTCACAGCATTTTCATCGGCATGAATCCGTGTTTGGTCCAGATCTTTTCGTCTCCGTGTTTCAGGAGATTTACCAGCCATTGACTCACATTGTCTAGCTATGGCAGCTCTTTCATGTTGTGACAATATCCAGCGAGACACTGCAGCCCGATTCAGTGTTATCCCTGTCCAGCCACCCTTTGTCTTGGAATCTCTATTGCATGTTTGCTCAATAGCCTGGTCACAAGCAATGGAGGCAAATCCATGGGCACTTTGACGTTGGACAGTCCACTGGCCTTTTACACTGAGGTCTTTGTGACAAGAAGGATGTGTGAGAGGCAAATTGACCATTTCCAGCCAGTATGAAGGCAAATACCTAGCATAGTTTACACGGTCGTAAGCAAAAAACCATGCCATCATCAGGCGCACTGTTGACAGGTGAAGCTGCCAGTCTGATTCACGTGTTGCTCTCACAAACAGCAGTAGTATTTGTACCATGTCAATGTATGAACTCCAGAAGGCAAACGTTGGGTTTTCTGCACTTCTCGTTTCCACAAAGACGGCATACTTTGAACACATTTTGTCAAAGTTCTCATTTGCACACAAAACATCCATTGTTCTGTCTGGGAAAGCGTCTTTGATCTCAGTGATGACAGCCATGCACTCATCTCTCTCCTCTGGTGTTAATGAGTCTAGGAATGTGCTGAATCTGGCACGTTGCAGACTCTCATACATAAGTTTGTGTGCCCTCATGCTGCGGTTGTAATGATGACCACTGATCACACCATTGATGGATCCTTGGGCAACGACTTCAGACTCGATGAGTATGTCTTGCAGTCCTGCATCACCAAATCTTTTTCCTAAAATGCCTAGGAAGGACATGCATGTATGAAACTCACCTAGTCTAACCACAAGACGCTTTGTCAACTCATCATCTTTCCAGCGGATTTGCTGAGCTTTGGCATATATAGCTTGGTCAAAAACTAACACTACATGGTCCAGTTCTAGCTGATCAGCAAGTTCAACACTTCGCTTCAGAATAGTGTTAACTGTTGACATCTCTGTCGGTGAAGCCTCAATGACTGGAAGATAATACAGTGCTGACTTAGGTAGAGTGGCATCACTTTGTAGCATTGTGTGGAAACCTGTCCAGCCTGGTACTGTACATGCTTCAGCATCTGTGTTCTTCACTAAAACATATGCCAGTTCTGTTTTGGCAGCAGACACAGTGTTCAACCTGTACGTTTCCACCTGCAATGGAACACTTTCATCCTGAAGCAAGTTCTGTGGCCCTTGTCTTTTAGTCTGTGGATAGTGTTGTAGCGGGATGCTAGGAGGTGCTTTGAATGTGTAAACTGACTTCGGCAGTGGCTGTCTGTCTGGTCTAGACATTGTTTCAACAACAGAACTTTGTACCATAATGCCATTTGTATGGTGAGTAGTTCCACGACCTGACAGTGTCTCCTCCCCAAAATCGATGTTATCCCACACCAGTATGGTTGGTGCCTTCTTTGAGAACCCCTTAGGGATTTTGTCTCTGCCCTCTAGAAGTTGTAGTGACGCTAGGCTAGTGTCTAGACTGACAACTGTGTTCCATGAAGCACAGTGTCCTAATCTGTTCAGTAGTGACAGAACATTGGATGAACCTGTTAAATGGCGAACAGTTAGACCAAGACACAGTGACTTAGGCGTCTGCTTCCGACCTTTAGAAGCAAGATACACAATGTCTTGACAAACAGATAAAACTTTTAGGTTCACATCTTCAGGAATATCAACATAATGGTCTAGTGTTGGTTCCTCTGTTGCACCTATAATCCAGGAAATCACATTGAATAGTTCAACTGGCACAACAGATTTTGCGTCAGAAACATTCAAATCCTCTGCTGTGGGAGGCCAGGGGCATTTCATCCCGGGAGTTTCATTCACAAGTCTCTTCAATATCAGTCCTGCACTGTACAGTGTCCTTGTGTGCTCTGTAGTTTGTCCAGATGTGTGTTCATTGTCACTTTCAGCTTGGCTTACCTCGGTTGACTCAGTTGTTGTCGTGTCTGATGGATGCGGTAGCCTGTCTAACAGTGTATCTGCTGATAATGTTTCAACAAAAACCAGTTCGGAGATGTTGCGCGTTGCAGGGCTGTGAAACACCAGCTGGGGGAAATCACGGGCCAACCGCTTTTTCAGTTTATCCTGCCTGCAACATGAAAATATAGAAAAAGACGAGCACAAATGTATAAATAAAGGGATTTTTTTCACAATGACAAACAAATACATTTAAACATACTGTCAGCCTTTCTTGTGAGCGAATAAATCAATAAAATGGAAACTTTTCAGTATGAAAGAGGTTCTTTTTTATTTACTGAACTGTCAAGGACACAGTTACCTGTAGTCTGAAGCATCAATATCCTCATTCTTCTTAACGATGTCTATGAATTTCTTCCTTAGTTGGTTCATTTTCAGGATTTCTTGTTTATCGATAATCCTTTGACGGATGACTCGTTCGCAGAATATCTTGTAGCTGGCAGCAAAGGGTTGTTCATTTCTGAAAACACACACACGCAGACAAAAAAATACTTAACATGTGCAAAGAGGTCTGCTGTCAACATTGTATCTAAAGACAGACAAAATAGTATTTGTTGTAGGTCAAAGCCTTACTTTTGAAATGTGCAGTGTTAATGCAATGTAATAACTCACACTTCATCTGTGGTTGCAGTATGTGTTGCCGTAGACTTTGGGGCCCTTTACACGAGGACAGTTTCTGAAAGAAACGACACAATAGCGTTTACTTCACACCTTTTCCTTCACACCTTCTCCCTGTTTACATGAGCGCTGTTGAATTTTTAAAACGCCGTAATGTACATGCCAGGTCGCTAGGTGGCAGTGTGATCACCTTATTCTTTGCCCATACAAGGACGCTTACTGCATGACGTAATTTCGCTTTAAACGCGGAAGTAGAGTACACTTTCCGCAGTCATTTAGACTTGCCAAAAAGCTTTTTTCAAGCTAAAAACCCCCCCCAAACTGTTAAAGTTTTAATATTTGTCGGGTGAGAATGTAACATATATGTGACCAGTTTATCAGAATAACGCCTATTGGAAATCTTTAACGCGCAGCGAGGACCGGGAGCGCTGACTGTGATCTGTCACCCTACTGCTACTGGCAGTGAGAAAACACTGTCGACGTGCTTTTGTAACTAACGTTAAATGCCGACCGGGTACAGCCATCGGCTCCTCGCAGCAGTAACGCTATGAACATGTAACTGAAGTTGGCCGCAGTGTAGCTTAATTCTGAGTGTTGCCAAACTTCATTCATACTGACGTTATATTTGGTTGCCAACTAGCGCACGGCATCGCGTGTGTCGCCTGTGCAGGCACGTCAGAGTTTCTGAAATGTGCCGTTCCAAAGTGATTACATGGAGCGCTCAGCGGGGAGCGTCACCAAGAATTTCACTCTGGAGGGTGGTTTTAAAATGTGTCGTTTCCTAAGCGCGAATTCACCGTCGCCGTCTTAACGGGAGGCACTAACGATACAATAATTCCCCATTTCCATAGGAAACCGTCCTCGTGTAAAGTGCCCCTTTGACAAGGACCTTGTGTATTCTCTGTAACAGGACCTGTGGTAACGCACTTCCAGAGACACACAGTCTTTGTCTTTGATATGCAAAAGAACGCTAGAGTCTTCCTTCTTCTCAGCAGCCTTCCGCAACTGGCCTGAAAACAAAAAAAAGTTATAATCAGCTTTACTGTCAAATCACACATTTTATAATAAAAAAAAAGTGGGTGACATTTGTTTTTGTATCTTTTATCCATTGTATTGTTATTACAAGAAAAAAGAGGTGGGGGGGGCAAGGAGATCAAGGCAATAAAATAAAATGCTCCCTCTCTCTCTCTCTCTGTGTGTGTGTGTGTGTGTGTGTGTGTGTGTGTGTGTGTGTGTGTGTGTTGGTTTGGGGGCTGTAAATAACACAGTGAACAATGGGCCAGCTGGCACTTGTGACCTGCCCCCCCTTGGTGTTTCAGTCTCTGTTCTGTAGATACACATTTTTTTTATCAATGATAAGTAATATAATATAATATATAAATCAACTACATCACAAGACCACCGCCTTTTCTGCCTGTCTATCTGCACACTTCCTTGTTCCATGTTTTTCAGTCCCGTGTGTGTGTGTGTGTGTGTGTGTGTGTGTGTGTGTGTGTGTGTGTGTGTGTGTGTGTGTGTGTGTGTGTGTGTGTGTGTGTGTGTGTGTGAGATAGAGAGAGAGAGAGAGGGGGGGGGTCGCTTACCTGCAGACACTGTCTCTGCTTGTGAAAGTTGATCCTTCTTCCGTTTTCCACCAACAGTAATATATTTGTCCACCTTTTTACAAATGATGCAGATGGCTGGAAGGACAGGGCCAGCAGAACGGACGGGCAAACCTGTCCGAGACCGAAGTTTCTTTCGGGGGGTTTCAGACGTGGCTCCGTCGGGGCCGATGCTGTCCGAGGCTGCGGCTGCATCTGGTTCTTCTTCTCCCCCCCCCTGCACCATCTGTGTGCAGCGTTTCTCAGCCAAACCCAAACGTCTTTTACAAATAAAGCGACGGTAACACGTCGCGTGAAATCCAGCGTCCTCGGGAACATGGTCAAAATCCACGTCCACGCAATGTTTAAAAGTTTCAGCGATAACTTTACTATCGCCGTCCAGACAAAGCCACTGTTTGACGACAGACCTGTAAGTGTCCCACCTTGTCTGGGTAAAATCCTGCACGTCCTCATTCTGTACTGACAAAAAGTGCATATAGCATCGTTTGGAGTCCTTTGATTCCCGGCTTTTACGCACTTTTTTCCGCTGTTTTGGTTTCTTTTTCCCCTCTTCGCTGCTTGAACTGGTGGTCGCCATGGCTCTAATGTTATTACGGCAAGGGAATAAAGCGGCTACGCGATTGGTCCACGTGACCAAAACCACACCACTCCCCTTGCACAGATTAGTACGCCTAGTAAGAAATAGTGCCGTCTTTGACCACTGATTAAAAAAATACTGCAGGATAACACGAGTAGAACTTTTTTATTTGTACTTTCTACCTATAGATCTCTTTTATGGAGAAAAAAGTGTGTAGTGCCCCTGCCGTGGGAACGGAACTAAACGAAAATGCTAGTCACAATATGGCCTAAAAGTAATCAAGCAGAGCCTTATTGAATGCGCATGCGCATTTGCACGAGACAGATCTGGTTCCTATTTCAGCAGCGTGGACCATCGGCAAAACTCGGGAGACCTCGGCAGCACTCGGAGACTACACATGCGCAGTTCCCCACTTTCAGGCGGCTCATTTCCACACGGAAGATAGGAGGAATACCACACCAGACAGGAGGAATACTACACCAGACAGAGCTTATTCACAGTCTCACAGCAATTTCATCCATTGGAATTTAGGAGAAGGTAAGTTTCAGCTTGTCAAATATTAACTTGTACTGCCTATCTACCTCAGCAAACTTAACTGGTCAGGGTTTGAAGAGTAACTTTGTGTTTTATTTTTGCGCTACCATTAGCCGCCAAAAAGCACCCTTTTGCCGCGATACTCTGCTCTGCAGTCACAGACCAAGTAACAAAACAATCAAACAATAGCCTACAATGCCAATGGTGTAACGTTAAAACGTCAAAACCCCACTGATAAAGAGAGGCGAGTTCATGTGGCAATAGCCTAGCTGCTATAAAGCTAACGTTATCTGCTGACGTAGCATGCATTTGAAAGTACGTTAGAATAAACTTTAGTTCCAGCAAATGCAGTGTGCTTATTAACGTTAATGGCCGCAAAAACAATTGTGTTGGATTGTTCAGGACTAGTCTTCAATTCGGGAAGCATGCTATTTTGTTCTCAGCTCTTGGTTAAACAGAAAAAGATTTCTTTGGCCTCCGAGTCAGTGACTAAGTTTTTACATTGAGTTTGGCCTGAGCTCGCGTTGAGCCTAGGATGGCCAGGGCTTAGATCTGCGTGAGCACGATGTGTGTGTGTGTGTGTGTGTGAGAGAGAGAGAGAGAGAGAGACAGGGACAGGGCTGTGTGTGTATGTGTCCTGTGTGAGACAGAGTGGGGGTGTATGTGTGAGGAAACAATAATTATTTGTGTCCAGTGTTCACCCATTACAAAATAAGTGTGTATTTGATTGTTATGTTTTAGTTTTACATCAAATTAATTAGATGAACTAAATCGTTTACATACTATATTACCAAAGCACACACATACATACCTAACCCTAAACATGTTTGTTGCCTGCTAGCTATCAGACAGCATAGAGAGGCTTAAATATGTGCTGTATCGGTATCGAATCGGGTATCGAAATTTGATCGGAATCGGATCGGTTTTGAGGCTAAAATATCGGAATCGGATCGGAATTGAAAAATCTCGATCGCAGCATCTCTATTATTTAGTGCTCTTGTATATATTATTGTCAACACCAATATAGGTTTTGTTGTATGGTATTATGCCATAAAGGTTTCTATTGAAATTTGCAAACTGGCGGGGGTCCTCGCAGTGCCTGTACAATTGTAGGGGAAACACTGGCCTGATATTGCTATTTGACACATCTTCAGACTACACCAAATAGGCCTACGTAGAAAAGGTGTGTCTGAAGTCAATTATTTGTTTCTGAACCTGGGAAAAAACAACAGTACCATTCACCAAAACTATTGCATCTCTGAACTATCCAACCTAATCACACATTTTTTAGGCTATTCTATATGATCTCCTAATGTAATAACTAATGCAATATTGTTTTTACTTCCAGTCACTGAGCCTCCCCTGAAAGTGATTGGAGCCCCCCTGGGAAGGCGAGCCTCACACTTTGAAAACCCCCTGCACTAAGCCCAAAAGCCCCAGGGTGTGTGAAAGGTATGTTTTTTTTTTCATTTTCATAACAAGAAACTGTCTATTACAAAAATAGAAACTTGAGTTGATGGAAGATGCTCACAGAAACAAAATCGCTGCCGTCACCGCCACTGAGTCTTCTTCATACTTTATAGCGAATGAGAACGTTAGCGTCCCTTACCACAGCAACGAAATAGACAAGTTTGGACGTTTCAACAAAAGACGAGGTAAAGGGATTTTGACAGTCAAACTACGGTAGCGTTAAATAAATCCACGGTGAACCAGAACGCCGCCTCCATAAAATGCCAGTCAGTCAACAGCAATCAGTGAGGTGCGTGTGTGTGTGCGCGTGTGTCTCAAACAAAGTAATTTATCGTCACTTCACTATATCATTTAAAGAAGCAGATTGATAATCAACGTTTATAATGTTTTTTCTGCAAATTGTGTCTCCGCGTTTCTGCATGGCACTCAAGGTTCTGGCTGGCCAATATTGTGACTAGATGAGACAGATCTCGTCTTAGATTTTGTTATGGTAATATTGTGATATTGCATGGTCCTCTTTTCCTGGTTTTAAAGGCTGCAGTAAAGTTAATTCATTTTCTGAGCTTACCAGACTGTTGAAATTGTTCTATTATTTGCCTTTACCCACTTAATGTTATTCATTATATCATTATTCACTGATGATTATCATCATCATCATCATTAGAGCTGGGTATTGGTTCAAATTTCAAGAATCTATTCCAATTCACAAGGTTCCGAGTTGATTAATTCCGATTACCGTAAATTCCGGACTATAAGGCGCACCGGTGTATAAGCCGCACCTTCAAAGTTGACTATTTTTTTCTTATATAAGCCGCACCGGTCTATAAGCCGCGGGTGTTTTGATGTTTAATTACCATATGTAAGGCTTCGTGCACAGAGGGGATTGTCGGGAAAGAGATGGCTGTTTGGGGAAGCTCCCATTTATTAACATTTCAACAAAACAAAAGTCAGGTCACTAATCCCCAGACAAAATCACACATTGTGAGATGCTTAAAAATCACCATCGGCGGGAGCTTTACTCCAGATGCTGTGCAGCCAAGAACACAAGTGAAATTCGTTCTCTCGTGACCTGTGGTTCTCAACGTGATGGATGATTCACCTTTCTTGTTAACAGTCCTAGTGAGAGGCAGGTCGAACGTCAAAGGCACTTCATCCATATTTATGATCTGCTCCGGTCCGATGGAATATTCCTTGATCTTTCTTTGTGTGAATTCGCCGAAGTTTGTAATTTTCTCCTGGTAGTCGGGAGGGAGTTGCTGACACAGTCGTCCACGCCCTGACGGACAGTCCCTTTCGTCTCGGGTTTGTGCATGATCCTTTGCTGCTGCTGCTGTTGTTGTTGTTCCTGTCTCGCTACTGTCTCAGACATGGCTTTCAGGCTCAATCGCCGCCATCGTCGTAACACAGCCAGTTCTCCATCTTTTGAAGCATGATGTTAGATTACAACGAGCTAGTTGTGTGGCTTAGCCTTCCAAAATGTTGCTGTTAGTTTTTTAGAATGTAATACATAGAATTGGGAATGTTACATTCAATTTCATTCAGACTGTCTTTCAGGCTCAATCGCTGCCTTTTTCCCCCCGGAGCGAGGGAGGAGGGAGGGTGTTTTACCGTAGTGGCTGAGAGAGAGTAGTGGCACAGTGCTCCAATCAGGTCGCGAGGCACATTTTTTGCAACATCATCCAATCAGGGTCTCGCTCTCATAATGTCTGTCTTGCTCTCGTTCTGCCTCATACCAACATCCATAGATTTTGGAGGTTCCCGAGTGGCCGTTTGCTGGAAAAATCCATAGATAAGCCGCACCGTTATATAAGCCGCAGGGGCCAAAAAAGGCCAAAAAACGGGAAAAAAGCCGCGGCTTATAGTCCGGAATTTACGGTAGATTAATTTCAATATCGATTTGGTTAGTAATACTAAAACATGTTTTTTGACCTGTAAGTAACCTGAATTACATGACTGTCCAGTTGTGTAACACAGGGGTTCCCAACCTTTTTTGCGCCAAGGACCGGTAGATACATGGGGCAAAAAAGTTGCGGACCAGTTGTCAATTTTAATCATTTTAGTTCAAGTTCAAGTTCAAGTAGTTTATTGTCATATGTATAATACAATGTATAATACAATGAAATTCTTTATGCTCTGAGCACCCTCAGCCAACAAAATAGTGCAACTGCATTGTGCTGCAAAGCTAGTAATTGATTGTCTTTGACCACTTAGGTGTGTTTGAAATATTTTTGTCAGACTGCAGATGTTACTGGGAAGCGAACAGCAGTCCTCCGTGGCCTTCCTGTCTTCCTTGGAGATGAGAACACAGACTTCTTCAAGACATGCTTTGTAAGTACCGGTAGTCTTTAGTCCTCATTATTTAATTCCACCCCACATGATACAGTGTATTTTCAATTTTCAATGCAGATTTATTATTTTGCACATAATCTCACACATATCCGAAAACTGTTAACAGTTTTGCAGGCATTAATTTAGTTTGAATGTTACAGAGAGAGATGATTTGAGTTAAGTTGTGGACCAGTGATGTCAATTGTGCATGAATGAAACCACTGGTCCATAACTTAACTCAAATCAACTCGTGATAACTGTCAAACTATATTAATGCTTGCAAAAGTTTACAGTTTTCGGATATGTGTAAGATTATGTGCAAAATAAATCGGCATACTTATCTTCCACTCTGCCTGAATCAGTGCTGCTGTACTTATTTTGATGCACTGATCATCTATCCCTGATCCAGGACCCTTCTAAAGGCTCCCTTCACAGCTCCCTATAGTCGGCCCATGTGAAACCCAAATGCCTTCAAGGACAAAAATATATATACGGTACAATGAATTTCACTTACATAAGCAGTAGGGGTGTCACAATATATCGTCCCACGAAATTTCGCGATAGTAAAACGTCACGATATGTATCGTTGAGATGAAATCTCATATCGTGAAAAAAAAAAAAAAATTTTTTTTTTTTTTTTTCCCCCACATTTTTTTTTTTTTTTTTTTTTTTTTTCAAAAATAGACAAAGAAACGTCTTTGTTTGTTGAAGTTCAATGCGTGGAAAGTAGTTCAGTTGAACAAGTCTCTGAAGAGACACATGAGAAGTTATACAGGAGAGAAACCATTCAATTGAGTTTCTGGCAAAACTGTTTACTTGACAGGAAAACCTGAAGATGCATAAAAAATAGACTAAGAAAAGTCTTGTTGTTTGAGTTTGAAGAAAAACTGAAGATGCATAATGATAATTTATACTGCTGAGAAACCTTTTAGTTCAAAGTAAATCTAAGTGACGGTGTAACTCATTCTATTTCAAGATAAGCCTTATCTCCAATCTCATGTTTTTTCTAGTTGTTATTGTAATAACAATTTCCCACAACAGCATGTTTTGTATTTGTGCATTTCAAATAAAATACTACTTTTCCAGTCATATATTGTCATTATTCAAGTTTAAAAAAATATTGTTAAAATCGTATCGTATCGTATCGTTATCGTGAACCCAGTATCGTGATACGTATCGTATCGTGAACTGAGTGTATCGTGACACCCCTAATAAGCAGTCATCTGTACACCTTCACTTATCTGCTTGAAAGTAGAGTGGTTCCACTAATATCACCCATGACCAAATAAAGTGCAACCTGTAGTTAAACACAACAATGTGCTGAACCTTCCCTGGTCAACATCAGCACTTCTTTGTCGTTGATGCTCTTGGGCAATGTGTTTACTATACTGCCACAGGAGGCTGATAAGTATACTGCAGACCTGCCAACCTGCATTTATTTTTCATAGCAGGCACACATTTTGACATCAAAGTACACTGGCACGATTTGCATTGTCATTGCAAAAATCCATTGATGCCTGTGAATTAAATGGTGCACATGCAATATCCAAATATATCGTGTGTTGTGAATCCTACTTCATCCTGTGGCGATAACCTGACCAATTCAACAGATGAAAGGAATGAGTCTAGCCAATCAGAGGCAGAGGAGGGCAGGTCATGAATTCGCCTTCAACTCCTAGCTGTGATGGTAAATGGGTTGCGGCAGCGGTAGCTACAGGCAAGGGCCTTGGTGGCTGGTGACAACAGCCTGCTATCTTTACAGAGCAGGCTCATTGCCCAAGAGACTGATAGACTTGTGGTATATGATAAATGTATGCCCTCCTCTAGTGAATTCTGTACTATGGCTGTAAACACAGTAGGGAAGCAATGCCGGCATTAAAATAGTACAACCTTGACAAGCATATAGTTCAGAATATGGTTGTGTTTAACAATGTTTTACACTTTATTTGGTCATAGTAGATATTAGTGGAACCCCTCTACTTTCAAACAGACGGGTGAAGGTCTACAGATAACTGTTTGGAGAGGCAAAGTGACCGCCTACTTCCTGCTTCAGCACTGTACCAGAGATTTTCATCTGCCATTTATTTTTCCATAGACATTTCGTAAAAATAGTTTTACTCGTTCAAACCAAATGGTTCAGATATATTTAGAAACAGGAGAGACCACATAACATTTCACTCGGACTAAAACATAAAATAAATTGCAGATTTAAAGAAAATATTTTTTCAATGTAGTTTTTTAAAGTTTTGCTCCGAGTGAAATGTTCTATGGTCTCTACCGATTCTAAATATAGCTGGTCCATTTGATTTGACGAAGTGAAACTATTTTTATAAGCATTTTACGAAATGTCTATGGGAAAATGAATGGTGGATAAAAATCTCTGGCACAGTGCTGAAACAGGAAGTAGGCGGTCACTTTGCCCGTCTATACTTTTTCATTATTGAAAGCATTTGGGTTTTGCATGGGGTGACATCAGGAGCTGCGACTGTCAGTGGGCCCTTTTTGAACAAATATGAAATACAGATTTACAAAACAGCTTGTACACTGCAGGGCTCCAGTTTCACTTATTTATTGCACTAAAGTCAAAGTGACGTTTCGAGCGCCACTGCTCAGACAAACGGACAAAGCACATCACAGTATCATGTGTATATTTAAAGGATATATTTTTTTTTTTCGACCGGGTTTTTGTTTCAACCTATTTTCCACACTGTATGTGTCTAAGGGACTCAGCGTGACATGATTTGTTCAAATAGGTTGAGTACTCTCCACCAAGTTGGCCTTGTTTACAGCTCAAGCAATATCGTCAAACAACTACCAGTGTAACCCAGTCGGGCAATTGCGCACCGTCATTCCACGTTAGCTAAAGCTGCTTGTTTTGCCGCTGGGAGACTCACACTGTCATTATAGTCTCTGGCAACATGGAAACGACTATACATGAATATTATTCTCCGGGGTTTACTGTCGGACAGAGAAAATTGGCGTATGAACAGGCAAGGCAGAGGGGCAACCAGCAATACAGGGAAGCTCGTGCTGTCAACACAGAGGATTTTCCCTCTCTCTAACAGCGCTGTGCTGGAGACAATTCTGCTCCTCTCTCTCTCTCCTCGCCTGTTCACGCCCATTTTCTCTGTCCGACAGTAAACCCCAGAGAATAATATTCATGTATAGAGTCGTTCCATGTTGCCAGACACTATAATGACAGTTTGAGTCTCCCAGCGGAAAAACAAGCAGTTTTACTGAACATGGAATGACGGTGCGCAATTGCCCGACTGGGTTACACTGGTAGTTGTTTGACGAGCTGTAAACAATTGTATCTCGGTGAGTACTCAAACAATTTGAAAAAATTATGTTACAATGAGTCCCTTAGACACATATAGTGTGGAAAATAGGCTCCCAGTTGAAAAAAAAAGAAATTATCCTTTAAGATGGCATCATGCTTTGTCACTTCAGTCTGAAGAGCAGTGGTGCTCGAAATGTCACTTTGACTTGACTTTGGCAGTGAATAAGTCAAACTGGAGCCCTGTGCGAGCCCATTTCTTTATTGTGGGTGATTGGTTGCAGCAATCAAATCACTATTTATTCTTCGGTTTGTTTTTTGGCACCTAATTACTCCACACAGGTGCCTATAGGCTATAGCAGTGGTTCTCCAACTTTTCCACATCAAGGACCCTAAACTGACACAAATTAGACGACAAATCCCTATTTGATAAGATTTTCTTCCAGGGTCCCTCATCTGATAAGATTTTTGCTTTTAAATGTTTAATTACAGAAAGTGTATGAAACCCATGGCCAGAACAGTCATACATTTGTTATTGTGTTACTTATGGATGGTATCTCTCACACACGCACACTAGGGCTGTCAAAATTGCCACAAAATCATATTCGAATATTCCCTATAAACAAAACATATCCGTTTGAATATATTCTGATTTATTTATTTTGCATGCATGGCAAGGCAAACCAATACAAGAGAGCTTATATCTACCTGGTATATTTATTTGAACTTTCTTTTTTCAACATAAACTGTTTTCCCCCCAGATTTATTCAGTCAGTACTAATACAGTAGCCGACACTTTTGTAATGTTTTTAAATAACCAGGGCAACGATGTATGTTTTGATGTTGCCCTCTTGGCCAGGTTTTTTACCTTGGTTAAATGTTATAAAATAATATATATATAATAATAATAATAAATTCAAATATTAATTTTCATATTCAAATATTATTTTACTATTTATATTAGAATATATATTAGAATATAGAATATTCTTTGACAGCCCTAACACACAAACACACAAACACACAACACACACACACACACACACACACACACACACACACACACACACACACACACACACACACACACACACACACACTTGAATGCTATCTATAAATCTCATAGATAGGAAGGAACCCTGCAAATCATCTCACATTCTGAAATGTGTGGTTATGAAGAACAATCTTCATCTGTACTGTGACCTTTAAGGGAAAGATGGGGGAAGATTTGTCTAAATCAAGGGTGGCCAAACTACGGCCCGCTGCCCGTTTTTAAGTGGCCTGCCATGAATTTAGCAACAACAAAACAACAACAAAATTGCAGGTGAAGCTTTTTTTTTCGTTTTTATATTTTAAAGTTTGAAACGGAAACAGAAAAACGAAAAAAAAAAAAAAAGCAAAACAAATGTTTTGTTTTTCCCATGTAAAACCATTGGGTTACTTGAGTACCCTGACCTGATCTATTCATTTTTTGGGGCGTTTTGTTTTTACATTTTTCATACTGAATGTTGGTGAAATTATCTCTGTCTTAAAGGAGAATTTCGTTTTTTTACACCACGGTCCTCATTTCCAGCTTAAAATATTATGTTTTATTCACCCAAATACCTTTGGTTTCATTCGGATGCCCACAGAAGATCTGTCGCACCGAGTACACTCCTCAAACAGGCTATAACGGGAGCATACGGGGCAAGCTCCATGCGCTCTGTAAATAACACTTTTTCTGTCACGCCGCGGTCCATATCTTAAATTGACGAAACATCTAGAAGGAAGGGTGCCCATCTGATGACCTGCTGTAGCCACTCAACTCTTGTCCAGTGGAGGTAGGCGGCCAAGTCCAGACTTGGCTCAGGGATGAGGACGCCCCTGCCTAGCACAGTCCCGCTGGTGCCTGAAAGGAGGAGGAAGGAGAGGAAAGAGCGATGCCACTGGCTCACAGATGGTGCAGGGCAGAGTACCTGTAAAGGTGGGCCAGTTGCGATGACCCTATCGTATTTTGCATATATATATATATATAGGATATGGACCGCGGCGTGACAGAAGAAGTGTTATTTACAGAGTGCATGGAGCTTGCCCCGTATGCTCCCGTTATAGCCTGTTTGAGGAGTGTACTCGGTGCGACAGATCTTCTGTGGGCATCCGAATGAAACCAAAGGTATCTGGGTGAGTAAAACATAATATTTCAAGCTGGAAATGAGGACTGTGGTGTAAAAAAACGAAATTCACCTTTAACCTGTTGGCACAGGAAAAGATTTGAAAACATACAGAAATACCCATTGTAATAGGTGAGCACATCAATACAAAAATGTATAATATATTTATTTAGGTGGAAATACATTTTTTAGGGCACAAGGTTTTTCTGGTCTATCCCCCCGCTTTCAGTCTAAACAGATTGAAAACTGCCACGCTTAATATTGTTTGACCCATGCTCCTTATATTTTTCTGTATCCACACAACCAAAAAAGTTTGGCCACCCCTGGCCTAAATCATATTGAACACCAGACAAAATCTTCAAAACAAATTAAGGTCTGGTTAAAGTATGGTATTTTTTTAATTGGAAATGTGTAACTTACCAGCCCATGGCAGGTGAATCACAAAGTTGATTTTTGAAACACATCTCCATCTGACTCTCTCCTTCATTTACACCAGAAAGACACTCCACTGAAGTCCTCCCAAAGATCGACAACCCTCCACCACCAAACAAAGCTCTCCCTTGCCCCATACTCCCCTCCTCGCCCAACCAGAATTGCACAACCTGGAGACCTCCGTCGGAGCCCCCCTACCCCCATTGTTAAAGGTATTTTTGAAACTTTCCTGCACCCTTTTTATTTAATTATATTTATTTTATTAACGTTTTGTGTTCAGTAAGTGAAGGAGTTTGTTAGAGCAGAGGTCCCCACGAGGAGTGTGTGTGTGTTTTTGTTTGTGTGTTTGTGTTATGGGGTACTTTGCCATCTGGAGATGAGTCTGAACAAATGTGTCCCTCCCAGTCCTGACCTGGACATCAGAATCAGAATCACTTTTATTGCCACAGTATGCAAGTTACATACGAGGAATTTGTCTTAGTGTCTGTATGCAGCGTAGTGGTCACATCAATATACAGAGATAAGAAGTAGGAAGATAACTAAAGACAATCGCAAAGTTGCAAGTGCAATCAAATCGAGTAAATATATACAATATGTACATGGACATCTACTGTTAACATGTTTCAAGCACTTTACTGTAAAAGAAAAGAAAAATAAGAATCTGTTTACATTGAATGTTTTTAGATAAAAAGTAATGTTGAATTTTCTTGTTAACTCCTTGAAAAGTGTTCATGTTAAGCACTGTTTTGTTAAAGTCAAGCTGAACCCAAAAATGACTGGTGGTCCTGGAACCTACTCGTGTAGTGCCAAGACATGCTCAATTTGGGGGCAGAACACAAAGCCAGTGCCCAGAACTGTCAAATCAAGTCATGGACAATATGGCCCGCCTCTCCACCCTCTTGTCATCTCAGGCAAGATTTGTTTTCAGTCCGATAGTCAACGCTCTCACTGCTTGGGTTCAGTTTGTCTTACAAAGTTGATGTATGGCACAATTTGTATTGTTTTATATTTTTATATTTTTAAATAAAGAAATTGAATTTACTGCATATCACTGTAAATGTTTTTTTCATAGATGTTATAATGTATAATTAATTATGTATGCGACATATATCCATATGTATGTATTTTCCATACATATTTATATGAATTTGACATACATGTCATATATGAAATTTGGCCAATTCATAATAGGTTTTATATATATTTTCCACATATATGACATCTATGGGTTTATAGCCTATGTACGTATGTTTCTATTACATATATCCAAAATACATGTTAGACACATATATGTTAGTGACATGTATGACATATACAAAAAGAGAACATGTTGCGCATATATGTGTAATTTGCATATGCCACATTTACAAAAAACACGTATATGTTATATGTACAAATAATTATGTATGTGACATATATCCATATGTATGTATTTTCCATACATATTTATATGAATTTGGCATATATGTCATATATGAAATTCGGCCAATTTCTAATAGGTTTCATACATGCTTTACACATATATGACATATATGGTTTTATAGCGTATGTACATATGTTGAGATCTCATATATCCTAAATAAATGTTAGATAATATGACACATATATGTTAGTGACATATATGACATATACAAAAAGAGAACATGTTGCGCATATATGTGTAATTTGCATATGCCACATTTACAAAAAACACGTATATGTTATATGTACAAATAATTATGTATGTGACATATATCCATATGTATGTATTTTCCATACATATTTATATGAATTTGACATATATGTCATATATGAAAAGCGGCCAATTTCTAATAGGTTTCATACATGCTTTACACATATATGACATATATGGTTTTAGGACGTATGTACATACGTTGAGATCTCATATATCCTAAATAAATGTTAGATAATATGACACATATATGTTAATGACATATATGACATATACAAAAAGAGAACATGTTGCGCATATATGTGTAATTTGCATATGCCACATATACAAAAAACACGTATATGTTATATGTACAAATAATTATGTATGTGACATATATCCATATGTATGTATTTTCCATACATATTTATATGAATTTGACATATATGTCATATATGAAAAGCGGCCAATTCCTAATAGGTTTCATACATGCTTTACACATATATGACATATATGTTTTTGCAACATATGTACATATATCCAATATATGTCAATCCCATATATGTACATATATTACATTTCTGTATGGGTAATAAGTGGTTTTATTGTATTTGGGAAGCCAAAGAAAAATTTCCACTGAGGTGGACAATAAAAACAATCCAATCCAATCCAATCCAACAACCACTTGACAACAGCTTACTCCCGCCGGTTGGGCTGTTTATTGATGCTGATTGGCCAATCGGTAGTCCCCCTGGTGCTGGTGAAACCAGGGAAAAGGCTTTTGCATATGACGATGCCAGACCAAGAGCAGCCAAACTCAACTCCGTGGAGTGGGTGGAATCCAAGATCTGGACCCAAGCTGGCCTGATATGAAGCTGTCTGCTGCTGTCCACAGGCTCCCACCTACTCATATCATGTCTTGGAGGAGTGGAATTAGACCTGCAGTGTATGAGCCACAGCTTGCAACCCAGGAGGGACGCTTGAGGAGGATTTTCAAAGAGTGGAACATGGGAGGAGGACATGGCCATGGCCTCTGTATCGCTGCTACAGTTGTCATTGTACTTTAACTGTTGTGTTGCACTTTAAACTGTTGCTCTAGACTGTTCTCTCTGTTCTCTCTGCTGATGATTTTGTAACCTTCTTTGCTAAGAAGGTAGATGACATCAGCTCTTCCTTCCCCCCTCCAGTCAATAGCTGCAACACTCCCGACTCCAACTCTCTGACCCCTGCTACAGGACTTACCTCCTTCTCTCCCCTCTCCCCCGAAGAGGTCCTTAAGCTTGTCAGGACTAACCGTGCCACCTCCTGCCCCTTGATCCTATCCCTTCCTCTCTTGTCCAATCCATCTCCACTGATATATCTCCCTTCCTCACTACCCTTATTAAGTCCTCTCTTTCCTCTGGTCTTGTGCCAGCTCCTCTAAAGACTGCTAGAGTCAAGCCACTCCTTAAGAAACCCTCCCTCGACCCTACTGCCATCCAGAACTACCGACCTGTCTCTCTTCTCTCATTAATTTCCAAAACCCTTGAACGGGCTGCTTCCGAACAACTTTCTCTCTATCTCTCCCAGAATGACCTACTAGATCCTCTACAATCGGGCTTCAAGGCTTCTCACTCTACTGAGACGGCTCTCCTTTCAGTCACACAGATACAGTGAATCACCAGATTCTTCTCTCTACTCTCTCTGATCTAGACATCTCAGGATCTGCACTCTCCTGGTTTGCCTCCTATCTCTCTAACCGCTCATACCAGGTTCTATGGCGAGGATCCCTATCCAGATCCTGTACTCTTAGCACAGGTGTGCCCCAGGGCTCAGTCCTGGTCCCCTTGCTATTTCTTCTCTATATCAGATCTCTTCGCCATGTGATCTCATCTCATGGCTTCTCTTATCACTGCTATGCTGACGACACTCAGCTCTACCTCTCTTTCCCCCCCTCAGACACCCAAATCGAGGCACGTATCGCTGCATGCCTCAAAGACATTGGTGCTTGGATGCCTGCCCACCATCTCAAGCTGAATCTTGGTAAGACAGAACTACTCTTCCTCCCCGGGAAAGACTGTCCCCTCACCGATCTTTCCATATCCATTGACAACACTACGGTGTTTCCCTCTCAAACAGCTAAGAACCTTGGAGTGATCCTTGACAATCAGCTGTCCAACTCAGCCTACATCGCAGCAACTGCCCACTCCTGTAGGTTCTCCCTGTACAACATCGGCAAAATCCGTCCGTTTCTCACAAGGGAAGCAACACAACTCCTGGTCCAGGTCTTCTGGTCTTCTGGCTGGGCTATGCTGCAGCCATCCGACCGCTTCAGCTCATTCAGAACGCTGCAGCCCGTCTGGTATTCAACCAACCCAAATTCTCTCATGTCACTCCCCTCTTCCGGGACCTTCACTGGCTTCCCATCTCGGCACGCATTCAATTCAAAACACTGGTTCTGGCCTACAGGGCAGTACACCAGACACCCCCCCTGTACTTACAATCTATGGTCAGGCTCCAAATCTCTCACCGCTCCCTCCGCTCCTCCACCAGTGCAGGACGCCTCGCCCCTCCTCCACTACGGGGGCTCAAAAGTCGCTCATCCCGTTCGCGACTCTTCTCGTCCCTGGCACCTCAATGGTGGAACGAGCTTCCACCTTCGGTCAGGACGGCCGAATCACTGCCGATCTTTCGGAAAAGACTAAAGACACACCTTTTCAGGCTCCATCTGGGCCCTTCTTGAACGAACTTCTTTCTCTCTTTGGGAAAAAAAAAAAAAAAAAAAAAAACTAACCTGAACTAAACTTGTACCAGTGTTCCTTCAGAAGTTGTAGTTGTCATAGACTGGGTTGCATAGTTGATTGCTCTATTGCTGACAAAAATTTGTTATTGTAAGTCGCTTTGGATAAAAGCGTCTGCCAAATGACGTAATGTAATGTAATGTAATGTTCTTATAATGTTTTTATTTGTCTTATTTGTTTTTATGTATGTACTTTGTACTATGCTTTTTGCAACCCAAATTGCCCTTTTGGGACACTTAATGAATCTTGAATCTTGAATCTAGATGTTTAATGTGAAAATGAATTATTGTATCTTTGAAAGACCAATAGCTGAAGTGACAACGCTGGCTCAACATTGTCTGTGGGGCCTGTTAATGTGAATAGCATGTAGCAATGCAAATATTTGCTTCATACATATCTCCATATTCATTCTCATTCATCATTCGTGTATATATTGCATGTTTCTTTTTGTTAGAATTTACCCTTATTTTATACTGCATAATTATACTTTAGGTTTTGTAGTTCTGCCATAGTTATTTTGCACACCAAAAACGCTGTAACAGTCACTTTTTTCTTTCTATTTTTCATTATACATTTCTACTCATGTTCTTGGTACGTTTGAATCGTCAGTTGTCTTATGTTTCAGGGTTTCCCCGTGAAAAGTTTTTATGCCCGGTGGTAAGCATCTTTCGAAGGGGCTGGCAAAGTGTCTTTTGTTTGTTTGTTTCTGTTATAACAGAATCACAGACGGAATCGTGGGAATTGAAAATGTTAAAAAGCTATGACACAGCTTCCATCGGCAAAAATACATGGAAACAAATCCCTGATGCTTAGGCCCGGTGTGGCCACCGGACTAAACCCTGTGTTTGCTATTGTAATGTGAGCTGTCAGTTCACCTACACATTACTGTAGAACAGCATATCAGGATGTGATGTGGGTTGGGCCGTGGTGTGGTGGAGTGAGCACGGTCCCTTTAAGAAGGTAGTCTTGAAAGCCGGGGCGGAAGCTGGGAGGCAGACAGAACTTAATGTGAATCTGTTGTGATGCGTGACGCTGACACGGCTGTTAATAAAGTGGATATTGAGCAATATTGTTTCGCCTGAAGACTGATTTGATAGTCAACAAACAACGTGAGAGTTAAGTGACCTTGCGGCTCGTTACAAATTGGTGGCAGCGGATTTTTTTGTTTGGGATTTTCACGTTGACTACCGCGGTCGCTGGCTAGTGCGGGAAGCTAACTAGCCACACGTGTCTTCAGGGGAGCTACCAGCCATGCCGGACCCAGAAGCATCACCACAAAGCGGGGACGATGGTGGTGCACCGTCCTCGTCGACTCCAGCGCCAGCGCGGGATCGGCGCCCGGTTGTTATGCCGGAACCTTTTGAAGGGAAGGTGGGCGAGTGGACCGCTTGGATCGAGCAGTTTGAGCTAGCGGGGGACATTAATGGCTGGAGTCCTTCAGATGCTTTGAACTATCTTATCCTTTCGCTGAGGGGACCAGCCAGAAATCTCTGCAGCAATTTACCACGGGACAAAGAGGACATATGGACTGTTAAAAGAGGCTTTGGAGCAGCATTTTGAGCCTCCAGTGCATGCCGACTGGAACCGGGCAGCCTTTCTGGACCGCCGGCGCAAAGCGGGTGAGAGCATACAAGCTTTTGGCTATGACTTGCGTATGCTAGCTGACAAGGCGTATCCAGATTACAGTGCTGGCACACGCGATTCCCTTGCACGTGATCATTTCATCGCCAATGTCGGGAGCGGCGATATTCGCATACACCTGCGCAGTGGCAAGTCCCGGTCTCTGGAGGAGGCTATACACATGGCGGCTGAGCTCGAGCAGATACGGCAGCTCGAGGAGCGGGATGTTTCTCACTACAAGATAAATGTGTGCGGCTCAGCAGATACTGCCAAGGACGATGTTGCTGTTCCTAAAGAACTGTTGAAGTCGCTGTGTGAGAGCGTTGCACAGTTGCAGACCGAGGTGAGGCACCTGACCGACAGGGAGGACCAGCAGAGCGCGGGAGGAAGTGGACGTCGCACTGGCTTTGAGCGGAGCCAGGGAAGGGGGAGAGGCCGTCTCCCTGGGAGTGACCGAACGCGGTCTTCGTCAGTGCCCAGCAGAGCTTGTTGGTACTGTGGATGCACCATGCATTTTAAGAGGGACTGCCCATACGTGCCCAAGGACGATCCAGGTGACGCACGGGACTCTCAGGCCACAGTTGCTTCAGGGGTGGTTGGAGAGGGATTTTACATACTGGCCAGCATTGAAAGTGTGGAGTGTGAGGTCATGGTGGATTCAGGAGCACAGGTTTCCATGGTGCGGGAGCAAACGTGGAGAGATGCTACAGGAGGCCGGATGGACTCGCTGAAGCCCTACTGCAAACCAGTCACGGCGGCCAACGGGCAACATCTCGCTGTGATGGGGAGATGGTCGGCTGTCATGAATGTTGATGGACTGAACCTGGCCTGTGATTTTGTGGTTGCTAGGGATGCTGACCAATGTGCACTGGTAGGGACCAATTTCCTAGTTAAATATGGAGCAGTGATAGACATGCAGAGACGCATATGCACCATCCTGGGTAAGCAGGTGCCTTTGATTTCACGGGGTGGGACGGGGGCTGTATGCAGGGTGGTTGTCATGAATGATACTGTGATTCCCCCCAGGTCTGAAATGATTATACCGGGTAAAGTGGAGGGCACCATAATCAGTGAGCGTGTGGAGGGTCTCCTGGAACCATGTGCAAAGGTCACAGAGAGGACCAGTGTTCTCATAGCATGTAGCTTGGGAAGGTGTATCAGTGGGAAACTACCTGTGCGTGTTATGAATGTATCTCCTGAACCTCAATGTCTCAAGGGGGGTGAAAAACTGGGTGGGTTTTCTCTCTGGGAGGAGGGTTGTGAAACAGCAGTCATCACATGTTTAAATGATATTAAGAACCCCCAGTTGCTGATTCACAAACCAAAGTGGGAGACTGAGTCATTGATACAAGCCCTTAACCTTGATAAGCAGCAGCTGGACAATACCCAGCTCAGAACTGTAGGGGGAGTCATAAGTAAATATGCAGGTGTGTTTAGCACTGGGGATTTTGATTTGGGCCGTACAACGCTTGTCCAGCACAGGATAGAGACGGAAAAGACAAGGCCCATCAAACAAGCACTGAGACGAACACCTGTCCATCTGCAAGCTGAATTTGATAGCCATTTGCAGAGCATGTTAGACAGAAACATCGTTCAGCCATCCACCAGTCCATGGGCGGCGCCCGTGGTGCTAGTGAGAAAAAAAGATAATACAGTGAGATTCTGTGTTGATTACAGAAAGCTGAATGAATACACGGTGAAGGATGCATATCCCCTCCCGAGGATAGACGAGACACTAGACTCTTTAGCTGGTGCCAAATGGTTCTCCACATTAGACCTGGCCTCTGGCTACTGGCAGGTGGATATGCATCCAGACGACCGTAGTAAAACAGCATTTCTAACCAAGAGGGGACTTTTTGAGTTCAATGTCATGGGTTTTGGATTGTGCAATGCACCTAGCACCTTTCAACGCCTCATGGACTTGGTGCTGGCTGACATGCAGTGGACAGACTGTTTGGTATATCTTGACGATATAATTGTAGTGGGTCGTTCTTTTCAGGAACATGTGACACGGTTGGAGGGGGTCCTTAGCAGACTGCAACAGGCAGGCCTTAAAGTGAAGCCCGCTAAATGCCACCTATTCAGATCACAGGTGAGCTATCTAGGACATACCATTTCAGCAGAGGGAGTGTCTACTGACCCCTCCAAGACAGAGAGTGTTAGATCATGGCCTACTCTAAAGTCAGTGACAGAAGCTAGAAGTTTTCTCGGACTCGCTTCGTATTACAGAAGGTTTATACCTGATTTTGCACACATAGCGGAGCCACTTTATAGGTTGACTGACAAGGGGAAGACGTTTCAGTGGAACACAGCGTGTGAGGTGGCTTTCAATGAGCTGAAATCCAAACTGACCACAGCCCCCATATTGGCATTCCCTGATCCAAATTTAGACTTCATAGTGGATACTGATGCATGTGACACTGGTATAGGGGCTGTCCTTTCACAGAAAAATGATAAGGGCGAGAGAGTGGTAGCGTACGCTAGCCGGGCCCTGTCAAAACAAGAAACGAGATACTCAACCACTAAAAAAGAACTGTTAGCTGTGGTTGTGTTCCTGAAACATTTCAGACACTATCTGTTAGGAAGGAAGTTTTTGCTGAGGACCGATCACAGCTCACTGCGTTGGCTTAGTAACTTCAAGCAACCAGAGGGTCAATTAGCCAGGTGGTTAGAGCTGTTAGTCAGTATCATTATGACATTGTGCACCGTCCAGGGAAAATGCACAGTAATGCTGATGGCGTGTCGCGGCGCCACATGCAGTCACAGGGCGCAGGGCATGTTGACCATGAATGCAATGCAGTAACAGTCAAAACGGCCTCTGATGGGCCAGATGAGGTCAGTATGGCACCTGTAGCCAGTGCTAACTCTCAAGCCTCAACCAGCCTGGATTTCCTCAGGGAGGCACAGAATAGGGACCCTGTGATTTCCCAGTTGAAGGATTGGAAAAAACAGGATAGGACTGAGCCGGCTCCTGAGCTACTTTCAGAGCCTAACTTCAGGCCGTTCAGGCAAGTGTGGGGTGCATTGCAGTTAAGGAATGGGGTACTGTGCCTTGAGAGTGTCAACTATGAGACAGATGAAACTGTGTGGAGGGGGGTTGTGCCGGAGGAGCTTATAAACGAGGTATTAACCTTCATGCACAATGACAAAACTGCTGGTCATTTAGGAATAGAGAAGCTCACAGGTAAAATCAGAGCTAGATTTTACTGGCCAGGCTGGCAAAGAGCCATAAGACAGTGGTGTAAGACGTGTGTAGCATGCGCTGCTTACAAAGATAAAGGTCCCTCTCCTAGAGCACCTATGACCAGTTCTGTCACAGGCCGTCCATTTGAAAGGATTGCTGTAGACCTGATGGGCCCCTTCCCCACTACAGAGAGAGGTAATAAGTATATAATGGTAGTGGCAGACTATTTTTCCAGATGGTCTGAGGCATATGCCATACCAAACCAGGAGGCTGTAACAGTAGCCAAGAAATTAGTGGAGGAATTTGTATTGAGACTCGGAGTTCCTCGCACAATACATAGTGATCAAGGGAGAAATTTTGAATCGCATGTATTCAAGGAAATGTGCGACTTGTTACAGATGAACAAAACCAGAACTACTCCCTATAATCCTCAGTCAGATGGATTAGTCGAAAGAATGAACAGAACCTTAGTCAGCATGCTAGCAGTTTTTGTGGAAGACAATCAAAGTAACTGGGATGAAATGCTCCCATATGTAATGATGGCATACAGAAGCAGTGTCCAGTCCTCCACAGGGTTTACACCTTATAAGGTGCTGTTTGGCACTGAAATTACCCTACCTGTTGATGTAGTCATGGGAACGCAAAACGAGGACACCCAGTATGTGAGTGTGTATGTGCAAAAGCTACAGGGATACTTAAACACAGTGAGAGAGGCTGTAAAGAAAAATCACAAAAGGGCCACCGGTAAACAAAAGGAATATTTTGATCTTAAAGTAACACCTCAAAGATATGAGCAAAATGAGTTTGTGTGGCTTCGTGATTATCAGAAGAAGAAGGGTCTGTCACCAAAATTTAGGAAGAAATTTAAAGGCCCTTTCCGGATAGTGAGAAAACTGTCAGATGTACTATATGAAGTAGAGCAATGTAATGGGCCTTATAAAGCTGTGGTACACTATAACAGGTTAAAACCATACCTGGGTAACCCAGGAAACCTACCACCAGAGGGCACCAATAGGTCAAATGACAGCGACTGGAACCCTGATTTTGTTCTAAGTAATGACCCATGGGCAACCAGGCGGGTGGGTCAGGCCCCAAGTGCGAACAGAAGAAAGGGTGCTCAAAGGAAGCATACCACGTTAACGTTTTGGAAAAGACCTGTGGTGAATGAGCGAGACTTGCCAACAGGGGATGGCATTGGGTGCCATGGGGAACTGGTAGAAACTCGGAACGGGGAACAAGGTGCAGGGCAAGAGATAATGGGAACACAGTGTGATTTCCCCCCTATCTTACCTGTGAGCGAAGACCTTGGTGTGTCCACAGGAGCTGGGGGCCACAGGAGCCAGGTGGCTAGGCCACAGAGAAATGTTAGAAAGCCAGGTTGGCAAGAAGATTTTGTGATGTGACATGATACTGCATACTGTAAACATACCGTGTTCTGTTCTCAGCAGGGGGTCAATAAGTGATGTCACTGGCATTTGTTTTGTTACTAATTTGTTTTGTTCATACTACCAGAATGTCATAAGATGTGTTGTCCAGCATATAATACTGTAGTAGTGATGTTTTTGTCTTAGAAGGGGGCAGTGTAATGTGAGCTGTCAGTTCACCTACACATTACTGTAGAACAGCATATCAGGATGTGATGTGGGTTGGGCCGTGGTGTGGTGGAGTGAGCACGGTCCCTTTAAGAAGGTAGTCTTGAAAGCCGGGGCGGAAGCTGGGAGGCAGACAGAACTGAATGTGAATCTGTTGTGATGCGTGACGCTGACACGACTGTTAATAAAGTGGATATTGAGCAATATTGTTTCGCCTGAAGACTGATTTGATAGTCAACAAACAACGTGAGAGTTAAGTGACCTTGCGGCTCGTTACACTATTCTATGTTTCCTTGCTGCTATGTCTCTTTGCTGTATTCTGTAACTATGTTTCTATATCCTGTTACTATATATTCTGTGTTTCTTTGCTGTATCCTGTTACTATTTTGCTGCTGCAGCCAAGGGCGTCAATTCAGTATGGCAAGCTGGAAGCCGCCATACCTTGGCTTCTAGCTAAATTTGAGAGAGAGGGAAGGAGAGAGCGAGGGGGAGAGACAAAGTGGAGAGAGAGATATGCACACGGGAAAAACTCGCATCTGCTCGTTAAGCTTAGGACATAGGAAGGCAGCGCGAGGCGGAGCTCCGCAAATCGGGGGCACACTTCCCGTTCGTATGGAATTAAATAAGGGCCAAATATATTTTGAGCTTGAGAAACATTGTTTGTAAACTTTGAACTTGAACTTTGAACTTGTATGTCTGTAAATAAAACTTGTACCTGTAAAAATATCTTGTCCATCTGAGAGAAAGTTTTGTGCATCTGCAACCCATTTTTGTATCGGCAACCCATTTTTGTATCTGTAGACATATCTTGTGCATCTGGGAATAAGTTTTGTACACACGGATAGAATTTGTGCGTCTTCAAAAATATTTTTTACAAGTACAAAAATTTCCTACGTTCGTGTGCGACCTTGAATGCAGCACTTGCAAATTTCCTACGTTCGTGTGCGACCCTGAAAGCACCACGGACAAATTCATATTGCGAGCTTGGATGTCTGTTTACAAGTACAGATTTTCTTTACGAGTACGAATTCTGCCACCCAACCATGTCAACTTGGGGCCATAAATCTGAGCGGACTGGCCAATCAGGTTAGACCCAGTCCCCTCCCACTGAATATCGGATCGTATCGAATAAAACAATTGACAATTGACCAGAAACTCAACCAGAAACTTCTTCCGCCTTAAACAAACAGACAAACGACAAACAGAGCTTTGGTAGTTTGGAAGGAATACGAGCTTCAGGTAAGTGGCCACTTGAAGTAAATCGACATAAAGTAGAAGTTTTGTTGGTTTTATGAGACATTTAACTGCACGACCAGGGAGCCATTTCATAGCATGTTACTACACAGGCTTTCCCAGTGAGCTAACTGACGCTAGCTAGGTTAGCTAATGTTAGCTAGCTGCTTCATTCAATTTCCCAAAATAAACTAAATCACTATTTAACCCGCTAGCGTAAGGGGTAATTTGACTCTAACGTTACAGCTCACGTAAGCTATAAAGACTGTGTCCAGTCTTAGTACAGTTAATTTAGTAGCTGGCTAACGTATCCTGGCTAGCTGGGGACTGCCCCCTAGTCCGATACCTCACGAGTCCGACACCTCATGGTTTTGGCTAGTATGTCAATGAATCATTACATTTTATTATTTAACGCTATATAGCGTTACTGTAGGTCTGCTGTTGTACTGGGTCAGGCGATTGGCTGGTATTAGTAGCGTTATGAGTGAGGTACTTCACACAGCCTCACAAACTAGTGTCACGAACTAACGTTAAATCTGCAAGTACAAAGGGCACGTTTGTATAATAGTAATAGTAATAATAGAATAACAGTCATTATATTGAACGTGACATGACGGCCTATGTGACGTTATTGTAAGACCCTGGAGCATTAGCTATCGGATAGCTATGAACGTTACTACTCCAAACAATCAATCAATCAAATGTATATGAATATGGCGTTACTGTAGGGCTACTGTTGTACGGGTCAGCCGAGTAACGTTAAAGCAATGAATACATATTCATGCCTTAAAATCGTGAAATAGTCTAAATTAACGTTAGCGTCCTTGGGCTAGCCAAACTCAATTCAAATGCATGCCGTTTTGCTGCGGTTCAAAAGTGACAATAACAGGCGTTTCAGGTTATAATAGTAATTGTATTCCCTCAGAGTAACTGCTCAGTGTATTCAATGCATGTCGAATTGAAGAGTGGCGCCATGTAATCCACTTTATTATGCTTAAAAATTGCGATACATAACCCAACTAAGGTCAGCGTCACTGATTTGCATTAGCTGCATATTTCCTGTGTAAACGTTATCATCAGAGTATAATATAATGATGGCATGCTGATACCTGTTACAGTAAAGTCTGTCACGTGACATGTTTATAGCTGTGCTGTGTCTGTATAGTTCTGTATAGCTCTAATGTAGTCATGTGTACAGCACTGCAGATTGTAGCTTGCTATCTAACCTAGAGCAGAGGTTTTCAGAGTCCAATGGCCACAGGCAGGAATGATTTCCTGTGCCTCTCCTTGCATCTAGGTGGGATCAGCCTCTCACTGAACGTACTCCTGTGTTTGACTAGCACGCCGTGGAATGGGTGCGAGTCATTGCTCATGATGGAGCGTAGCCTGGACAAAGTCATCTTCTCCGACACCGCAGTCAGAGAGCCCAGATCCAGCCCCACAATGTCCCTGACACAGAGAACCGTGGAAACCCCGTTCTTAAAGGTGAGTGTTGTTGTGACTTGCCTTGTTATTTGCAGCTGGTCTGTCCTCCATCAAGTTGTCAGTGGTTAATGGTGTGTACACTGGCCTGGCCTGGGTACCATGATGGGAGGCCAGCTTGGTGAGTAGCCTAGGCCTACAATATTTGACAATTTTTTGTTTCTCATCTGATTTCTATTTTATTCTTCTTTTTAATGTTTTGTGTTTCTTTGTATTCCCTCATACATAGCTTACATTTCCTCATATTGTTATTTTTCCTCCCTGTAAATCACAACCTTTCTTTTGGATGAATATCATGTAGATAAATATGGGGTAGGGTCGATAGTATAGATACAGTCTAGTATAGATACGAGACTAGATGGTGGGGGAAAACCATTTTAGCCCCATGGCCCATGGCTGTATTTTAATGGTGTTGTTTCTGTTGCCATGGCAGCAGTCTGTCCACTAATGGGAATGTAATGGCTTAAGTGTTATAAGAAGGCAGTATGTTGCCAATACAACATTGAGATTCCAAAGAGCTATAAAACAAGCCGGTGGTGTAGGATTGCATGGAGGCTGTTCCTTCTGATATCTAGTCTATCACAGTTAATGCGATATCTCCATCCTCAGACCTTTCCTTCTATTCCTCTGTCTCCAGGTCACGGCAGCCGCGGAGTTCCTGAAGCAGTTGAAGCCGTACGTGGAGGAGGGCATCATCCGAGCCTTCCACTGCGCCACCGTGACGTGTTCAATGCTCACGCAATCCATTAGTTAGAAAAAATATCAAACAAAATTATTACTACTTTGTCTCTTGAAGTGTTAATATCAACAATTTAATTTTTCATTATGTAAGGATGGATTCTTTTGAATGAGTTTCAGACAGTAGCATTCTTTCTACAAAATTATGACTGACCCATAGAATTGGTCAACTAATACTCATACTATAACTAATAACAATAACTAGCATAGCAATAAGATTTTGACAGGGTTGCAATTATTGAACTGTTTTGGTCAATTCAGTAGGAATCAGCTGACCTAGGAGTTCCTGGTTGAAAATTACACCCAGCCGAGGGAGTACACAGGTGAGTGATCAGGGACAGGGAGAGACAATTTTATTGAAGCAGGCACAAGTATATAAGACAATAAACATTTTAAATTTAAAGCATAGGCCTACAATGTTTTAGTTGAACTATGAAGCTTTTGCACACACACAAAAAGTTTTTATTTTTATTTTCCTGAACACTTTTCGTGGACCCCCTGGCAAAGTGCCACGGACCCCCATTTGAGTCTGGTCTAACTGTCTCTCTCTCTGCCACGCCGACATTGTCCATCTAGTGCAGGATTGTCCAAACTTTTTTGAATTGGGGGTGAGGCGGCCGTGCAGGTGCTTCTCACCTCATATGGGTGTTATTAAAAAATATAAATAAAAATCACATACAATTGTACTTTGTTTGCCATCTGAAAACAGTAGTTCTGCATGTGCTGTTCCTACCTGGTGTTTCTACAAACTGTATGATAGTGCTGTCATTGTTAGGTGAAGGAAACAAATGCAAATTGAACTTGCTTGATTAACCAATAAAAAAATCTGTCCACGGGCCACAATTGGCCCCAGGGCCGGACTTTGGACATGCCTGGTCCTGAATAAATGCATCAGGGATAGGTTCTAGTCTTGTTTTGCATGGAAGAAGGTAGTAAGAGCAAACTGTTAAATCATTTTCTCATGTGTTACAGCCATCCTCAACCAGATACAACCCTGTCTGGCACTGGCCAGGAGTCACATCTGACAGCAGAAGACACAGAGGACAGCAGGACAGAAACAACAAGCCACTCTACCAGAGTCGGTAATAAGGCAATACAAGTACACAGGCAATATTATGTTGAAGCTCTTGTTTTGTTACACATTTTTCCTGTCCTTGGAAAATAATAATTCAGCTGAAATTAATATTGATATGAAACAAACTTTTTTTTTTTACTTGACAGCATTAATGAATACTAAAATTATATCTAATCATGATGATCTACCCGCAAATTATTCTTCAGCTACATTACTTGATCTTGGCCTGTGTTCACAGGGTACCTACACAGGTGTGGAAAGTCTGGAAACGCATTAAAAATGAATCTAATAATTTACAGGTCTTGAATATTTTGGGAATTTAAATGTTATAATGTTGTATAACAATGTTGTATTACATAATGTTATGTTGTGGAGCAGGGTAGGAAAAATACACTTTTAAGGGCTTTTTTTTGCCCTTGTGAGATATGTTTGGGGCATTGTGGATCATTTCCACAGCATGCATGGCCAATATTCAATAGGTAGTGACTCCCATCACTAAGCTTTCTGTTTAGTAATATGCTGTGGGTTCAAAACAAACTGTTTATATTTAATTTCTGCCCTTATAGATCCTTCAGGCATCTCTCCCTCATCTCTCCTCCCGTAACATCTCCACCAGTCTCAGTCCCGGGGCTGATCGGGATATCAGCCAGTGGAGTGCTCACCGCATCAGCCTATGTGGATGAAGATCACAGCTGGTGTGCAGCTCCTCGACGCAGCTGAACACCACAAATATATGTAGATGGGGAGATAACAGGAGAGAGTGAAAGCTATTACCAAGTATATGCACTACATTCTATTGGGCTAACTTCTAGTCATTGAAACTCACACCAGAAACACTGTGTTTTGTCCACGCCTCGCTCTGTTTTGCCCGGTGCTGCCCTGTCCCGCTCACACCTTGCTCACACCTTACCCACTTCATGCCTGGCTGCTCGAGTGCAGCACGCTGCATGCTTGAAAAACAGTGAATAGTAGTAGAATAGTAGAATCTTAAAGTATAGTACAACAGTATGTATTGGGTGCATCAAACATTTGATATTTGTGATCATGCTGCTTTAATAAACAAGGGAAGATTGAGAACAGTAATTTGGTGGGCAATCCCGGCAGTGCAATGTATTGCGGGATCAAGACAAGTTCTATGAAGTGTAAAGTAATATATACATTTATTCCTAAAATATAATCAAAACATTTACACTATGAACACTACATCTGTATACATAGCAATTTACTATTGAAAAATGTTTTTTGGGGTGGGGGGGACATTGTTTGTCCTTGTGATTGTAATTGTGGATAAAAACTATTAACACCTTAAGTGCCATAGCCGAAATAATTCGTCTTACATAATCCAACGCTTAAGTGCCAGAGCCGAGTTTACTCGTCTTACATAAACATTTTTTTTTTTTTGACGGTGGTACATCAATCAACAACTTTTACATCTTCGAGATCACTATTGGAGCAAGATAATGTGTATAATCTATTTTACCGACCCACTAAGTGTTGACAGTGCTCCCCCAGACGACCGAAATCAAAGAAAAAACTGCCGCGGGACCAAGCCGTTCAAGGAAATGCCGTGGCGATTTTACAGTAATCCGTTCAAGACTTGTCTTGCCTGAGAGCGGCCGCGCACCGGCAGCAGCACACAGAGAGCGGAGAGCGATTTGCAAAATAGATCATAGGTGAAACACACTTTGAAACACCTCAGAAAGGCCAGAATCAACATCTGCCCATCGCCCACGCATTCCCCGGCCCATCTTGACTCGCACAAGGAGCGTCTGCACGCAGGCAAGCAGGCAGGCAGGCACACAGGCAGGCAGCAGCAAAAGCGCTTCTGACACGCCCGCTGTACAGCCAGGAGGAGAAGACACACGGAGGGAGGAGTTTGAATGAGAGGGGTGTTTCCTGTTGTTATGGAGGAAATTACTGTTCAAAACTATTGTTTAGAATGTCTGACGGTCTTACTGATGCCAAAAATGAATGGTTAAAGTGACTGTTTCACAAAAAGCCATTTATCTCTGAATAAATTTCCAGACGCTGAAACCATGCTGTACTCAACGGCTAATATCTACATAACTACTAACTCTGCAAACTAACTCTTTTAGACAGAGAAAGCACACATTCTATTAGTTATTTTTAGATGATTGGTGTTCATGAATTCTTAACAGAAAAAAATCCTCGGCTGTTTCTAAAATGAGCCAGAATCGTCAAAAACACCCCTGGCACAACTTACCTACAGGAATGAAAACATGGCTGGCATTCAATGTGTTAAACATTGTTTACCAAGTAAAGCCTTTTAAATGTTGTAGTTTCATCTTTGGTGATCATTTGCACTCATGAGATGATAAGGATGTTTAAAAATATGTGTTTGCCAATTTGTTATTGTTTAGCCATAAGTGTTTTCCAGATGTCTTTCAGAAAAAGAAAGCGACAGCTCCAGAAAGTTGACTGGAGTGTGGCCGCTCACAGACTGGTTCCCATGAATGCAGGCCAACCCAACAGACTCTTGGGTTATGCAGGAATGCTTACTGTATAGTTTCACTAACTTCCTGGATGCCTAGGGGATAATGATTATTTGATCTCAACAACTGAGACAAGATGGCTAGTCTAGACTATACAAAATGCACCATTGCTGATGAGTAAAATAATATTTTCAGTTGAAAGTCAACATTAAATAAACAAATAAAACATTAACAACAAGTTGCTTCAGATATCAACTTAATATAATATATACTGTCAAAAGTCCTGGAGAGAATTCTGCTGGACAGAGTTAAGGAGTTAATCTACTCCACAGACAAGCAGTTTGGTTTTAAAGCAAATGGCACACTGACCTCTGTATGCCTTAAAGGAAATTGTAAACAAATACAGATGGCAAAACCTCTAATTTCTTTTATGTTTTATTGATGCTTCTAAAGCCTTTGACCGTCAACCATAAAAAAAACTCATGCTATGTCAAAGAGGTTTGCCCAGCTATATTGTTAGGATTCTGGCCTTTTGGTATGCCCATCAGACTATGCAAGTTAAATGGAGCAACATATCAACCCTTTTTGGGGTTAGTAATGGGGTCCGTCAAGGTGGAATCTTATCCCTTCCCAGTTCTTTTTAATCTGTATGTTGATGATTTGTCCAAGCAACTGAATGGTTGTAACACTGGGTGCCTTATTGGTAATACCCTAGTGAACCATTTAATGTACACAGATGATCTTGTTGTTCTGAGCCCAAGTAGTGCTGGTCTCCAGCAGCTCCTCACAATATGTACTGAATATGGTTTGGTACATGATATCAAATACAATGCCAGTAAGTGTTGTCTTAATTTGCAGGACCAAAGAGGACAAATGCTTGACATTTCCTGTTTTTAAATTGTCTGATAATAACCTTACTGTTTGTGATAATGTTAAATATCTAGGTCATTTTATTTCAGAGCAATTGTCAGATGAAGTTTAACATGTGTACAGATGGAGTGAAGGTGTCTCTGTTTAGAGCATACTGCACACCACTCTACACTGCTCACCTGTGGTCAGATTATAGGAGTCGGAGGTCAAGCATGCACAGACTTGAAGTGGCATATAATGCCATGAGAATATTGCTCAGGAGACCTAGATGGAGCTCTGCAAGTGAGATGTTTGTCACGGCATGTGTTAACACCTTCCAGGCACTGTTGAGGAATCTGATGTAGCCTACTGTATAAATATCTGTCGACTGAATGTCTCACATAATGTCATTATCAACATACAAGGGAGATGGGTGGGGGGAGGGATGCGGTTGGGATTTATTTGTTTATTTTGTCTTGTTTTATTTTACGCAATGTGCGTGTGCTCAAGCAGAGATGTTTATGGATCTGTAATATTGTCAACGAATGAGCAACTGTACGAAAAATAAAATAAATCTTGAAAAAAAAAATGTCATTATCAAGCTGTTGCTAAGTCCCTACTGTAGTGATGTCAGATATCAGTCACCTCTGGTATGTCGCTCTTATGAACACTGCACTATTTATTTGACTATTGCTTTTTTCCTACAGTCTGTAGGGATTCTTCTTGTTTTTCAAATTCAGTGTTTACATGTGTTTCAGTATGTACAAAATATGATTATCATCAAAACTTGCTTTTATACAGATCATATCGACATAGGTAAATATCTGTTATCAGCCATAACGGCAATGTTAATGTTGGTTATCGGTATTGGCCAAGATTTTCATATTGGTGCTCACTTGCATAATGTGAAAATGAATGTTATTGACCCAGTGTGTAGCCAGTCTACCCAGTTAGTGAGTGAATGTCCAAACAATGATGTATCTTTGAGGTTTTCATTTATTGTAGAATGATGTTGCAGACAGAAATAGATTTCCTTGATGCAATTAACATGATCGTGAAGTGATCCACATGATTTGCTGTTTAACAGAGTGGCTTGACAATTATTCTCTACACTTAGGCTAAGACCTATGTTAAAATTCCCATTCACCTGTGAGCTTGACACCTGAGATCAGCATTACCTCATAGAAGACTAGGTACATACTACCATCTAGTGGTCAAAATGTTTTTCAGCCAAAGACCACTTACAAGATGGAACATATACCGGGGACCCCCTCATTCTGATTTGTGATTTTGGGCTAAGCTTTATTGTTTCCACGGTAACGTGCTTTACTTTTAAATTGATAGGTTTGTTAGATTAGAATGTAATCCATGAACCATTTTAGATTCAAAGGATAAAATATTTTCATTGAACTATGAAGATTTTGCAAAAAAAAGCTTTCATTTTTATTTTCTTGAAAACTTTTCGCGGAACCCCAGGCAAGTGCCAGGGGGTCCCCGGACCCCCATACCACTGGTGTAAAATACCACCCATGATTCAAATCCTACAAATAAGAACAGAAATGGACAATGACAACAGGAGAGACTACATAACATTTCACTCGGACTAAAACGTCCAAAAAATTCAGATTTAAAGAAAATATTTTTTGAATGTTTTTTTTTTGAGAGACTTGACTTGGACTTGCCCCTCAAAGACTTGAGACTTGACTTGGACTTGAGCTCAAAGACTTGAGACTTGACTTAGACTTGCAAAAAATGACTTGAGTATCTCTGATCAAGCATGCCTCACCAAACGTTAAAACGGAACCATAAATGCAGTTATTGCAGAAATAAACTCATTAACAATTAAACAAGAACATATATGCATCTCCTTACGACAGTCCATAACCCGGGTCAACATCAACACTCGCGATAGCGGCAAGGATTTCCTCTTCAAATCTTTCGTAGTCTTTGTAACGTTCTGGGAGTTTAAGCAGGTTGAAGCAGGTTGAAGACTTTGGGTATGCGAAGCCATCCTGCGGAGTCGGCACTGGGAAGCACATTCCAGCCCACCCAGAACTGCACAAGTTTCCCAAGCAGGTTTGGACAGTGGACAGGCAGGTCTGTCTGGATCAGGTCCCGGAGGTATTCTTTGGAAACAACCAGCTTTGGTGTGCTGTTCTTCTCCCATTGATTTCATTGTCGATGAGGGTGACCAGCTGGGAAAGGCCTTCAAGTACCTTAAATAAAGTTTATATTTGTCACTAAAAGTCAACATAGTCATTCATTCATTCATTCACAGGCCTCAATTGTCAAAGCAGAGTAAGATAATTTTAGAGCATAAAACAATTGTATTCATATTTCAAACAACAGGATTGTTATTTTATCTATTTCGGCTTAGGGCTGCAAAGTTTAAAATGATAATAGTGATTAACACGTTCACTGCCATTGACGTATTAATACGTCAAAAATAATCCAACGGTTGACTGCCATTGACGTATTAATACGTCAAAAAAATCGATTTTCTTTTTTTTGACGGTGCTACGTGGATCAATGTTCCCCGCGTCTCCTATGGAGATATTGGAAGTATTGAATGTGTATAATCTATTTTACCGACCAGCTAGGTGGCGACGGTCCTCTCCCGACAGAGAGAAAGTCAACCAAGGCGGCTGCTTCCTCCATTCTCAAGGAAATGGCTTGGCGATTTTACAGTCAGAAACGAACGAGCCTCATTCTCATACTGTAGGCGGGGACGCTTTCGCGCTGCTGCGGTGGGGGGTTCCAGAAATGGACTGGGTGGGCAGCATAAAGCCTAGAGTCGCACGGGGCTTCATCGGGGCTCTCAAACCCAAGAGACGAGTGAGACCTATCCACACTTGCTGCCAGGGAGGGAGGCTGCTCAAACTCGCTGCCAGGGAGGGAGGCTGCTCAAACTCGCAGCAGCAGCAGCAGCAGCAGAGCACTCGCTTGTGACAAACGCAGGCTGAAAGCCACTAGACACGCCCACGGAGGGAGGAGTTGAAGGAGAGGGCGTTCGGAACTATATTGTTTAGATGTCTGATCTCTCACTGATGTCAAAAATAAATGGTTAAAGTGACTGTTCTGCCTGTTTGATTGAATTTCACAAAACTGCGATTATCTCAGCTTTCACTCTCAGACGCTAAAACCATGCTGTACTCAACGGCTAATATCTACATAACTACTAACTCTACAAACTAACTCTTTTAGACAGAGAAAGCACACATTCTATTAGTACTTTTGTGAACTTTGTGTTGACAAACTCCAAGCAGAAAAGAATCCTCGGCTCTTGTAAAATGAGCCAGAATCCTCAAAAAACGGCTTGGCAAAAGCTACCTACAGCAAAAAAAAAATGGCTGGCAGTCAATGTGTTAATATAACACCCTCTGACACTGACTACTGTCAGTACAATGTTACACCAAAAAAAGAAACAATATTCTGCAGTTGTAGAGTGGATGAAGTTATGGCCCTCTGCCGCCTGTCATCCCCCCTCTCTCCTGTCTACAACTTTCCTACGTAATAAAGGCCAAAAAAAGACACCTACAGTTCTCCACTCTCTCCATAGCTCCTCATCAAACAACGCATCACCTTCAAAGCCCACCACAGCCTGGCGCCCCCCTTATCTGACTAACCTCCTCCTCTCCCATCGCCCCACCCAAACCCTCCGATCCTCATCCACTGTTTCGCTCACTGTTCCTCCATACAAATTCCACAGCTTTGGAGATCGAGCATTCTCGAGAGCAGCACCACGACTTTGGAACTCTCTTCACAAGCCTGTCAGAGACTCACCCTCACTCTCCACTTTCAAATCCCGACTCAAGACCTACCTGTTCTCCCAAGCGTACAACCTACCCTACCCTTAACCACATCTTCCGCCCATGTCACGCCCCCTCAACTCCCCTCCACCCGATTAGTTGTGTTATTTGTATGTTTGTTTTTTTCTGTTTACTGTGGACTCGAGATTGTCAGCGTCTTTGAGTCATTGAAAAGCAGCTATACAAAATACATTTAATTGTTATTATTCGATAAAGGTGAAAATATGCCCCAGACATAATCCATGAAATGAATAAAGAAGAACGAGTTCCATTTACATACAAGGGCAGTTAAGGAATAGCACCGCTTTCAAATGGTTAGAATAAGTATAGTGACTTCTGCCTTTTAATTCAACATACTCTTGCTTGGGAATGTGCATTCGATTGTCTGACAATGCCACTTTGTGTCCATGTCAGCGAGGTTGCTGAGATATCAAGGCACATGGAAGAAAGAGCAGTGAACTTACCTCCTGTGGGAAGTCTAAGCGAGCAGAGAGTGAGTTTATTAGAGTCATTTCACTCCGGCAGATAAACTCAACATAGTCCACGTCCAAGGGCTGTCGCTGACAGGCCTGCTCCAATCTAGAGCGCAGTCTGTTTAACACAAGACTTCCCACCATCACCTGTCAAAGAGATCATGAAATATGCTTTATATAAAAGCATCAGGCCTTATTGGAAAATACGTTGAATACACAGTCCAGGATGCTATCAAGTGCTATAAAAACACAAACACTACAGCAACCTAGCCTACACCAAACAAGCAAAACATGTGTGAATCAAATTGATTTACAATTGCACAAGTGGAAATGAGACGTTAAAACACAAGTTAAATCACAAGTCACAACCCAAAGTCACAGCTTGTGGTGGGACATCAACATTAAAGCCCCACTATTTGGGGAAACTGCACCCTCACCTACATGCTACTCTTCTCATTCAGGTATCAGCCTTGTAGTAAGTAACTTAAGTAACCTTGGAGTAACCAGCCAATTGTGCAAAGTGTTTCTTTTCTACCTCCAAATAATTATTCTGTTATATACGGTATATAAATTCAGGTCCATGAGTGAAAAAGTTGCAACTTCTATTTTTCAGAAAAGTATTTAAATGTCCTCAATGGAGACTGACAATTGAACGAATGTCTAATGGAATGGACACTGTTATGGGCAAGCCTGGGTCTCACACAATATAGTGTTGCTTGTAACACATATATGCTTGCCTATTAGTAAGGTAGCCTACAAATGGCGAAAAAAAATAAAAAATGATTGAAAATAATTTAGGCTAAGCTGAGCACAGGCAAGGACAGTTGCAACTATTTTGCCTGAACAAAATAGAATATGGTTTTGATGTATTGAAAATCATACTGTCAGTATTTTTAAATACATGGTATACCGTAATACCTTAGTACCGACCAAAGCCTAATCGAAAGTATCATAAGTCACGGGTGGAATGGTGGATAAACATTGCATTTCCTTTAAAGCCCTTTCTAATAAATGCCCTCCGTTAGTTTGGTAGTGCAAATATAATATTTTTAGTACAAAGGGGTTAAGAAATGCTTTCATCAGCTCAGCATTAACATGACACGGCTCTGAGAGATGAGGGAATGAAATAAAGCAGATATCCGAAAGTACAAACCGAAACAGATGAGAGAACACTCATGAACACTGCGGTTGGGCAGTCGGGTGTGCAGCTTTCTTAGAGGCGGGTCCATCTCGATCGTGGCCAAGGACGACTTGGCACATACAAAGATATAATGGAAACCGAAATCAGCGCGGAACGGCATGACTTGTTGTGGCCAAAGGTGTCAGTAGAAAAGCCCTAAAGTTTACATGCTGTGGGGAACAGGCATTCAGGGTGCAGAGTGGGAATGATAGAAATCCCAGTCTATCTATTAGAAGTCAGCGTGTGTTCCATCAAAATGATTTAAAGGGCATTATATTAACGTAAAGAAAAAGTTGCATAATGGGGCTGCAACAGAGAAACAACGCAATGCACTTTCCTGTACAGCAAGAAGTTGGTAGTGCTGCACAGCTGATACAGATTCTGTTTATAGAAATAAGCATTTTCTGATAACCCACCTGAGATTCAGCAGAAGTGCCTGGGGGGTCGGTGGTCGAGGGAGGCGCACACACAATTTCTCCGTTGTCCTAGTGAAGTAAAAAGCAAACCATTATTTGATATTGCAAATTTAATTCTCAACCATATTCAGTCAGTCACTGGATCATGTGACTGTGAATAATATGACCTGTCTCCCAAGTAAAAAGCTGCAGGCTGACAGGTTTTCCGACCAATTACTTGAGGTTAGTTCAAGTGAGGCTGCTACCGAGCGGGGTAGCTTCAGAGTGTAACTTACCATGGTAACTGACCTGGAGTTCATCTAATCGAACTTCTTGGAATCTAAAATCCCAGATTTCTCTAGTCTAAACTATGGGTTGGGAAAATTCCAGTGTTGGGCAGTAGCTAGCAACAAATAGTGAAGCTATTTGTTGCTAGCGTGCTACATTTCTCTGGGGATAGCTTAAATGTAGTGAAGCTTATTTTTAATGTAGAGTAGCTGGTAGCTTAGCTCACCATATTGTCAAAGTAGCTTGCCCAACACTAATAAATCTAGAAATAGGTTGAATTCAAAGTGTTTTCCCTCACACACACACACACACACACACACACACACACACACACACACACACACACACACACACACACAATGTAAAGTAGCAAGCTACTTTTATTTTGGCATGGAGCCTGTAGCTGAGCGTGCTATATAATGAAAAAACATTGCATGGATGCAACTGGGACGTATCCTCAGTGATGTACCCTGGGGTCATTGGATGTTTCGGGTCTCGCAACATCATACACCCTCGCCCAGGTGACCCAGCCGGGGCTGGCCAAGCCCCAACTTACGTCCCAGTAGCTACCCACGGTCAGCCCTCTAGGAAGGGTTGAAGGTGGTCACGCGGTCAGGGCCACTCAATCCGCTGCTCCGGAACTACTCTGCTGGGACCGGGGGGGGGAAGGGCTCTGGTACGTAGAGGGACCGGGCTCTGTGGGTTGCCACCCGGCCGGGCTCCTCCCTCGTCTCACCAGGTCTAGGACCTGTGCGCTGCACCAGACTCCCCCGCTCCAAACATCTCATTCCGACTACATTTTACTGGGGATAGCTTCAAAGTAGTGAAGCTATATTTTAATGTAGAGTAGCTGGCAGCTTAGCTTACTACATTTTCAAAGTTGCTTGCCCAACACTGCAAAAATCTGTGTAGTCATTTAACCTGCTTTCTGGAATGCATCCTTTGGGAGACATATTACTGCTAATACAGTATATCAGGCATTGAGGCTAATCAAACCCTAAATAAATCTAGAAGCTGATGGCAGATTAAACAAAGGTCCTCCCATCATGAAAACAGATTTTGTTTGGAAAGGAAGGATTTGACATTTGACAGGGTTGATGGTACAGGTAGCCATGGTCACACCAGGATTAATGAGAATTGCTGGGTTTCATTAGTTGTTGTGGACTTCCCCCTCAGCCCCTTGGTGGTGAACTCTGGCCCATGAATTCATGCTTTATCGGTGTATAATGACAGAGTATCAAATTCTCAATTACCATTGCTGGGAAGAGCACGACAAGATTGAGGGTAGAATCAACAGGATAACCTGGGCTGGTAGGCAAAGAGAGAAAGAGAGAGAGGAAGAGGGAAAGACGGAGAGCAAATGGATGAAAAAGTCCCAGGTTATTAGAGAAAAGGTCAGTCACAGCAGCTATTTTATAAGAGCAAGACATATAAATCAACGATTGCCCGGAGATCATACCAACTACTTGCTGATAAATGTTGACATTTTGAATGTATTTAGAGCTTGTAAATCAATATCTGATACCAGACACCAGTTTAGCTTTGGCAACACTGGGCAGGTTGTTTAAAACAGTCATGTTCAATTGCAAGACATAGAAAAAGAAAATAGTATTGAAATAGTATTGTGTACATAGCATGTACAATGGTTTCCAAGCACATAATAATTCTGATTACAGCAATGCAACACAGGCTGATGTCCTGGCACATGGTTTGGGTGTGACACCTTTGTTGCCTCTGACTGATGTTTAGATGCTCAATCAATACAGCTTGCTGCAGTCAACTTCTATAAGCTTGCTTACAGATGTATTCATTTTGTCCAGTAGTATGTATTACTACTCCAGACAGCTAGCCTCCATTCCAAGTCCAGCCATAACGTTACACATCTCTGGACAGATAAACAATCACTGTCCAGTTAATCAGCTAGCTAGTCAGGTACATTAAAAATACATGTCATGGAAGTTGCCACCTATTCACATATCATACGGCTAACCTCGGTAACGCTACGTAAACAACCTGACTGACAAAGACGCAATGAAACTGACAGACAGATATTGAAAGGACGATACCAAGGAAACACAACTGCAACTCAAGACAGCTTTATACCTCAAAACGCTCACTAAGCATAGACATTCTCAGCAATAATGTCATGCTAACACTAAACACGTTAAAGCGATGAATCATCACTCATAACGCTACTAATACCAGCCAATCTCTGACCCAGTACAACAGTAGCCCTACAGTAACGCCATATTCATATAAATTTGATTGATTGATTGGAGTAGTAACGTTCATAGCTATCCGATAGCTAAAGCTCCAGGGTCTTACAATAACGTCACATAGGCCGTCATGTCACGTTCAATATAATGACTGTTATTCTATTATTACTATTACTATTACTATTATACAAACGTGCCCTTTGTACTTGATTTAACGTTAGTTCGTGAAGCTAGTTTGTGAGGCTGTGTGAAGTACCTCACTCATAACGCTACTAATACCAGCCAATCGCCTGACCCAGTACAACAGCAGACCTACAGTAACGCTATATAGCGTTAAATAATAAAATGTAGGCTAATGATTCATTGACATACTTTTGATAGCCCCGGTCGTGGCTTCAGCCTGTGCTGGAACATTGGTAGCAATGAAAGCTAACGCTAGCTAGCCCTGATACGTTAGCCAGCTACTAACTTAACTGTACTAAGACTGGACACGGTCTTTATAGCTTACGTGAGCTGTAACGTTAGTCAAATTACCCCTTACGCTAGCGGGTTAAATAGCGATTTAGTTTATTTGGGGAAATTGAATGAAGCAGCTAGCTAACATTAGCTAACCTAGCTAGCGTCAGTTAGCTCACTGGGAGAGCCTGTGTACTAACATGGGGATCATGTCTATCGTAACATGCTATGAAATGTCTCATAAAACCAACAAAACTTATATTTTATGTCGATTTACTTAAAGTGGCCACTTACCTGAAGCTCGTATTCTTTCCAAACTACCAAACTACACTGCTCTGTTTGTCTGTATTAGGCGGAAGAAGTTTCTGGTCAATTGTCAATTGTTTTATTCGATACGATCCGATATTCAGTGGGAGGGGACTGGGTCTAACCTGATTGGCCAGTCCGCTCAGATTTATGGCCCCAAGTTGACATGGTTGGGTGGCAGAATTCGTACTCGTAAAGAAAATCTGTACTTGTAAACAGACATCCAAGCTCGCAATATGAATTTGTCCGTGGTGCTTTCAGGGTCGCACACGAACGTAGGAAATTTGCAAGTGCTGCATTCAAGGTCGCACACGAACGTAGGAAATTTTTGTACTTGTAAAAAATATTTTTGAAGACGCACAAATTCTATCCGTGTGTACAAAACTTATTCCCAGATGCACAAGATATGTCTACAGATACAAAAATGGGTTGCCGATACAAAAATGGGTTGCAGATGCACAAAACTTTCTCTCAGATGGACAAGATATTTTTACAGGTACAAGTTTTATTTACAGACATACAAGTTCAAAGTTCAAGTTCAAAGTTTACAAACAATGTTTCTCAAGCTCAAAATACATATGGCACTTTATTGATTCCATACGTTCGGGTCAGTGTTCATACTCCGAGCGCCGCTCAGAGCACCGCTGTTTACATAGTACAGTGAATGGCCCATGATAAAGTCAATGAAACGCCATTATGTTCAGAGTAGACTGAGCCCCATCCACACGTGCGTTGTGCGGTGCGCTCTCTTTCTCCTCCCCTCTGCTCTCTCACAGATGCCAAAGGAGGTGCGCAATAAGCAGACCCCCTTTCTTGCATCATTCTACCAATTATGTTGTTTGTTAAGCATACAGTAGCTACCTTGCAAAGTCTTTCTTGACTCACGGTTATAGTTTGTAGACAGAGTTACCGTATCCAGGGGCAGCTGTTGCATTTTTGTCCAGGGGGCTATAATAGCCTACTACCAAAAACTGGGCTGGGTGATCTGGTTGAAATCAATATCATAATCATGAGGATTTTCTTGATATCATTACTGTTGTTCATGCTAGGTTATTTGGAAATAAACACAGTATTGTCTGACAGGCAGGGATAGTGTAACACAGCTGTTTACAGAGGTTACACTTCCTCACACCATAGCCTATTATTGTTTTTCCTGCTGTAGTGTGTTGGTCATGTACACAAAGTAGGCTACATTAATGTAACTGCTTTTGCAGGCTAAACATTAATATTTTTAGAGTTTAGGGTTCCTTGTACAATACAGCATTCATTTTTATGCACACCCTGTGAGTCAGTGAAGCAAATCACCAAAAAATAAAAAATAAATGTTTTAACACATGTAGGCATATCATTCACTTGAATTTAAAAAGGTATGTTTACTATGTCACATAACTGAATTGCATATAGAAAATATAGCCGCAAGCGGCGATGGGCGGGGTTCAAGCCTTGCGCAGATGACAAAGCTTCTGATTCTGACTAGGACATCCTCCTTGATATATCTGACAAGTTTCGCGATCATTGGACAAACAGGTGTGGAGTTACAGCCTTTTTTATGTTAAGCCACGCCCATTTCTGGCGTTTATGGCGCCCCCTTTTGGTCGAATTGCACAAAATTTGACACACATGGTCTAGGATGGTCTCCGAAGACCTCCTGCCAGTTTCGTGAAGATTCCTTAATCGGTCATGAAGTTATGACAATTTAGCTGTGAGGCCACGCCCTCTCACAACTTTAACGATTAATATCTCCGAAACGAAAGGAGATTTCAAAGGTTTCAAAAAGGCAGTTTGTAGAGCTTGCTCCATAGATGCTTCCTGGCGATGGTGGTGCAAATCGGTCCAACGGTCTAGGAGGAGATGCAAAAAAGGTGTTTTCCAAACTTTTCCAAATATCTCAAAAACTTTCCAGGCGGACATTGAGGGTCCTTATGGCAAACTTGTAGAGCAGGTCCACCTGAACATCTGGAAAAAAAAAGTTTGAAAATCGGACCAACGGCGTGGAAGTTAAGGCCTTTAACGTAAAACCATCGATTATAGCGCCACCTTCAGGCCGATTCGAAAAATCTTTTTTGAGCAGCTACCTGCCAACAATATCTGTCATTGGGCCAAATGTCAGGTCTCTACCATTTACCAACTCACGGGAATTTGCGTTGGGGCAGATGAACAAGAACGGGAATAATAATAATAAACCGGGTGAAAAACAATAGGGTTTCAGCCCCTTCAGGGCTTGAACCCCTAATAACTAACCAAAATTGACTATTGCACAACTGATTTCCCCCAAAAAAATCCACGAAGGGGGGGGAAGTCCCCCTTCACCCCCCTACCACCTACCTTGCCGTACTTTGGCTCTTGCTGAAATGACACCACTGGCTGCAGCAATCCGATTTCTGATCATTGACGTTTCATCTCATCACATGCTCATCTAAACATGCTTGAAGATACCGTAATGCATTCAAAACAGGAAGATATCTCTAGGTTGAGTGAGAAGAATGTCTGATGGATGAGTGTCATAATCAGTCACAGGCAGCATACCTCGCCTCCATGTTGTTTTGCTTCTTATTGCCTTAGACTCCTGCTGCTGCCTTCAGTGGCATTGCCAGTCAGTTAGCATCAGCTGAGGGAAATAGCTCTGGTGTCATTCAGTCTTGTGAACACCTGCTCAGGGAATAATGTGCATTCAAATTCACACGTCAAACTGAAGCAGACGCCCTATCACATATTTTCCCGCTGCTGTCTTCGGTTTAAAGGGAGAGTCGTGGTTTAACCCTGTGAATAAGCAACACTCCTCACAAGGGGGAGTCATGGTTTAACCCTGTGAATAAGCAACACTCCTCACAAGGGGGAGTCATGGTTTAACCCTGTGAATAAGCAACACTCCTCACAATGGAGAATCGTGGTTTAACCCTGTGAATAAGCAACACTCCTCACAAGGGAGAATCATGGTTTAACCCTGTGAAAAAGCAACACTCCTCACAAGGGAGAGTCCGAGTCGTGGTCCCTGTACATAAGCAACACTCCTCACAATGGAGAATCGTGGTTTAACCCTGTGAATAAGCAACACTCCTCACAAGGGGGAGTCATGGTTTAACCCTGTGAATAAGCAACACTCCTCACAAGGGAGAGTCATGGTTTAACCCTGTGAATAAGCAACACTCCTCACAAGGGTGAATCATGGTTTTACCCTGTGAATAAGCAACACTCCTCACAAGGGAGAGTCCGAGTCGTGGTCCCTGTACATAAGCAACACTCCTCACAAGGGAGAGTCGTGGTCCCTGTACATAAGCAACACTCCTCACAAGGGAGAGTCGTGGTTTAACCCTGTGAATAAGCAACACTCCTCACAAGGGAGAGTCATGGTTTAACCCTGTGAATAAGCAACACTCCTCACAAGGGGGAGTCATGGTTTAACCCTGTGAATAAGCAACACTCCTCACAAGGGAGAGTCGTGGTTTAACCCTGTGAATAAGCAACACTCCTCACAAGGGAGAGTCCGAGTCGTGGTCCCTGTACATAAGCAACACTCCTCACAAGGGAGAGTCGTGGTCCCTGTACATAAGCAACACTCCTCACAAGGGAGAGTCGTGGTTTAACCCTGTGAATAAGCAACACTCCTCACAAGGGAGAATCATGGTTTAACCCTGTGAATAAGCAACACTCCTCACAAGGGAGAATCATGGTTTAACCCTGTGAATAAGCAACACTCTTCACAAGGGAAAGTCATGGTTTAACCCTGTGAATAAACAACACTCCTCACAAGGGAGAGTCATGGTTTAACCCTGTGAATAAGCAACACTCCTCACAAGGGAGAGTCATGGTTTAACCCTGTGAATAAGCAACACTCCTCAGAAGGGAGTCATGGTTTAACCCCGTGAATAAGCAACACTCCTCACAAGGGAGAGTCATGGTTTAACCCTGTGAATAAGCAGCAACACTCCTCACAAGGGAGAGTCATGGTTTAACCCTGTGAATAAGCAACACTCCTTACAAGGGAGAATTGTGGTTTAACCCTGTGAATAAGCAACACTCCTCACAAGGGAGAATCATGGTTTAACCCTGTGAATAAGCAACACTCTTCACAAGGGAAAGTCATGGTTTAACCCTGTGAATAAACAACACTCCTCACAAGGGAGAGTCATGGTTTAACCCTGTGAATAAGCAACACTCCTCACAAGGGAGAGTCATGGTTTAACCCTGTGAATAAGCAGCAACACTCCTTACAAGGGAGAATTGTGGTTTAACCCTGTGAATTAGCAGCAACACTCTTCACAGGGGAGAATCATGGTTTAACCCTGTGAATAAGCAACACCCCTCACAAGGGAGAGTCGTGGTTTAACCCTGTGAATAAGCAACACTCCTCACAAGGGGGAGTCATGGTTTAACCCCGTGAATAAGCAACACTCCTCACAAGGGAGAGTCATGGTTTAACCCTGTGAATAAGCAGCAACACTCCTTACAAGGGAGAATTGTGGTTTAACCCTGTGAATTAGCAGCAACACTCTTCACAGGGGAGAATCATGGTTTAACCCTGTGAATAAGCAACACCCCTCACAAGGGAGAGTCGTGGTTTAACCCTGTGAATAAGCAACACTCCTCACAAGGGGGAGTCATGGTTTAACCCTGTGAATAAGCAACACTCCTCACAAGGGAGAGTCGTGGTTTAACCCTGTGAATAAGCAACACTCCTCACAAGGGGGAGTCATGGTTTAACCCTGTGAATAAGCAACACTCCTCACAAGGGGGAGTCATGGTTTAACCCCGTGAATAAGCAACACTCCTCACAAGGGAGAGTCATGGTTTAACCCTGTGAATAAGCAGCAACACTCCTTACAAGGGAGAATTGTGGTTTAACCCTGTGAATTAGCAGCAACACTCTTCACAGGGGAGAATCATGGTTTAACCCTGTGAATAAGCAACACCCCTCACAAGGGAGAGTCGTGGTTTAACCCTGTGAATAAGCAACACTCCTCACAAGGGGGAGTCATGGTTTAACCCTGTGAATAAGCAACACTCCTCACAAGGGTGAATCATGGTTTTACCCTGTGAATAAGCAACACTCCTCACAAGGGAGAGTCCGAGTCGTGGTCCCTGTACATAAGCAACACTCCTCACAAGGGAGAGTCGTGGTCCCTGTACATAAGCAACACTCCTCACAAGGGAGAGTCGTGGTTTAACCCTGTGAATAAGCAACACTCCTCACAAGGGAGAGTCATGGTTTAACCCTGTGAATAAGCAACACTCCTCACAAGGGGGAGTCATGGTTTAACCCTGTGAATAAGCAACACTCCTCACAAGGGAGAGTCGTGGTTTAACCCTGTGAATAAGCAACACTCCTCACAAGGGAGAGTCCGAGTCGTGGTCCCTGTACATAAGCAACACTCCTCACAAGGGAGAGTCGTGGTCCCTGTACATAAGCAACACTCCTCACAAGGGAGAGTCGTGGTTTAACCCTGTGAATAAGCAACACTCCTCACAAGGGAGAATCATGGTTTAACCCTGTGAATAAGCAACACTCCTCACAAGGGAGAATCATGGTTTAACCCTGTGAATAAGCAACACTCCTCACAAGGGAGAATCATGGTTTAACCCTGTGAATAAGCAACACTCTTCACAAGGGAAAGTCATGGTTTAACCCTGTGAATAAACAACACTCCTTACACTTACAAGGGAGAGTCATGGTTTAACCCTGTGAATTAGCAGCAACACTCCTCACAAGGGAGAGTCATGGTTTAACCCTGTGAATAAGCAACACTCCTCACAAGGGAGAGTCATGGTTTAACCCTGTGAATAAGCAACACTCCTTACAAGGGAGAATTGTGGTTTAACCCTGTGAATAAGCAACACTCCTCACAAGGGAGAATCATGGTTTAACCCTGTGAATAAGCAACACTCTTCACAAGGGAAAGTCATGGTTTAACCCTGTGAATAAACAACACTCCTCACAAGGGAGAGTCATGGTTTAACCCTGTGAATAAGCAACACTCCTCACAAGGGAGAGTCATGGTTTAACCCTGTGAATAAGCAGCAACACTCCTTACAAGGGAGAATTGTGGTTTAACCCTGTGAATTAGCAGCAACACTCTTCACAGGGGAGAATCATGGTTTAACCCTGTGAATAAGCAACACCCCTCACAAGGGAGAGTCGTGGTTTAACCCTGTGAATAAGCAACACTCCTCACAAGGGGGAGTCATGGTTTAACCCCGTGAATAAGCAACACTCCTCACAAGGGAGAGTCATGGTTTAACCCTGTGAATAAGCAGCAACACTCCTTACAAGGGAGAATTGTGGTTTAACCCTGTGAATTAGCAGCAACACTCTTCACAGGGGAGAATCATGGTTTAACCCTGTGAATAAGCAACACCCCTCACAAGGGAGAGTCGTGGTTTAACCCTGTGAATAAGCAACACTCCTCACAAGGGGGAGTCATGGTTTAACCCTGTGAATAAGCAACACTCCTCACAAGGGAGAGTCGTGGTTTAACCCTGTGAATAAGCAACACTCCTCACAAGGGGGAGTCATGGTTTAACCCTGTGAATAAGCAACACTCCTCACAAGGGGGAGTCATGGTTTAACCCCGTGAATAAGCAACACTCCTCACAAGGGAGAGTCATGGTTTAACCCTGTGAATAAGCAGCAACACTCCTTACAAGGGAGAATTGTGGTTTAACCCTGTGAATTAGCAGCAACACTCTTCACAGGGGAGAATCATGGTTTAACCCTGTGAATAAGCAACACCCCTCACAAGGGAGAGTCGTGGTTTAACCCTGTGAATAAGCAACACTCCTCACAAGGGGGAGTCATGGTTTAACCCTGTGAATAAGCAACACTCCTCACAAGGGTGAATCATGGTTTTACCCTGTGAATAAGCAACACTCCTCACAAGGGAGAGTCCGAGTCGTGGTCCCTGTACATAAGCAACACTCCTCACAAGGGAGAGTCGTGGTCCCTGTACATAAGCAACACTCCTCACAAGGGAGAGTCGTGGTTTAACCCTGTGAATAAGCAACACTCCTCACAAGGGAGAGTCATGGTTTAACCCTGTGAATAAGCAACACTCCTCACAAGGGGGAGTCATGGTTTAACCCTGTGAATAAGCAACACTCCTCACAAGGGAGAGTCGTGGTTTAACCCTGTGAATAAGCAACACTCCTCACAAGGGAGAGTCCGAGTCGTGGTCCCTGTACATAAGCAACACTCCTCACAAGGGAGAGTCGTGGTCCCTGTACATAAGCAACACTCCTCACAAGGGAGAGTCGTGGTTTAACCCTGTGAATAAGCAACACTCCTCACAAGGGAGAATCATGGTTTAACCCTGTGAATAAGCAACACTCCTCACAAGGGAGAATCATGGTTTAACCCTGTGAATAAGCAACACTCCTCACAAGGGAGAATCATGGTTTAACCCTGTGAATAAGCAACACTCTTCACAAGGGAGAGTCATGGTTTAACCCTGTGAATTAGCAGCAACACTCCTCACAAGGGAGAGTCATGGTTTAACCCTGTGAATAAGCAACACTCCTCACAAGGGAGAGTCATGGTTTAACCCTGTGAATAAGCAACACTCCTTACAAGGGAGAATTGTGGTTTAACCCTGTGAATAAGCAACACTCCTCACAAGGGAGAATCATGGTTTAACCCTGTGAATAAGCAACACTCTTCACAAGGGAAAGTCATGGTTTAACCCTGTGAATAAACAACACTCCTCACAAGGGAGAGTCATGGTTTAACCCTGTGAATAAGCAACACTCCTCACAAGGGAGAGTCATGGTTTAACCCTGTGAATAAGCAGCAACACTCCTTACAAGGGAGAATTGTGGTTTAACCCTGTGAATTAGCAGCAACACTCTTCACAGGGGAGAATCATGGTTTAACCCTGTGAATAAACAACACCCCTCACAAGGGAGAGTCGTGGTTTAACCCTGTGAATAAGCAACACTCCTCACAAGGGGGAGTCATGGTTTAACCCCGTGAATAAGCAACACTCCTCACAAGGGAGAGTCATGGTTTAACCCTGTGAATAAGCAGCAACACTCCTTACAAGGGAGAATTGTGGTTTAACCCTGTGAATTAGCAGCAACACTCTTCACAGGGGAGAATCATGGTTTAACCCTGTGAATAAGCAACACCCCTCACAAGGGAGAGTCGTGGTTTAACCCTGTGAATAAGCAACACTCCTCACAAGGGGGAGTCATGGTTTAACCCTGTGAATAAGCAACACTCCTCACAAGGGAGAGTTGTCATTTAACCCTGTGAATAAGCAGCAACACCCCTCACAAGGGAGAGTCGTGGTTTAACCCTGTGAATAAGCAACACGCCTCACAGGGCAACTTGTCAAATTCATTAAATCGGACACACCCAGAATATGCTGAGCCTTTTGCCTCATTGTGGAAGAATCCAAGAAGAGCGGTCAGCTAGCGAGCACAGTGACGGGAGAACTGATGGACAGATGGACAGAGAGGGGTGGACAGAGGAGTGAATAGAGGGATGGAGAGAGGGAGGGATGGTGGAGATAGGGAGAGGGGGAGGGATTGGTGAAGAGGGAGAGAGAGGGAAGGATGGATGGAGAGAGGGAGAGAGAGGGATGGATGGGTTGGTGGAGAGAGGGAGAGAGGGAGGGATTGGTGGGTGGAGAGAGGGAGGGATGGGTGGAGAGGGGAAGAGGGAGGGATGGGTGGAATGGGAGAGAGAGGGAGGGATGGGTGGAGAGAGGGAGAGAGAGGGATGGATGGGTTGGTGGAGAGAGCGAGGGATTGGTGGGTGGAGAGAGGGAGGGATGGGTGGAGAGAGGAAGAGAGAGGATGGGTGGGTGGAGAGAGGGAGAGAGAAGGAGGGATGGGTGGAGGTATGGAGAGCAGATGGGCGATCTGTTCTCCAGCAGCACAGAGCGACACAGCTGAATATCAACCTGCTGATTTGTAGCACTTTTAATTTTGAGAAACATGACTCAAAACTGTACTTTGGTCATTTATGCACTGAGTGTTAAACTGTACTTTGGCCATTCATGCACTGAGTGTTAAACTGTACTTTGGCCATTTATGCCCTGAGTGTTAAACTGTACTTTGGTCATTTATGCACTGAGTGTTAAACTGTACTTTGGTCATTTATGCACTGAGTGTTAAACTGTACTTTGGTCATTTATCCGCTGAGTGTTAATCAGGGGTCAGGATAGTTAGATGGATATTAGTCTCGCTTGCCAGACTTCCCTCCCTTCCGGGAGAGAAGTCTGGCTGCATGGAAACAGGCTGCTGGTATAAGCTCTGCCATTGGTGCCGACCATTTCAAGAAAATCCCTTTCCGCTCCCTGCAAGCTCTGCCATTGGCTCCAACCCACTCTGACTGACCGGCTGCGACCATATATGGATTTCCTTTCCACTCCCTCCGTGACTAATCTGTCTATCTCAAAAGGCTCTGCCGCTGTGCGTGTCGAATCTGTCGATCTCAAATGCCTGCGCCACTGTGAAACAACAACATTCATGTTTTATTTTTATTTATTCATTTATTGAACAGGGACAAATGCATTGAACATGATTCCATATGACCTACAAAACAGATGTCATACATACAGGTTTCTAGCCGAGGCTAATTTGCAACCCCTGTCCCTGGTTAGGCCTTTACTATTAAAACAAAAGTTAAAGAGAAAAGTTAAAACAGTACCAAAACGTTAAAAACGAACCATATAAAACAGAACAAAATAAAGACAACAGAACAAAATAAAGACAAAAAACAAAGAGCAAAAACACAAAACCGATAAGGACAGAAAACTAAAATAGTACAATACTATGTAAAAGTCAATGTTCACAGGCTTGTTTCAGTTTCAGCCATTGTTTTGCTTGTGTGTTAAAAACGGTGAGTTCTGTCTTGGATGTGCTGAGTGTTACAGCACACACTGAGTGTTCACACCATACGCAGAAGCAACGCTCAACCTAAGCTCAACTTACGCTGAACCCACAAGTTTCATTTCGGTGTTTAACGGGCGAAGCCGTTCACACCAGCCGCACGCGTGCCTGGCTCAAGGCACACTCAAGCGATCGTTCAGGATTCAGTCCTATTTTCTAAGCGTGACACGTGAAGCATGAAGTTGCCATGCATGAAATCAATGGGCGTTGTGGGCGGGTTCAAGGCTCGCCGAGCGCGGCGCTGATGAAAAGAGAAGGCTTCTTGTGTGACCGTTTAAGCCTCAGCTCAGCTTGAACCTGCCTCAAGTTTCAGTTCTGCTTATATATTTTTTATTTTATCCCCCCCACCCCCCAGATTTTTTTATCAAATTTTTATCCCCTATTAGTGCTCATTTTAATTTATTTATCCTGGTTGCTGCTCCACCCTCTGCCAATCTGGGGAGAGCCGAAACTGGCTCCATGCTTCCTCCGAGCCGCTTCTTTTCACCTGACAGGGGAAGCTTCACCGGTGGCACGTGGGAGGATCACGCTATTGCAACGAGTTCCCCTCCCTCCGAACAGGCGCCCCTAATGACCAGAGGAGGCACCACATCAGCGACCAGGATATTGCATGTTTTGGTGTGGGGTTCCTATATGAAGGAAACCCCCAGGGGGCACGGGGAGAACATGCAAACTCCACACAGAAAGGCCCTTTTGACAAGCAAACTCCACACAGAAAGGCCCTTTTGATGACCCCACCTGGGCGGTGGGCATTCGAGGACATGCGGACGGGCACGCACTCCTTCAGCGCTCACAGCGTCCCAGGTGGGAATCGAACCCAGGACCTTCTAGCTGTGAGGCGACAGCGCTTACCATTGCGCCACCGTGCCCCCCAGTTCTGCTTATGTTAAGTGCCAGGTGTGAACAAAGGTTTAGTCACGATAGTTACATGGATACAGTATGTACTTGGTCATTTATGCGCTGAGTGTGAGGATAGTTACATGGATATAATGTACAGTACTTTGGTTATTTATGCACTGAGTGTTAGGATAGTTACATGGATATATGGCCGTATGGGATGATATTTGGATGCAGTTTGACTATTGTAGGATTGATACATACTACACTGGTTGTCTATTTCAGTGCTTCGAAACTGTTTGAGCTGCGACCCCCAACGCCAACCCAACCCAACTTTATTGCATAGTTAGCTAGCAATCACCTGTCACTGTCCATGGTCTGACTCTGAATAGTTTTATACAGCTTTCTTGTTGCAGTGTTTAGTTACTAAACCCTCTAGGACCTCGAGGGTATCTTGCACGGGGAGTGCTCATGTTTTACTTGTGTTTTTATCATCTGTTTTTATTGTTTATTGTTTGTTTTGTTTGTTTGTTTGTTATCTTGTCTGTATGTAATTTAACCTTTTATAAATGTTTTGCTGTAACAGGGCGCTCTTGCAAATGAGAGCTCGCTCTCAAGGGCCACCCCTGTATAAACCAAGGTAAAAAAAATAGCAGCTGTGAATGAGAATGCATCCTGTATTTCTTCTTCTCTTCCTGCCTCTTTTCTGGATGCATCTAACCAGACCCCCTCCTTCTCATCCCGTCCCTCCCCTCCCCCTGTTTATTTGCCTCCTTCTGTTGATCACTCAGCCATCTCTTGCTCAAGGAAATGCATTATTTTCCCCCTATTGCCAAGTACAGAATCCAAACAGAGGCGTTTGTCCTTGAACAAGATAGTCTAGTGTGGAAAGGCTCTGAAGCCCAAATCTGGAGCTTTTAACTGTTGTATCCATCAAATGGCTCTAATCCATGCAGCCTCCCACATGCACATGCTGAAGGAGCCTCTCTTTCCCTCCCACATACTCCACAGCCGCCCCGTTGTTATCGCACACGTGCTTATTCACACAGGCCTATGGCACTAATATGAGGCGAACACACTTACTGTAGCCTACTGTATGTTGTAATGTGAGGCGAACACACTTACTGTAGCCTACTGTATGTTGTAATTTGATGCGAACACACTTACTGTAGCCTACTGTATGTTGTAATGTGAGGCGAACACACTTACTGTAGCCTACTGTATGTTGTAATGTGAGGCGAACACACTTACTGTAGCCTACTGTATGTTGTAATGTGAGGCAAACACAAAATGAGGGCTTACTGCAAAAACCCTTATGGTGAAAATTTGACATTTTCATTTTTTGATATTTCCATAAATTAGAAACTCTCTCCTCTATATACAGTGTGTATACTGTATATTATATCTGTATATTATACCCGCAGTAAATGCACATCTGAACAGACATCTACCTGCTCTTGAATCCCCAATTGTAGAGCTTCAGCACCTTCTGCTGGTGAGTCAGCCCATTAAGATATATGTTTTTTTCCCCCCACCGTCCTACCATTCATCCTACTGACACAACGTTTTGTGGGTATTCCCTCCCACACAGACCGACTGTCCTGAGAACAATGGAAGAAATGTTTAAAACTACAGTAATTGTATTATTTGTTTACTTTGACGAAAATGAGCCAATGAGATACAGCAGCGATACTTGGTGCATGTCTGTCAGTAGGCTATATGGAGAGAATGCAGCGTCTATCTGTCTGTCAAGTCAAGTCAAGTTTATTTGTAAAGCCCTAATTCACAAGCATGTCTCAGAGGGCTTCACAGAGAGTATATGTCTAGCTAAATCTAGCTGACACAACAATATGTCTGTCTGTCTGTCGGGGTACGGTGGCGCAGTCGGTAGCGCTGTCGCCTCACAGCTAGAAGGTCCTGAGTTCGATTCTCGCCTGGGACGCTGTGGGCGCTGGGGTTGTGTTCCCCCCCATATCTTCAGTGCCTACTCCCAGGTGGGTTATCTCATCAAAAGGGCCTTTCTGTGTGGAGTTTGCATGTGCTCCCCAGGGGGTTCCTCCGTACATAACCCCCCCACATGCAGAAGATCGTCATCGTCATCCGACCAGTGACGACAACATCCGAAGTTGGTCCCCGGGCACTGGAAAGAAAAAGCGACCACTGCTCCTGGCCTGCCCCCCGGAGGAAAGGACAAGCCTGGATGGGTTAAATGCAGAGGACAAATTTCACCGGCCACCGTCAGCATGAGTGTGTGTTTGTGGCCGCATGCATGTGTTGGGTGTGTTCGTGTGACAATAAAAGACGGGCTTGTCCGTCTACTAACTGACTGTCTGTCTGTCTATGCGTGACCGGCCGCTATGTTTAATTACTTTATATGTACTGTATTCATATTGTAACGGCACAGGCGAGGCTGGTTTCGGACCTGAGGTCTCCAACTTACAAGCCCAACACCATCCGACCAAAGGGCCATCCCTTTGGCCAAGGACCAACGTGCTCGCTTTATCCACCCAGACCCAGGATCGCTACACTACCTCCACCTGTGAGAAGCGCAGCGCAGGGATTGTCCCTTTGGTCAGATGGTTAACGTGTTGGGCTTGTAAGTTGGAGACCTTGGGTTCGAAACCCACTTACCCACTTATAATGATCAATTTGACCCATCCCAAAGTGATCACTATAAGAGGAGTGCACTGTATAACTTTTTGAATGATGGAGATAGCTATCTCCGAGTCTTATGAGTCTTTTATTCTATTTTAGCATGATTGTATTCTGTTATGTCTAAAAGTAAAACATGCATGATAAAAATATGGCACAACATTCTATTTTCTACAGTGGCATCAAAGAACATACATTGATAAGAAGTGACACCCAATAGATCGCTCCATTGCAACATCAGCACGCAGCAGCAGAGCTACGCCTCAACCATCTTGGCCCCTAAGGAGACTAAACCTGTCTGTCTATAATGGTAAAAACAGCATCCAGTAAAACGTCCCACATACAAAAGTACCTCTGCCAGTTGAACAATGAAGAAATATAATAAATATGCATACTATTCTAACTATTTTACTTGTTTATTTATGCAATCTATGAAAGAATCAAAGCAGAAACATGTACAGTAACATGTTTGTAAACATTCATTCTGAATTTCATTTATTAAATAACAAATACATGCACTTTGAAATCATGGGTTCAGGTTTACAAATTAAATGTACTAATTCATTTATTTATTTTTTAAAGAAAACTACATTTATTGATGAAAGCTTGGCTCCAAGTGTCTGCATTACAGACAAGCTGCATTACAGTTGCTGTAAAAATTCACTGACTACAACAGTAGCCTATATCCAGACCATTTCTAGAATCAAAAAAAGAAAAATGTCAATGTAGAATTTGCAATCATAAATGTACCCATAACAAACATTCAAGTAAATGTAAATTAATGTAAAAATGTCGCGGATAGGCCCAGAATGACTGAACCTGGATAGAAAAGTGTCGTGATTCGAATTTGAGATTATAAATCTTCCACGTGACATCAATGTTTGAAGCTTATTGGATCTATTCAGTGGTTCTCAAACCTTTTGGGCTTCAGTATGCGCTTTCCCTGATTTCTGAATCCAAGTGCCCCCTTTACCCAACTACATTGTGCTTAGGAAACTGCAAGAGAAATCCATACCGTGAATGATAACCCACCTTTTAAAGAAAACAACATTAATAACATTACAAATAAGAAATGGAGTGAAAAGTTGCAATTAGTGCCACCTGACCAGTTTAATTTATTTTCACGATTTATTCTTACATTTCTCCATTTCCAAGTACCCATAGGGGTATAGGTACCCTAGTTTGGGAACCACTGATGTAGCTTATATATTTTATAGTCTGTTAAACAGTGAGATTCCTTGTGTGCCCTCTCTGTCTGCATTGTGCTGCTGTTGTTGAGGCAAGGGATGCTGATTTTAGGGGCCAATAATATGGTGGCGGTGCTGCTTTGGCGCTACCACAGCGCCTCTAGCATCTGTTTCCAAAAATGCATGAAAGTAACCAAATCACTCAAAATACCCGCAAAACCTATGACCTACTGTACTTTGGCTCATTGCCAACAATGTGTAGCGGCAACATGTGAAGGGTTCTCCCAGCCACCACCTCTTTTCAACCATTGCAAGTTATCAAGAATGATCGGATAACTATAGGGTTCATGCAAGATGGATTTGTGAAGGTCAATGGCAATATTTTTGGTTTAACACAGAAAGGCAAAAGGATTTTTGGAGGGTCTAGGAAAAGTCATATTGTGACATTTTGAATGCTGATGGGTGATTTTCAATACCTTTAAATTGGACCATTTTCATACCAAAATGTTTTGATGATTCATAATTGATGATTCTTGTGGGTGGCAAAGCCTCTGAAACAGCATGATAATTAATAGCACACACACGCACGCACACGTAAACACACACACACAGACATATACACACACATACACACACACACACAATCCTCGGCCTCCACCACACACAGAGGAGGAAGTGCACTGGCAGACATGCAGTTAAAATAACCACTACAGGGAGAAGCACACGCATGCGGCATACACACACACACACACACACACACACACACACACACACACACACACACACACAATTTTATAGAATACTTCCAGCAAAGCCTTGAGGATACGAAACTAAACAGTGCCTGTAAGAGCCATTCATGTCACTGTCTGTTTCTAGTTTTAGCCTACTTTAAGTTTTCCACTGGGTGGCAGTGTGGACAGGTGAGCTGGTGAAGTCTAGTTGTCACAGGTTTGCAATCATGCTTGGGTGATGGGGAGATCACACAGGTTTTTACCGCTTATCAGGATCATTGCAATAGATTCAAGTTACTGTATTATTAATTGTTAACAGAATAGTTTTGCTGCCTGTAAACATCATTAAATGGGAACCTCTCACCCAAACTGTAAACACCGCCTGGACATCAATGTTTTGAAGCGCGTCAAAAACACCTCTCCTACACCCAGCTGAGTGACTAAATGTTGGACCGAGGATAGTCACTACATAAGTAAAAACCTGGATCTCAACCGGACAATGGGAATCATTTGGACAGTTGGACTGGACACACACACCTGGATCACCGCAGTGGAAAGGCTGCACTGTTTGTCTGCTGGATCAAGGCAAATCCATTACTAGGCTGAAAAGGAAAGAGCTGGACATTGACTACCTGGCAAAGGAGGTCTGGTTAGTGCACACACCTGGATCTGTTTTGGATTGCTTGTTTGGAGTGTCAAGGAGTGATATGCAGCAAGGGGCTGCTTTGAGGATTATGGTGTGCTGCGTTCAAGACCATTGTTGACTGTCTATGGATTTATGCAAATGAAAATTCACTTGAAGGAAAGAGTTCATCATTCAACTCATCGTGGGCCGTGGTCAGTGCGCAAATCCTCAAACATAGCGCAGTATTCCTGTTGGGAGCGCCTATTCTCTTAAGTACACAATTGTTGAAAATGCCTGATATGAACTCTGGTCCTGTTGAAAATGGAGTCCCAGGGATTGCAGTGTGATGTGATTGAAAAACGAACAAGAAACCCTACATTTAAAGGAATCTCAATGATAATTGAAAACCTTCAAAAGGAAAGGAATGAAAGTTTCAAAAAGGCAAGCACAATAAAGACACAAACCACCACTCTCTTGGCATCAAAGGAAAACGTCTCAGTTGTGCAACAAAATCTGAAAAGGTTCAAAACCCTATGTCAAAATGCCTCTGAACTCCATAATGCATTGCTCACCAAGTTTCCTCCACCTGAGGAGGAGCAGAGGAAACAAGAAGCATGGTTTCATTCAAAAATGGAAGACAATAATATGTTTGTTGAAGAAATATCAGCATGGTTAAAGGACAATGGAGTTTCACATGATGATGATGATGAGGATGATGATGATGGTGGTGGTGGTGGTGGTGATGATGAAAATGCAAAAGTTGAGTGTGAAGATGGAGTTAAGCCTGAAGACAGTGTGTCTCAAACATCAAGCAAACGGTCTTTTGTTTCCAGTGCTTCATCTGCACGCTTAAAGGCAAAGGCAGAGACAGCAGCTTTAATGGTGCAAGCTGCCGCTCTGCAAAGGAGACATGAACTGGAGGCTGAAGAGGAGAAACTGAGGAAAAGAAAGGAGCAAATGGCGCTTGATACACTGTTAGCCGCTGCCGAGGCAAGACTTTCTGTGCTGGAAGGCAGTGATGTTGGAGACAAAGCACATTCAAATGGAATGAATTCCTATGTGAGCAAAGGATTGAAAGCGCAAAAACATGAATTCAACCCAAAGGCAAACAAATTTGTGCCAAAAGGAAATACTCTAACTTTGGATCAAGGCTCAAGAGCGCCACCTGTTCCATCTATACCTGATGTGCCATCAAACATAAATAAACAGAGACACTTACAGGATGAAGTACAACATGGAACTTCACAGGCACAGGATACCTCTCTCAAGCCACAGCTACAACAAAACACTGGAATGCATCACACATCTATACGTGATGTGCGCCCAAATGTAAATACACAAACCCACTTACAGGATCAAGTACAATATGGAGCTTCACAAGCAAAGGATAGCATTCTCGGGTCACAGGTGCAGGCAAAATCTGGAGCATCTCACACACCTACTCAACCAACTCAATTCACTCACCAGTCTCAAAATGTCTTCACAGCCTCAACAGCTGTATCTCTCAGGTCAGTAGCTGAACAGGAGCAACAGATGTTCCAATCTGCACACAACACTTCACCAGTGCGAAACACTGTTGATCAGGATGTCATTTTTGAAATCATGCAAAGGCAGAATGAAATCACCACAATGCTAGTTCAACAGCAAATGTCAGCAACATTACCACAAAGAGACCTAACTGTATTTGATGGTGACCCATTGCAATGCATTTAATTTTTCAGGACTTTTGAACATTGTGTTGAACAGAGAACAAGCAGTTATCAAGACTGTTTGTATTTGCTGGAACAATACACCAGGGGGCAGCCCAGAGAGCTGGTTCGAAGCTGCTTGCATATGACACCACAGCAAGGATATCAAAGAGCAAAAGATCTTTTGAAAGAACACTTTGGCAATGACCATAGAATAGCAACAGCCTATATGGACAAAGCCTTTGGATGGCCTGTTGTTAAAACAGAGGATGCTCAGGCCTTGCAGGAATTTGCACTGTTCCTAAGAGGATGCTGCAATGCTTTGACAGAGATACAGTACATGGAGGAGATGAACATCCCATAAAACATGAGGCATGTCATTATGAAGTGGCCATACAAGCTACGGGAAAAATGGAGGTCTAACGCTTGTGACATACAAGAACGACGAGGCTGCAGGGCTACATTCCCAGATATGGTGAACTTTCTGGAGCGCCACGTCAGAATCTTGTCTCACCCAATTTTTGGCGACATTTCAGATGCACAACCATGCACCTTAAGCCAGGCCGTATATAGGAGCAAACCGCTACCCAGGAGCAACATCAAAGGAAGCAGTTTTGCAACAACCATTGCAGCTACCAATCATGCTGTAACCCCTAAGATAGTGCACAACATGTCAAGTCCACCTTTAACATCTAAGGAGTTGTGCTCAGAATCTTGTCTTTACTGTGAAGAACCCCATCCATTATCTCAGTGTTCAAGTCTCAATAACATTTCTCAATGGGAGAAAATTGAATTCCTAAGAGGAAAAGGGATCTGTTTTGGATGCTTGAAGGCCGGCCACATGAGTAAGGAATGCAGAAGTCGTCTTACTTGTGATGAATGCAATCTAAAACACCCGACTATTCTGCATGTCCACAACAAAGACCAAATAAACAAACCCCAGAAAATGTCAGTCAGTAGTGCACTTGTCTCTGTTCAGGCATGTGGTTGTACTGGGGCCGGAGATCAAGACAGCACCCTTTCCATTGTGCCAGTACAGGTTAAATCTAAGAAAGGAGATAAGGTGCTGCAGGCCTATGCCTTCTTAGACCCTGGAAGTACAGCAACCTTTTGTACCAACCATTTCATAAAGAAGCTAAATTTGCAGGGTACAAAGACAAACATTTTGTTGCGTACTATGGGCCAGGAAAGGCTTGTGGAAAGTCAAATCATTACAGGACTGGAAGTGTCCAAATTGGACAGTAACCAATTCGTGGAGCTCCCAGAGACATTCACGCAGGAAACAATCCCTGTTTCAAAGTACAACATACCTACTCAGTGAGATATTGCAAGATGGGAATATTTGAAAAATATTAGGATCCCAGAATTGGACGCTGATGTGGAAATTTTGATTGGGACAAATGTGCCAAAACTTATGGAACCATGGGAAATAATCCACAGCCAAGGCGATGGACCTTATGCCGTGAGGACCCTATTGGGGTGGGTCGTCAACGGTCCTTTGAGGGGCAATAGTGGTTGTTGTCAGAGAAGCTGCTCAACCATATATGCTAATAAGATATCCATCACCAGACTGGAGGGGCTGTTGGACTTACCCCTTAAAGTGGATGAAATCAACATGTCAAACAACTGGTGCATAGACGAACAGTACATTCAAAGTCTCAAAAGAAAGTTTGAAAGGAAAAGGACTTACAAGGAAGAGGAAGGACACATTCCCTCTATGGATGATAAGCATCGTTGGAAGAAAGACTTCTGTACGGACTCAAGTGCCAAGCCTGGGGACTCTGGCACTCTGAGCTTCAAACAGAATGATGAGAGTAAAACGAATGTCACTAAGGAAGTCTGGTTTGGAAAAGTCAAGGACAAGTGCTGTATGTCTGACTCTGATTGTGGAGACATGGAGAGTGAGGATGGTAAGGACTCAAATGATATGAAGGATTCTTCTGCAGTGGCTGGACAGAATCCACTGGCTTCAATGCATCCTCCTCCCATGACAACTTGAACTTTCAGAAACAAGCACCTTCATTTGTGGAACAGCAGTGGACGGATGGCTGGAAGGCCGTCTCATCTCCTGAATGGTCAAATGGCAGTTCTCTTTCAGTAACACAACTGAGGGGAATGCTAGCGAACAAAAGGAAAAACAACAATGACCACAGCAACACATTGGATGAGAGGAATTCTGACATCTACATGAATGCCAATGCAGACAGTACAGTCTCAAAAACAGACCCAGATGGCAAGGTGTTGCAGTGGCATAAAGTGAAGCACAAACACAAGGAGAAGGATCAATCTAAAAGGGACAAAACACAAAGGGAGTGGACTGAGTATGAAGTCTATGACATCAACAACGACAAAGACATTAAGTTGGAGTAGCCCATATATCCAAGCGCTTTCTGCATTAAGAGGCAAAGATCATGACCCAACATTGACTCATTTGTTGGTAACATCTCACTCAGAAGAAAGAAAAGAAACAGATCTGTTTAATGTAATTGTGCCTGCGTGCACAATTAGGGGCCGGTGTAAGAGCCATTCATGTCACTGTCTGTTTCTAGTTTTAGCCTACTTTAAGTTTTCCACTGGGTGGCAGTGTGGACAGGTGAGCTGGTGAAGTCTATATTGCACAGGTGTCACAGGTTTGCAATCATGCTTGGGTGATGGGGAGATCACACAGGTTTTTACCGCTTATCAGGATCATTGCAATAGATTCAAGTTACTGTATTATTAATTGTTAACAGAATAGTTTTGCTGCCTGTAAACATCATTAAATGGGAACCTCTCACCCAAACTGTAAACACCGCCTGGACATCAATGTTTTGAAGCGCGTCAAAAAGACCTCTCCTACACCCAGCTGAGTGACTAAATGTTGGACCCAGGATAGTCACTACAGTGCCCATTATTGGATTTACTGGTAACTGACACAGGTGTCCAAACTCCAATTCAAATCATAGCCATACCTAATCAATGGGATGATGTTAGAAGACACATACTGTATACTGTACTGTACTGTGAACGCTCCTACATTTGGTTTTCTGCTGCTTCTTTTTCCCCTCCTCATCTTCACACTGAAGTAGGTCTTTGTCTTTTGGAGTAATGAAAAATTACAGCAATAATGTAGCTATTAGCCCTTTTACCTTTGTTCTGAAAAGCAATGCAGGATATTTCCCTCCAAATCCGTCTTGGTGGTGCACAATGTAAAGTGCAGTGTAGAGGCTGGCCATCTTCTTAGCAATGTGTTGGTTTGCTTTGCATAATACTTAAACATACATTCCAACAGTACATTATTCCATTTACCATACAGTTACTTTCCATAATAATTAACATTCCAACAGTTACATTATGTAATTTACCTTACCGTTACTTTCCATAATAATTAACATTCCAACAGTTACATTATGTAATTTACCTTACCGTTACTTTCCATAATACTTAACATTCCAACAGTTACATTGTCATTTACCATACAGTTACTTTCCATAATAATTAACATTCCAACAGTTACATTATGTCATTTACCTTACCGTTACTTTCCATAATAATTAACATTCCAACAGTTACATTATGTCATTTATCTTACCGTTACTTTCCATAATAATTAACATTCCAACAGTTACATTATGTAATTTACCTTACCCTTACTTTCCATAATACTTAACATTCCAACAGTTACATTGTCATTTACCATACAGTTACTTTCCATAATAATTAACATTCCAACAGTTACATTATGTCATTTACCTTACCGTTACTTTCCATAATACTTAACATTCCAACAGTTACATTATTCCATTTACCATACAGTTAAGTCAAGTCAAGTTTATTTATATAGCCCTAATACACAAGCATGTCTCAGAGGGCTTCACAGAAAGTATGTCTAGCTGATTCTAGCTGACACAACAGTAACAAGAATATACAGAATAAAGATAACATTTGAACAATTGATAATATAGAAAATATAGAAATGAAGAGAGAGCAGAGGAGAGAGCAGGAGAAGGGGGAAGAGCAGGGGGAATGTGAGAGAGTGATGGGGTGGGGAGGGAATGGGAGATGTTGGAGGGTATAGGAGGTGGGGAAGGAGCAAGAGGAGAGAGCAGGAGAGGGGAAGGGGGGGGGGTGGGGGAGAAGAGAGCAGGGGGAGGGAGGAGGTGGGGAGAGAATGAGAAATATAGACGCACATCTTGCAAACGGACATATGTCAATTTCTAAGCAACCAAACTATGCCTAATTTAATTGGCTGCAAGCCTTTAGTAGTGAGTCCTTTTGCCAAATAAGCACATGTTCACATATAGAGCTTATGGGTGCCTTGCTTTAGGGAAGAGTGGGTGCCATGCTTTGAATAGTGGCGAAATACTAAGAGCATGGGTGCCATGCTTTAAATAGTGGCGGAATATTGCCATGCTATGCCATGCTTTAAATAGTGGCGGAATATTGGAGGGGATAGAGTGGGTGCCATGCTTTGGAGTAAAATGTGTACTATGCTTTGGAGTAGTGGGGGAAGGGGGGAAGAGGAAGAACACCGGGAAGAGGAGAAAGCAGGAGAGTGGAGGAGGGAGGGAGAGCGGGGGGATGTGAGGGAGGAGAGGGGGGAGGTGGGGAGAAAATAGGAAATCTGGAGGAGGAGAGAACAGAGGAGGAGAGATGAGGGTGCAGGGGAGGGAGAGCCAGGGTAGAGGTAGGGTCTAGGGTTGGGGGAGGGGAGGGAGTAGGATACGGGCCCGGATTAGGGCGAGGGTGGGGAGAAATGGGAAATGTGGAGGAGGAGAGAACAGAGAAGGAGAGGTGGGAGGGTGCAGGGGAGGGAGAGCAGGGGGAATGTGAGAGGGAGGACAGGACAGAGAGGAGGAGAGAACAGAGAAGGAGAGGTGGGAGGGTGCAGGGGAAGAAGAGCAGGGGGAATGTGAGAGAGGGGAGGGGACAGAGAGGAGGAGAGAACAGAGAAGGAGAGGTGGGAGGGTACAGGGGAGGCAGAGCAGGGGGAATGTGAGAGGGAGGAGGTGGGGAGGAAATGGGAAATGTGGAGGAGGAGGGAACAGAGAAGGAGAGATGGGAGGGTGCAGGGGAGGGAGAGCAGGGGGAATGTGAGAGAGGGGAGAGGACAGAGAGGAGGAGAGAACAGAGAAGGAGAGGTGGGAGGGTGCAGGGGAAGGAGAGCAGGGGGAATGTAAGAGAGGGGAGAGGACAGAGAGGAGGAGAGAACAGAGAAGGAGAGGTGGGAGGGTGCAGGGGAAGGAGAGCAGGGGGAATGTGAGAGAGGGGAGAGGACAGAGAGGAGGAGAGAACAGAGAAGGAGAGGTGGGAGGGTGCAGGGGAGGGAGAGCAGGGGGAATGTGAGAGGGAGGAGGTGGGGAGAAAATGGGAAATGTGGAGGAGGAGGGAACAGAGAAGGAGAGGTGGGAGGGTGCAGGGGAAGGAGAGCAGGGGGAATGTGAGAGAGGGGAGAGGACAGAGAGAGGCAGAGAAGGAGAGGTGGGAGGGCCAGGGTAGAGGTAGGGTCTAGGGTTGGGGGAGGGAGTAGGCTACGGGCCCGGATTAGGGCGAGGGTGGGGAGAAGATGGGAAATGTGGAGGAGGAGAGAACAGAGAAGGAGAGGTGGGAGGGTGCAGGGGAAGGAGAGCAGGGGGAATGTGAGAGAGGGGAGAGGACAGAGAGAGGCAGAGAAGGAGAGGTGGGAGGGTGCAGGGGAAGGAGAGCAGGGGGAATGTGAGAGAGGGGATAGGACAGAGAGGAGGAGAGAACAGAGAAGGAGAGGTGGGAGGGTGCAGGGGAAGGAGAGCAGGGGGAATGTGAGAGAGGCGAGAGCAGTTACTTTCCATAATACTTAAACATACACTCGAACATATATATTTATAAAAAACATCACATGCAACTGGGACGTATCATCAGTGATGTACCCTGGGGTCATAGGATGTTTCGGGTACTGCAACATCATACACCCTCGCCCAGGTGACCCATCCGGGGTTGATCAAGCCCCGACTTACGTCCCAGTAGCTACCCACGGTCAGCCTTCTTAGGGAAAGACAGGGCCACTCAATCCGCTGCTCCGGAACTACTCTGCCGGGACCGGGAGGCTCTGGCACATGGAGGGACTGGGCTCTGTGGGTTGACTCCTGTCCGGGCTCCTCCTACGTCTCACCAGGTCCAGGACCTGTGCGTTGCACCAGACTCCCCCGCTCCCAACATTTCATTCCGGTATGATGTTTCTTGGGCCGTGGTGGTACTGCAGGCTCCACTTGCGGCTTGAATGGCCCTCCTAAAAGGCCTCTCGTGGATTTGTTGGGCTTCTTCCTCACGGAAGACACAGGCTGGGGCGTTATCCCATACTGCTCCCGGGTGCCGTCTACATTCCGGCTGTCAACTGTCTCTCCAGTGGTCACCAATCTATTCCTGGTTGTCACGTAGTCTATTCCTAGAAGTCACTGGCTAGGCCAGGCTAACTATATAGAAAAAACATCACATGGATGCAACTGGGACGTATCATCAGTGATGTACATTATTCCATTTACCATACAGTTACTTTCCATAATATTTAAACATACATTCCAACAGTTGCATTATTCCATTTATGTTAGGTGATGTCATTCCTACATCTCCTCATGAATACGAACTGTTAGATGATGTCATGACTACATCACTACTCTGCTAGTCCTCTGCAGTTGTCCATAGCTTCATCTCATGGCAACCTTCTGTAACAGTTCTCATCTTTGAACCTTGCAGACTCAGCTATCAAGTGCTACAGCATTCCTAGTTATCAAGACCCGTTTACCAAGTGTGTCTTGGCCATCAAGTATCCACACGTAAATCCTCCAGTCTCACAGTATGCCTAATTTACCTTACAGTTACTTTCCATAATACTTAAGCCCCTCCCTCTGGCTGTGATGCCCTGAGATCCCTAAGGCCACCTTGGCAGTGCCCTGCTACCAGCCTGCTACTGTCAGTTGCTTTAAAAGTGACAGTGGTCTCAGTTTAATGTAGCCTGCCCTATGCAAAGGATATGTAATTGAATCATTTTAACACACATTTCAGAAAAGGTCGCTCTTCATGATGTCAATGGAGCAATTGCTTTTGTGCCCTGGCATGTGGCCTTGTGCCCTAAAAAATATTGTGATGCCGAAGGCCAGATGGCCTTCCCCTAAAATGATGAAATTCCCTCACTGGTCATCAGTGATGTCACTTGGGCAATTGTGATGTCATCAGCAACTGTGATGTAGTATGAGCCGATGGCGCACAGTTGTACGCAGAGATGGGCGAAAATACATCATAAAGTATTTTGATACAAATTACAAATACTTGCTCAAAAAATGTATCACAATACAAATACAAAATACCTGTCTGAAAATGTATTTGAGATACAAATACGTATTTTGTATTTTGAAAATACATGAAAATACATTTTATAAAAACTTATAAAGAGCTGCAACGATTAGTCAATTCATAGATGAATTGCCAAATATTAAATTAATTGCCTACTTTGATGATCTATTAATCATTTAGAGACATTTCTTTAAGGAAAATGTCCTAATTCTCTGATTTCAGCTATTCAAAAGTGAAATTTTCTGGTTTCCTAAGACAGTAAATCCTCTCTTTAGTCCTCTGTCACAGTATGTGTACTCCCTAACACACTGCAGTTCTTCCATTTTAGTTTTAGTTGTTTTTCAGTAGAACTAATTTCTCCTTCAGCTCAGCTGTTAATCACCTTCTGTGAGGGCTTTTGACTTAAAGGCAGCATTTCTGCATGTTAACCTCAAGTTTTGGAACTTTGACTATGTTTAGCCATAGATATCTGACATCATAACACAATATATAAATAATTGAAATAGGTAAAAGGCATAGTAGGTCCCCTTTAAACAACTTCACATTCACCACCATGTCAGTAACTTGTCGTCACAGTATTTATTTAACGTGCAAACATATTTATACAACTAGAAAAGGTTACATTTCAGGAATTGAATGCCCTGATGCACATCCTGTCTAAGGTTGTGAAATTGTGAATCGGTGAGAGGAAGGATGAGAAACTGCATCTCAAACAAAAAAGGCCTTCCATGAAATTGGACTCTTGTTCAAATCCTTACATCCTTAAAATGACTTCCCCTCCTTCTGCTTCATAAACAAAATCCAAAACAACCTGGCTATCTAGAACATAATTACTAAAGAACAATCACTCACTGAATACAACTTTCCACTATCAGCAGTGGTAACACCATTCTAGTGTCAAAATCTGCACAGCCATCATTATGCACAGTGAAGCTCAGACATCCTTGTAGCAACATAAAGACATTTTTGATTTTCATTAGGGTACTTTGGTGTTCAGTTATAGTTTTTCAGTATAACTAATTTCTCCATCTATTCAAATCAGGTTTATGACAGTTAGTTGTTTTTCAGTACAACTAATTTCTCCTATTCAAATCAGGTTTCAGTTTAGTTCAGTTAGGTTTTTTTTCAGTACAACTTATTTCTCAATCTATTCATATCAGGTTTTTACGACGGAGTTTTAGGGCCATGCATGATGAAAAATAAAAATTACAGGAGGATTTTCTTTTTTAGTTTCCAAAATAAAATAAAAAAATCATTTTGAGAAAAAAGTTGAAATGTCGTGAATAAAGTCGAAATGTCGTGAATAAAGTCGACATTTCGTGAATAAAGTCGACATTTCGTGAATAAAGTCGACATTTAAGCACCAGGCAGAAGAAAAAAAAAATCTAAGGAGCAAGTTTTTTTTTTTTTTTTTTCAAGAATAAAGTCGAAATTTCGTGAATAAAGTCGACATTTAAGCACCAGGCAGAAGAAGAAAAAAAATCCAAGGAGCAAGTTTTTTTTTTTTTTTTTTTTTCAAGAATAAAGACGAAATGTTGAGAATAAAGTAGAAACATTTCGTGAATAAAGTTGAAATACCATTTCGTGAAAGACGAAATGATGATAGCCTATATTCAATCGTGTTAGTGCGCATATGACTGTCTCTGCAAAATGCCGTGCATAGATGAGTTAGTGAAATTGTACTTCAGAATTGGTTTTAGTAACAACCCAGCTAGCAATCTGCCGCTGCCTCTGGTGGCCCGCAATCGCATTTTGAGCGGCAGAGCGGCGGTGGCATTCCTTCAGCGGCCATCCAGCGGCCCACTGGAGGAACGCCGCTACCTTCACTCTGGCGGAATGCCGCTGGAGGGCTAGCAGCGGCAGGCCATCGGCAAGCCGCCAAGAATTTTCCCTCTCTAAGTACCACATCAGCGCTGGAGGGGCGCTGGTGTCTGGCCGTCGGCAGATAGGCCCACCCCGTCCATTAAACTGCATTCATAAGCATTATGAAACTATAGCTCTAATTTGAAACGATGGGCTAAGTTCTGTTCTATTTTGTTTGAAAGAGACTATTTAATGGATTTCTGTTTTTATTATGCTAGACAAAGGCAAAAATACCTTCACAGCATTCAAAAATGAACTTAGCAAGATTTTCCAAATCACTAAATGGATGAAAAACACAAATGCCCAAAGATTATACATTGTATTTGAGAAGTTTATTGTAGCCTATTTAACCTCTGTAGTAGCCTAATTGTTTTGTCCCTGCAATACTCTGTCTCTTTTTCTCTCATTTACTTTTTATTTCTGTTGTTCTCTCGAATTTTTATATTTACAGTCTTTGAATTAAAAAACATTTATTTATTTATTTATTTATTTATTTATTTATTTATTTATTTATTTATTTATTTATTTATTTATTTATTTATTTATTTATTTGTTCATGTCCGAGTGAAATGTTATTTGCTCTCTCTTGTGATTATGAATGGACTAAAGACACCTCACATTAGGATAGTGGACAAACATTTCTAATCACCTGTGTTGGAATGTTCTTTGAATACCAGAAATCAAGTCAATAGCTTATAAATTCACCTCCTTGAATAGTTCATGCCTGAGTCGTAAACCAGAGCAAATTAAAATACAACTGGATGGATGTTGGACTTTGAATGGTTTTGCAATCAGGGTGCGAACTACGGGGGAGCTGGGGGGGGCTTTGGCTCCCCTTAAAGAAATAGTAGACCCCCTGAAAACATGACATGAAATTTGGGGGGGGTCTCTAAATTATTGACTAATATATATTACCCCATGTATTTTCTATTTCTTTTTCTGTACCTTCATAGTGAATAATGCCTAAAATTACACTATTTTAATCGTATGATTCAGAGTGTGCTCAATCACTGTCAAATTCACTGTAAGCCCCTATACCGACATGCATGTTATTCTTATCATCACCACATCGAAGCGTGGCGGTGCAGGTGCAAATCAAACGTCACTCACGCGGGCAGGTCAGATTTAAAACAACAGCAAGATGTCAAAAAGAAAACAAGGCAGTTTGACAAACTTTACATTCACCAAGAAATGGAAGCAGCCGTCAGTTGAACAGCAACAAGTCGCTTCTACTTCAAACGCAGATGTGATAAAAGTGACGACGACGTGAAGCTGGAATACCTCCGAGTCCTCCCGCATATGGAGGACTGTTTGTGAGATGGAATGCGTCAGGAACTTCACAGTGAGTGGGACATGTGCGTTATGGAGTGGATAAAAGTGTTGGGCAGAGATATCATGTTCTTGTGGATGCAGTGTATATGGAGAGCAGTGCGCCCGTTTCGCCTTTCTGTGCTCTCTCACCCTCCCTCCCTCTGTGTGCGCAGCGCGCTTTTCTCTCTTGGAGAGAAAAGTGGAACACGACAAGAGCTGTATCCGTGTCTTTGAGCGTGCTGATAAACTATAGAATAGAGATCTTACTGTGGTTTTTGCTTTTTAGAGCGTGGTGGATGTGGTCTGGTCATTGGGCTACCCGGCTACTGCTTATGTGATACTGTAGCCTGTATCGGATGTGCTGCTGCCTGAATCAGACTGTGAACGTTGAAGGGAGGCAGTCCTTTCTGAGGCACGCGCAAGCAGCTGTCCGCACCGGGTCGCGCGCACGTCCCCCGAAAGTCACAGTATAGTTCGCACACTGTTTGCAATGACCAAGCAAAGTGGTGTATAGCTTATAAGTGCAGTGGTTCTCAAACTTTTTCAGGTCAAGGACCCCTAAACTGACACAAATTAGACGGAGCCTCATTTGATAAGATTTTGTCCCAGGGTCTCCCAACTGATAGCTTTTGTGACAACCCTCCCACTGTGTGGTCGTCACACGTTTCACTGTTTTATTACATAAAGTGTATGAAACCCATGATCAAAATACATTCAAGATTCAAGATTTTTATTGTCACTCCGTAGTACAAGTATCACGTGTGAAATTCTTGTGCTGTGAACTCCGTTTACAACATAGTACAAATATAACGGGGCATATGAGTGCAAAAACAACAAAAGACACAACAAGCAATAAGGCAGTAGAGCGATAAGACAAGTCAGAGACAGTGGCATATTCACTGCACATAGGTGCACATGTCGTGTGCATACTTGGACGTACATGCATTCTGTCATTGTGTTACTTATCATTGGAATTATTGTAAAAATGATTTTTTTGCTGGGGGCCCCTGGAAGCCCCTCAAGGACCCCTGGGGGTCCCTGGACCCCACTTTGAGAACCTCTGCTTATAGTGCATACCATACATTTGGTCAGCTCTAACCTACACTTCTCCTGTGAGCCCACAACAGGGCTGTGTCTACCCAGTTGTAGCCTAATTTAACCTGTGGAACAATTGTTTTGTCCCTGGAATATAAATAAATAAATAAATATAGTGCAAATAATAATAGGTAGATGTCCAAGAAGAATAAATGTGGGTCATTTATTCACTGGGTATGCAGTGTTATATTTTTCAGCCAGATGCAGGATGATGGCTCTCTCTCTCTCTCTCTCTCTCTCTCTCTCTCTCTCTCTCTCTCTCTCTCTCTCTCTCTCTCTCTCTCTCTCTCTCTCTCTACTTTATTACACTGGTCAGGTCTGCAGTCTATATATCCCCCCCCCCCCCATGTCTCATCTGTATCCATTTGTCTGATGTTGTTTTGTGTGTGTAATGAACAGTTTGAAATAAAGATTATTGGGAGGGATTGGGAGGGAGGGGGAGGGGGGGGGGGGGGTGAGAGTGACGATGGGAAGTGAAGAATTTTGGCACTTTTGCGTTGCCGTAGTGTGACGTTGTGTCTGCGTCCAGGCCATTGAGGCTAGTGTGTCCTGGCGCCATTTTATGAATGGGATTTCAGGAAGCAAACATGCGCCCAGAGTGATAGCAACAATCTTTGAAAAAGTCGTTTTAAACCATGACTTGTCTTCACCTATCTACAAAACACAGGACTGATTATAAAAGCGATATACGGACAATAACAGACCGGTTGGTGGCGATCATCCGCTGCCTTCTTGCAACTTCATCACAAGAAAAACAAGACGTGCACGACAACAAAGGACACTGAAAACTTCGGGGCTCTTTGAAAAGCAGATCGGTAAGAATATTTAACGCTATATTTGTGAATCCTATTGTGCTCTGCTGCGATCTTACCATTAGCCATTTCGCTGGTTAGGCAGATAACAACAAGTTAGATGGCTAATAGTTAAATGACGTGTAGACAGCTGTGAAGAAATGCATGGGCCATCTACATCTTGTTAAAAACCTTCCACGTTTCTTGGAGTAAAACGTAAAAAGGCATCGGTTGCAAACATCTATTTTGTGCTCATTCTGGATATATCAATACACCATTTAACGGTGTTATTCGGCCGTTTAACGTTAACGTACATAATTCCGTTTGCTTTCGCGGCTTATTGATTAAACTAACGTTACAGAGTACAGACCATTGTTAGTGTGTTGCTGCTCACGTTAATTTACTGCGTGCATATTCTTCTGTTTGCGTGCACGGCCATGTAAGATGAGATCAAAACTAACGTTACAGACCGTTACAGTCTGTGACTGTTAGTCTGTAAATCGTTTGTATTATTTTATTTCCTTATCCCCACACTGATGCAAGCTCTATTTTGGACCAAACAGGCTTGATATGAGCCATGAGTCCAGCAGCTGCATAAAAAAAATGTGAAATTATTATCGCTTATCGGACAAGAGAAGCAGATATTTGTCTGTTATATGTATCAGCTTAAAAATCCATCCTAGCAGCATCATAAAGAGCATTCAAATAGCTATTTTATTTTAAATAAGTAGCTCCCTTTGTTTGTTTCAGGTTGGGTCAATGGACAGCTTTGTCAGAGACACATTGGCGGAGTGGCAACTTCAAGACCTCGTAGATAGTTTTAAAGGTAAGGTTTCTATTTTATTTTTTTATAAATATTCTTATGGAAAATTATTATTTAGCTTGGCCTCGCCTGCCCTATTGGCACGCCCGTGTGTGTGTGTTGCTCTCACTAAATATTATTGCATCAGTGATGTCACAATGCCTCCATGTGTATGTGTTTGTGTGCCTCATTATATCACTGATTACATCATCAGTAGGCATTTTAAATACTCACACAAAGCTGCTTTATCATGTCTCCTTCCGTGCTGAGATTGCATTAGAAAACAACACGCCATAATATCTTTCAAGCAGTTTTTGTTGATCAGTGCTATCAGCAGCACTTCAATTCGTACGGTCAGTCACACACACACACACACACACACACACCTGTGAATATAGTATATTGGGGAGAAGGGCATGGTGCTACCGGATAATGCTGTAACTCTGTTTCCCTGATGAACTCCACAAATCTTTGTGGACTAAAATACTATGCTACTTCCACTGGCATAGGGGTCATTTTTGGGTTAACTTATGCATTAAGGTTAGTTCTGACTCTTGTGAAGTGCCGTTTTGAATCTCTTGGAAGTAAAAACATTGAAGTGGTCCAAATATTGACCACAAGTGCACTAGTTGTTATTTTAGGGTTGATCATTCATTCATGATCTTTGATGATTCTTCATCTTTTCTGTTTTTGTTTGTTTGTAGGTTGAATCAGCGGTGCAGGCGATTGACCAGGGCCGACGCGAGCTGTCAGAGGAGGCCTGCTGCTCCTACACCCGCAAACGCCGAGTCCTCATCCCCGAGGACCTGAAGCACGTCATCGTGGACGAGCAGCATGGCATGCTGTACTGCTACGTGCCCAAGGTGGCCTGCACCAACTGGAAGAGAGTGCTCATGGTCCTGACGGGCGTCGCCGGGCCCCACCAGGATCCGCTGGCCATTCCCGCCAATGAGGCCCACGTGCCGGGGAACCTGCGCACGCTGTCGGAGCCTGCGCTCCTACCTGAAGTTCGTCTTTGTGCGCGAGCCCTTTGAGCGGCTGGTGTCTGCGTACCGCAACAAGTTAACGCGCAGCTACAACACGGCGTTTCATAAACGATACGGCACGAAGATAGTCCGGCGCCACCGACCGGACCCCTGGTCGGAGGCTTTGGAGCGGGGCGACGACGTCTCCTTTGAGGAGTTTGTGTACTACCTTGTGGACCCGGCCACCCAGCGAGATGAGCCCTTCAACGAGCACTGGGAGCGGGTGCACTCGCTGTGCCACCCCTGCCTCATCCACTACAACGTGGTGGGCAAGTATGAGACGCTGGAGCAGGACTCCCGCTACGTGCTGCAGCTGACCGGGGTGGAGGGGCAGGTCGCCTTCCCGGCCTCCTCCAAGAGCACCAGGACTACGGGCGACATGGCAGTCCAGTTCTTCCACAACATCAGCCCCTTCTACCAGAATAATCTGTACAACCTCTACCGCATGAACTTCCTGCTCTTCAACTACTCCATGCCAGCCTACCTCAAGTTTAGTTGAGGCTGGGACTTCACTCATCCACAGACTCATGCTTGAACTCTCTGATCCTGATCTTTACATGGACTCCACTATGTCACTTTCAAGGTCTGTTACTTTGCACTTTAATGCAAATTAATTTGAAAATTGCCTTTCTGTCTACCTGATACTTTGTATTGCTGCACTGCATACTGCACAAAGACAAATTCCTCATTTGTAACATGTTCATTATGGCTATTAAGTAAGCTTGAATCTTGAGACTATTGTTTATTTATATACTGGACTCCCCCTGCTAGTATTGACTTACAATAATTACAGTCCTTGATAATTACCCACCTATAATGACACACAATTTTATATAAAATTTACTTTTTGGAACACGGTGGAAAAGTAGGAATATCTATGATGTGCTGCTGTGCGTGACTTTATGCTTGTTTTCTATTTGTATCTTTATGACTGTTTTATTTGACTATTGCACTATTTAAGGCAGATTTTGTGATTCAAAATGTTTTTTTTTTTTTATACATTATTTTTTGGCTTGATGTTTTCTTTAAATATATAGCCCACATAATATGCAACATATACAGAGTTGTCAAGTTTTTTGCTATTTGCAACGCCCAGTTGTCAAATCATCATCGTTTGATTCATTTCTTATGTCCATAAATAAAATAACAAAAAGTTCACGGATCTGTTCTCCTTTAAATTATTATTGTTGTATTAATAATCACATGTTATCATTTAAATCATTGTAATTATGTGCATTATTGAAGTGGTTCTCAACCTTTTTTAACCAAGTAGCCTACCTCAGAAATTACCACCATATTTAGTGATAAGTAATATTTATAAGTATGAGAGGAAGGGAGCCCTGCCAGTGGATAAGCACTGCATGCATGTATTAGCATAACAATGTATAGTGGGGCTGGGAGGTGCAATACCAGCGGCATGCCATCAGCGTGCCGTGCAAGGGCCGCTGGCTGTGTAAGCTGGTGCCGCCAGCGGACCGCCAGCGAGCCACCCCGGCGGACCGCTGTTTCACCGACTAGCACGACCGCAGCGGAGCCGCTGCGGCTGCCGACGGTGGCCCGCCGAATTGGTCTCCGGCTTGCCGCCGGCGGCCCGCCCATGATCTGCTAGCTGGGAAGGAAATCCTCTCTCTTTTAGCGCACAAACACAGTGTGTTAATAAGTATTAGGACTTTGAAAAGATTGTGCCGAAAATTGCGGCTGTTCAGAAGGAGAAACCATACAAACTTGGAGGAGGTGGCCGCATTCTTGCAAACTGAAATAGCTGGAAATGGACAGATGCAAGGATATCGATGGTTACACCTGCGTGCAATACAGAGAGGCTACGTTGTATCACAAGATACAGTAAGACAATTGATCAAGTTGATTGATCCTGAGGGTGTGGAGGAGAGGCGGGCGCGGCGTCTGAGACGCAGGCATTACCGCTGCAAAGGTCCCAATGCGCTCTGGCATATGGATGGGTACGATAAACTGAAGCCATATGGCATTGCCATCAATGGTTGCATTGATGGTTTTAGTCGCTATGTTTTGTGGATGGAGGCCTACAGAACAAACAACGACCCAAAAGTAATAGCAGACTACTTCATCACATCCATTGCTCGCTTGGGAGGATGTCCGGAGCGACTGCGCGCTGACAGAGGCACGGAGAATGGGCACGTCGAAAATATGCTTGTCTTTTTGCGCAGAAATCACACTGACTCTTTTGCAAGAGACCGAAGTTTCATCTATGGACGCAGCACCGCAAACCAGCGGATTGAATCGTGGTGGGGGATCTTGAGGAGACAAAGTGCGCAGTTTTGGATGAACCTTTTCCGAACCCTCCAAGACGACGGGCATTTCTCCGGGGATTTCTTGGATAAAAGTCTGATCCAATTCTGCTTCCTAAACCTTGTTCAGGTAGGCCTGCAAACTCATTACCTTGGCTCCTTTATCCATAATATACCAATGTGACATATCCTGTCTGTCCCCCTCTCCTTCATTCACCTGCACCTGACCTGCACCAATTTAAACATGTCAAAAACATTCGCCCTTATTAGATCCGCCCCCTGGCGCACGCACGCACGCACGCACACACACCTACACACACACACACGCACGCACGCACACACACACACACACACACGCGCGCACACACACACACACACACACACACACACACACACACACACACTACTAAATTCATAACCAGAAGATATGAATTACACACATACAGAATGACACAACTGATTGACCATTTTATAGCCTATTATATAGCCTACAGTATAAAATCAGTAAACCATGCAACATAATGACAAATAGGCCTACTGAAAAAATGAGTAGGCCTATACAAGAGTTTTAAGTCTATACATTTACATTTACCACTGGCATTCCTCCAGCAAATAAAACATAGGTACATATATCTCACATAATAGTTACAGCTTATTCTACAATGCAGAAAACGTGGGTTGTCTAATATCTATATATTTTTTTATGCAGGATGAACTTGATGAAGTTGTGACAACCTGGAATTCACACAAGATAACAGCAAAGGCAGGCCATGGTGTGATTGGAGGTCGCCCTGTTTTGATGTACACGCTTCCACAGATGTATGGTGGTGAGGACAATCTCAAGACATTCGACATGGAAGAGTGGGCCCTTTGTAAGGAGGAGTGCACCCCCAAAAGCCAATACCCATGTGATGAGACTGTATTTGATCTCTGCTGTCTTCTGATGCAGGAACAAGGATGGGATGCTCCTAGAGATGCATTTTCCGCTGCTGAACTGTACACTTCATTGAGAACTGAAATACTGTTAAATATCTGACGGTGGACAATTATCTGTACACTAAGGAGCAGCTCTGGTTTAATGCGGGCTTACCAGGGCTAAGCCCCGGGGCACAGGACGTGAAGGGGCCAAGGGCTTAGAGGGAAAAAATAAACAAAAGTATGTGGGTGTGTGTGTGTGCATGTGAGTGTGTGTGTGTGTGTGTGTGTGTGTGTGTGTGTGTGTGTGTGTGTGTGTGTGTGTGCGTGCATGTGAGTGAGTGAGTGAGTGAGTGTGCGTGGAAGGAGACATGGAATTATGGCAAGGTAGGACACTCACCATACATTTTTGTCCCGGGGGGGGGGGGGGCTACACCAAAAACAGGGCTGTGTGATATGGTTGAATATCATAATTGTAAGGATTTTTCCCTATATCAATACTGTTGTTCATGCTAATGTTGGTTATTTGGGATGATATTTTAACTCAGTTCATGGAAATTAAACAACCCTCCAACCACAAAGAATTCTCTGACATGAATAATCTCTAGTGTACCCACATGTACCAGTTTACAGAGGTTACACTTTCTCACACCTAGTAGGCTGCATTGTTTTTACTGCTGTAGTGTGTTGGTCATGTTTAACAAAAAGTAGGCTACATTAATGTAACTGCTTTGTGGCCAATTCTTAAGGTAGGCTAATAATTCATATTTGGGGGACTTTTAAAAAATGCATAGCCACAAGGCCCATGCTAATCCAGCCTTGCTAAGGAGAATCATTGGTGTGGGCTTCATTATTTCAGAGCCACTTAGGCCACACAATGAAAGTGTGATTTCCTCACCTGGGTAAACCTAGCCTCCATTTCTGATTTTCTGTACTTAATGAATAGTTAAAAAGATGACACAAATGAAATTGATGCACTTTATAATATAAAATCATGAACATGACTTACATTTGCAACAAAAACTGCATCAACACTCAAACACCTTTTTTGGCTATTAGTAAACTCTGTTTGTAAAACTGTTTTTTCCAATACTTTGTGTGGGACATCTTGTACCTCATCTTGTGCAAAATACAAACAATACATCACCTTGTTTACAGAAAATCTTAAGCATAGTCAAACACATGGCTAACCTCCAACATGCTTTATGTATACCTGTGGTGGCTTTTATAAAATAAAAGAAACTGGTATAAAATCACAAATTTGTATTAAAAAAATCACAAAAAATAATGAAAATTGCAAGACTTAACTAAACATTTGCCGTGTAAAGGGACTGTTCTTTTTTTGAAGTGGGGTTGCATGAGATAAGTATTCAGTGTATGGCCTGGCTGCAGTAGATTCATGTTCTGTTGGGACACTCCCAGTTTGGAGCTAAGCAATGTACTGTTGTGGATAGGGTCAGCAACAAAATGTAGGCTATTTTAGCCACCTAAAAAAGGCCCAGCGAAAAACCCCACAAAAACGATGAGCAGGTAATACACTGACCATGGATTAATACCTCATACAACCCCAGTTAAAAAAAAAGGGAAGTAACACTTTAAGGTCCTTTCCTTTGTTAAATAGTTATGGCATGACTGTGGAGGGCCTGTGTGCACTTGAACTACATCCACAAAAGGCAATTTTAAGGCACAAACATATTCTTCTTGCAGCTAATCAATCATTGCACAACTTTGAACATGCTGAACATGCATTTAAAAGGGAAAATCTCACATAAAACCGTACATTCACAAATATTGACTGACCTGTCTAAAACCATAGGAATGTAAATATTTAATTTAGTAGTATTCCCTTTAGCTCATTGTAGCTGCCTCGAGTACTCGCAAATGTTAGTGTCTATTCACAAGTGCATGTTGGTTTCAGTTTGTAAGAATTTAGGCCAGGAAGGGGGTCAGACTGTCGAATCCAAACACTAACAGACCCTAACCCCAAACCCCCCCAAAAATGTTTCCATTTAACAATTTGAGACAAATTTGTGAAATAGAAACGTTTTTAGGCCATGGACGTCTCTATTTCACATTTTTCTAAGAGACTGAGCTGGAAAAATAGATTGAGGTAGCCAACCAAAAACAGAATTGCACAAAATGACATTAACACACTGAGAAAATAAACCTCAATATCACTGTTAAGGTTTGCTTGACAGTAGTAAATTGTTCACTGACATGTGGTCAGACTGAGTTTGGACTTCATTTGATAATCACACCACTCAATCCACTATTAAGCTGGTTTGGGTGAGTGATAAGGAGGTAAATACTGTATGGAGGAGGTAAATACTGTATTGTCTCCCGAAGGGGCCGACCCCCCGGGGACCCCTCTCCCATTGCCTAACCCTAACTCTAAACTCTCCCACCCCCCATGCGTAAACCTAACCTATCCCACCCCCCACACCTAACCCAGACCCTAACCTCCCACCCCACCCCACACCTAAACCTAACCTATCCCACCTCCCACCCCACGCCTAAACCTAACCTATCCCACCCCCGACACCTAACCCAGACCCTAACCTCTCCCATTGCCTAACCCTAAACTCTCCCACCCCCCACGCGTAAGCCTAACCTCTCCCACCCCTCTATAAACTCCCATTCAAAATTAAAAAAAAACTTTTACATTTAAAATTGGAAATTGTGAAAGATAAATGTTTTTGGCTGTGGACCAAATATTTTACATTTTTCTAAGAGGCCGTGTTGATTTTTCAATACATACTTTTGAGAAACTCTAGCTTACTCAAATCTATCAATACACAAAGATGCCATTATCAATACAACACCTCAGAGGTAGACTTGCAGTTATTGTTAACCTGAGACATAGTTTATGAAAACTGCTTGAAGTCACCTTATACAGAGAAGTGGAGAAATATAGGCTACTGGTATAAAATCACAGCATCTGACAGTTGTCCAATTTATAGGCTACTTAGCATGAATGCTGGAGACCTGAAGACAAACTACACCTATAAAAGGGTTTTGAAGTGCAAGAATAACATCGCTTTTTGTGTCAATTAAGTAAGACAGTGGTTCTTGTCATTTTAGAAACATTGGCTCGGAAATAGCATGGCCGCAATCATGTCCGAGTCCGGGGCCACATATTGGGCTACACTATGTCCATCACCCAGACGTTGCTGTTAAGGACGTCATTGAATTCAGCACGAAAGACCGGGAAACTTTCGTATGAGTCAGATAGCTGTAGGAACTTTCCACATGTCCGACCAATTGGCCGTCTTGTGAAATCAGACATTACTGTATACTCAACAGTGACACAGTCTGACAAAATCAAATTGGATCCTGTGCAGAATCTCAGAAACTTCCTGAGTTTTTCTTCATCCAGTTCCCTGATATACCTTCGGAGATGATGTTCCACCTCTTTTTGCTTTGCTGTCATATCCGTTGGGAACTTCAACAGGCTTGACACCTTCTTGGCTGTGGGTTTAAGATCAGCATACATCTTTGTCAGCTTCTCATAATTCAGAGTGATCTTTGGTTTTGTGATCTCCCTCCAGCAATCAATAACAAACATTGGCTTTTGCACAAGTTCTTTGTGAGAAATTTCCATCAGAATTGCTGGAAGGGTGTCTGCTGAGACTTTTCTTCTGCAGTCATAGTTGTCGAGAATCTCCAAAATGTCATCCATTTCAACAGAGGAGAAATCTTGTAAAGCTTGCTTGAGGATCTCGCGCTCTTGGCAACTTACAAACTGCAGAAAGCTTTCTGTCAGGTCACTGTACACTGCTCCAAATAACATCTCCTCAACAAAGGGGGGTGCAAGCTTGATAGGAAGGTAGTGGCTATCTTGGTATCCTCTCACGAAAATCCGGCCGATGGCTTTCCAGGTGTCAGCCTTGAAATCATGTCTGATGAAGGGTACTTTCATTGTTGTCCCAAGAGTGCAACGATCATAGAAATCATGCCAAAAAGCACTAAGGACATCTCTAAGAACTCCTGACCCAGTACCAGGTTCCTCAGAATTATCTGGGAGCAATCGTCTCACTAACAGTGGTGTGGTCAGAGTGTCTGGATCAGAAAATGCTTCAATCATGTCATTGAAGCAATTTGCATGGTGGATAGTTATCATTTTTGTTTGAGGTGCATCGTCAAGTGTTTCAGGCTCATAAATCAGTGTGTCATTGTCATCAAATTCAGCATCTGATTGTGGGCCAAATGTAATTTCAGGGTCAGATATCTCATATACCGGTATTACATAGTCTTCAAGAACAACTACATCTTCCTGTAATACCTCTGGTAGAAGAAAACTGAAATCTAAGACCACTGGGACATCTGTGTTGACTGGGTGATTTGTAGCGGTTGAATGATCTGTGGCAACTTGGTGAGGCAGACTGACCTGGTCCTGGTTTTGATCAGAGTAACTGGACTTCAGAGACAGAGATTCACTTTCAGAAACTTCAATTACTTCATCCTGGCCCTCAAAGCTAAGATCATCACCTTTGTCTTCAGAGTCACTGGTAGAGGCATCTTCACCCGACTGTGGTTTAGGCTGAGTGGCAATATAGAAACGCAGCTTTTGTAGTTTGACAGTGGCATATATTGCACCAATTGAGATTTCCTCAGAAAAAGTGTTTTGTTTAAAGTCCCACACATCAAATGTGAATTCTGATTCGTGGCCTTTAGTTGAAACACCTTTTGGGAAAAAAAGGCTCTTCCCTTCTTTCAGGATGTCATCATATCCACCACTGTTGTCCATAGCAACCTTTCTAGTGCCTCCTCCTTGTTTTGCTCTGACTTGTTTAACTTCACCTTTTTCTTTGTGTATCCAGCCTATTTCAATAGTGCGTTTAGTTGCCATTCGTACAGGTCTAGAGGTTTTAGGCGCCTTTACACTGTCGTTGGTTTCTGTTTCACTGTGTTTGGTTTCCATTTCACTGTCTTTGGTTTCCTTTCTTAGCTTCATTTTCTCCCTGAGCTTTTCAAGTAGACCCTTTTTTCGCTTTGAGACAGGCTTTTGATTTCTGCAGAAATTGAAAAGTGCAATTCTGTCTCCATATGAGGGAATGTAGTTGGCCAAAGCTGAATCGTCCATAAGCAGGATGACATCTATGTCAATCTGTGAAGCAAAGGAAAACCATGATAAGGATAAAATATTACAGGCACTGCAATACTTTCACACATGTTGCCCAGGAATGCAAAACTACAATAGACATTGAGCTCAACAAGCAGTTTGACAGGGACACGTTGTGCAATGTTTTAGCTCCATCTTATTACTTTGGATGTGAGATGACAATAATTGTGTCATTAAAATATTTAGAAGAAGCAGCCATGTTTTTCAACCAACCACTCTTGTTCATTTATAGTAGGATTGTGTATCACAATCCCCAAAGTCTGTATACCAAATTTGGTGTAGATAGTTGAAACCCCAAAAGTTTTGTTCATATTACGGTTTTTAATGTTGTATCATAAACTGTCACAAACTTGGAAAATGGCTGCCATGGTCGTCAGAAAGACAATCTGCAATGGCCCGATATCCAGATCTCGATATGTTCCAAATTTGGTGCTTTTAATCGCAAAATGCACAATAACTGACCCCCTAAGTTGTGTAGTCTGAGAAATCAAGAATTAGTACTTAAAAAATAAAATGAAAATTCTGGAAGATACAGAGCCTGAGTACATCACCATACTGCAGCCCAAAAGACTCTGAAATATTAAACAGAATAGGTACACTGTGTTGACAGTGCCACCACCTTCACCCTTAACTGTAAGATTCAGGAATTGTCTAACCTAAGTAATATAACATTTTTGGTTACTGTACTGGTCAAGTCAGTTCCTAAATAAATGCACTTGATTACTTGTGTCCATCCTTATTTTAGTACAACTTTAGAAAATGGACAAGCTGTCCATTTTTATAGCTGAAAAAAAAAAATTAAAGCTGGCAGTGTGTACTAACTCAAATGTCCTCCATGGAATGACATTAGTGGTATATTAACTCTGATGTTTTCAAAGTAGGAGACAGGACTCGCCAGCAAGGGGTCCAAACAGTTTCAGGGGCGGCTCAGTGATTGGAAGTGAAAAAATATTACATTGGTTACCAAAAAGAGATCACATAGAATAGCCTAAATGTTTGTGATTTGTTTAATGAGATAGTTCAGAGATACAGTAGTTTGGGTGAATTTTCCCAGAGACAGAAACTAATACCGATAAATGCCTTCAGACATGGTACCTTTTTATGTATTTGGTGTAGTCTAAATTTATGTCAAACAGTATATTGGGCTATCTTGGCTCAAATAACAATAATGATCCCATAGGCATCCAGAAATTATGCGAAACTAAGCAAGTACACTAAGGGCACCTTTTCCAAGCTGTGTCTGAGTGGAGGCGCCACAGTCTCAGACTTTGAAAACTCCCCTATTAACTAATTAATAGGTAATTAACCATGTTCTATTTCTGTGGCATCATCTCACATCCAAAGTAATCAATATTGAACTCCTTCCCCTGCAAAAATAAAAAATCAATCTGTCAAATTTTAGTATTTTATTCACCTCCCATTATGCATTATTGTTATAATATCCGATCATAAATCATAAATAGCCACACATCCACAACTTTAAATTAGTAGTTTCCTAATTAAGAATGGTGGCCGAAAAAGCAGGAGTACGAAATGCAAATGAAACCTGGATTTTATATTGACAGGACCTAAATCACATGGAATGGAGACCATCATACCCTAGTTAATATGATGTACTTTTCTGAAAGGTTGCTAAATGTGGATAACCAGTGTAGTGACTATCCAAGAACAAAACGTAATTAGTCACGTAAAGTAGGTGGCTGGAGGAATGTTCTTCCTTCCTATCCAAAAAATAATAAACAATGTCCAAATACTGTTCATCTTTGGATGATATTCCCATTTATTACCAATTACAAAATACACAAAAACAGTAGCCTACTTTACCGATCTTGCTTGATGCTGGGCGAGACAAAAGAAACTGGCGTGTGCTCTCCACCACCACAATGATTTAAATCATCTAAACACTGTTGCTGGGCGGCCGCCAATGATCAAGTGAATGGATCTATACTACACCCTTGTGGCGAAAATAAGCTATAACAGCCTACACAAATACATCAATATTTAAGTTCAAATGGCTTCTACACCATTACCCAACTTTCATTCAAGAATGAAGGCTGAGTCTCGCGTCGAGGCTACACCATAGTATTTTCATAGAATACATTCATTCATTTTGCTATGCTAACCTTTAGGGATACGTGGCTAACCTGTCAACTTGACTTCTGTAGCATATCTGTGCATCACAACAGCCTACCTTCTGCTCCTCCATTAGTGTGAGGGCTTCCTCAGGGACACCCCGGTCTCGTAGAAAATCTGTCACGATGACCGACATGTTTGCCAGGTCCAGGGAACTGGTGTTCTGGATTTGATAGCTACTGTCAAGACTGAAAGAGAGTTTCTGTAGTTAGCTAGCGTTATTAGCTACCATGTGGGGTGGCTGGGTTTACAAATTGAATTCTGTTAGGTCAGTAAACGTTATTGTTTATGATATGATACAGCTTACAGTTAAGAATGCAGTTGAAACTCACGTTCATATTCCAAGGATATACGCTTACCACTGAGTCGGACATGGAGAGTGGATGCACAGTGCACCGTCAAGCAGCTTCCTTCCTTCCAGTCGCTCAACTTGTTTTGATGGGGGGGTTTTTTTTTTTACATTTCTTCTGCCTGGTGCTTAAATGTCGACTTTATTCACGAAATGTCGACTTTATTCACGAAATGTCGACTTTAATCTCAACATTTCGACTTTATTCTTGAAAAAAAAAAAAAAAAAACTTGCTCCTTAGATTTTTTTTTTCTTCTGCCTGGTGCTTAAATGTCGACTTTATTCACGAAATGTCGACTTTATTCACGAAATGTCGACTTTATTCACGACATTTCGACTTTATTCACGAAATTTCGACTTTTTCTCAAAATGTTTTTTTTTTTTTTTTTTGGAAACTAAAAAAGAAAATCCTCCTGTAATTTTTATTTTTCATCATGCATGGCCCTAAAACTCCGTCGTAGGTTTTAGTATAGTTCAGTTAGTTGTTTTTTTTCCAGTACAACTTATTTCTTCAGCTGTTCACATCAGGTTTCAGTTTAGTTCAGTTAGTTCGTTTTTCAATACAACTTCTTTCTCAATCTATTCTGAATCATATCAGCTTTCAGTTTAGTTCAGTTAGTTGTTTTTCAGTACAACTTATTTCTCTATCTATTCTGAATCATATCAGGTTTCAGTTTAGTTCAGTTAGTTGTTTTTTCAACTTATAGACCAATTATACGCCTACGTCACAATGACAACAAACAGCGTCAGATGCGCAAGACGGAGGCAGAAAGACAGACTCCGCGCAGCCCTGTCAAGTAGTTTTCCAGTGGTCCGAAAACTATTCGAGCAAGACATGTCTTCGTGTTGTACAGTGGGATGCCAGAATCGGAAAGCTATTGTAGCAGAGTATTCGGGTCCGCCTATTCACACTTGGTTAATAAAATAATAAACGATAGAGCCAGGCTGTAACGTTATAACCAGCTTCACCTTTATTCTCCCCACATATCCTGTTCTACGGCAACCGGAGGGAACATACACAGCCTCGCACACACGCAATAGAACACAACACAACACTGAACAGTCGGTTACACTATCAACAAAGCAAGGACTAAAGTTTTACAGAATCCCGTCAACTCATACTGCTTTTAATGCTAACCGTAGGTGTCTTTGGTTGCAAGCCCAAAGAGGAAATCGTTAAAAATGCCCGACTTTGCAGTGCTCGCTCATTTCATATCAGGTATGCTGTAGTAGGCTGCTAGTGACAGCCACATCGCTCGGTTAGTTAACAACCAAGTAACGTTAAAGGAGGACTTACCCCCTAGATATGTATTAGAACAGTGATTTGAAAATACCTATGGAAAAAACCAAGAAATGACATATGCTCTTGTCTATACTAGACTCTTTGGCTGTGTTAAGTCAAGATTTTTTTATCGGAAATCGACGCCATTACAGTTTGCCTACTGCCTCAAAAATAATTTATTTGAGAGGGGCAATATCTTTATAAATATCAACAACTAGCCAACGCTGGTGGCCTGTATGGAAACAGAAAATCCTGAAATGGTTGATAGTTATATCAATTTGGCCATTCAGTGGCGAACTAGAAATTTAATTATTTTTGTCCCATTTTGTCCCATGTGTGTGTGCGTGGCTTGTCTAAACTTACGTTAAGAGCCTCGCTGCTCGCAGCACACAGCACACAGTGAGGACAAACCTCTCGCTCTGGGGTAACACAATGCGAGCTTTCTCCACGTAATTCCCTCGTCTAACTAGAGATAAACCGCGCAATGAAATCCGTTTTTAATTTGCGTTTTGGGGCTTTTCGTGATTCTTGTTGAAAGTTACAACACCTCTGATTTTTCCTCTCAGGGCGCAGGAGGCAGCGCAGAGCTCTTCTCCTCCTCACACTGTTCCCATGCGAATCCCCCCGAGCAGCACACACACACAGACAGAGCCAGTCGCTCTGCTCTGCTGACTTGATTTCCAGAAAAGTTGGCGTTGCTTGTACACAGTGATGATATTATATTAGCCGATATGTTTAGAGAAGCTTTGTCACATTGTCACGTCGTAGTATAGCGTTATATTTTACATGTCCGCTAAACTGCGACGAGATTTGTTTGCTGAAATGTCAGACTGTTGAAAGCCCCCGCCTCTCACTGCTGCTGTGTGCTGCTGCCGCGCGCCCCCGCGGGTGCATGAGAGAGCAGACTGGCCGAGAGAAAGTGATTCCAAGTCGGACTGATAGCCGCGGAAATGTCAGACTGTGCTCTCTGTGCTCTGAGAGCACAGAGCTGCTGCTGCTGCTGCTGCTGCTGCTGCTGCGCGCGTGCCTGGAGCTTGGTGCTAGTGCATGAGGTTACAGTACGACTCTCTCCCGCCCGCTCCCGCCTGGCTGGGCTGGAGACAGTGCTTCCAACTCGGACTGATAATATAAACATCATCATTCGAGCTTATCCAGGTAAGATATTAATAAAGTAGTGACACATTCAGCGGGAAACTAACTATAATTAAGACATGTGCCAACTTTGACGACGTTTGGTTCAGTATTTTAAGAGCAAACTTCAATAAGAATAGGCTTGGAGTTCTGAGGAGCCGAAAGGGTACAGGGGGGGTAGGGGAGTAATTATCTTGAAATCCCATAGTCTTTGGGTCACCGTGACGTCATGACGTGTCAAATATCCCATTCATTTGAGAGAAAAAAAAGCAGTGTTTGACCCTAAGAGGGCGCTTATGCCAGGTATGCTGCTGAAAAATGATACAAATGGTAAAATGGCAACAGTTTGGTGTCAAATGTGGAAATTCTGACCAGAATTCTTCACACATCACCCCCAAAGTCATATATATTGGTTAAAAGCTGAAAAAAAGTGTTTTGGAGGTAAGTTCTCCTTTAAATGTCATTATTGAGTTGAACTGATTGGAACGAGGACATCATTAAAAATGCCCGAAATGTAGTGCTCTTCATAATCAGGTAAGCTGCCTGAAACTGTAGGCTGCTCAGCCACATCACTCGGTTAGAACGACCAAGTAACGTTACATAATGTCATTATTGAGTTGTGTGCATTATCAACATAACAATATATCTTTGCAAGTTACAGAATAATTATCTACGCTATCCCCAGTTATAAAGGAATGCACGATATATGTATTGCTGGCCACTCTAGGCTTGGCGAATTGACAGCGCCAGTGCGTATGGTATGGGTCTGTAAGACGTATCCCATTAACCAACGTTAATTTCGATGCATAACATTGCTTATCACTAGGCGATAAGCTGTGGTAGTAAGCCGAGAACTGCATTTTAAAACTAAAATCTAACTGTGTGTCGCAGATGAGCACAGAGCAGTCCTGACAGCGGCGTCTTTCACACAGCTCTGTCTGTGTCAATGAGCGGCTCCGGGCTTTTTGCCTACACGATGCGCGCGCACTAGTTGTTTTTAGTACAACTAATTTATCCATCTTTTCACATCAGGTTTCAGTTCAGTTTAGTTCACTTAGTTGTTTTTAGTACAACTAATTTCTCCTATTCAAATCAGGTTTCAGTTCAGTCCAGTTAGTTGTTTTTTAGTACAAGTAATTTCTCTGTTTATTCATATCAGGTTTCAGTTTAGTTCACTTAGTTGTTTTTAGTACAACTAATTTCTCCATCTTTTCACATCAGGTTTCAGTTCAGTTAGTTGTTTTTCAATACACCTTATTTCTCCATCTTTTCATATCAGGTTTCAGTTCAGTTTACCGTAGTTCACTTAGTTGTTTTTAGTACAACTAATTTCTCCTATTCAAATCAGGTTTCAGTTCAGTCCAGTTAGTTGTTTTTTAGTACAAGTAATTTCTCTGTTTATTCATATCAGGTTTCAGTTTAGTTCACTTAGTTGTTTTTAGTACAACTAATTTCTCCATCTTTAGTTTAAACCTGTGTCAATGTTTACATGTGTCAATTTGAGAATAAAAAGAAAAATGTATTTTATGTATTTGAAATACACAAAATACAAGATCTGAAAGTATCTTGATACAAATTACATCTAATTTTTCTCTGCCCAGCCAAATACAAATTACAAAATACAAAAAAGTAGTTGAAATACGTATTTCAAATACAAGTATTTCAAATACTGCCCATCTCTGTAACGATGGCGCCTATGGGTGGGTGGTGTCTGTCTGTCTGTTAATCACGATTTTGGGAGCCCACGGAGCGGGCGATTTCCATAATTGCACCCATGGTGCATCATCTCCAGAGTCTCCACCCTAGGAATCGTGCGCGCTATGCGCTATGCTATGCGCGCTCGATTCCTAGAGAGAAAAACAGAATATAACATAAAGGAATAACAATATATCGCAATAAATTAACCTCTGAACTTATTTTTGACAGGCAACATAGCTCCCCTCTGGTTAAAATCACAAAAACAAGGCTTTTGATTAGATTAGATTAGATTAGATTAGCACACTTAAACCATTACAGTACGTATGCAGTATATTGTTATAAAGTGGATGTGCAGGTGAGGTATGAAACCCATGTAGGAAACCTCACCACAACTTAAAGAAGTGAATCATAAAGAGAATCATAAAGAGAAAAAATAGAAAACAAAAACACAAGTAAAAAGAAACATCAAAAACAAAATATATAGGCTACCGTAAAGTAAATTGCAATGCACGGATTTAAATTAACCAATCAATCAGAAATACAAAAGAAAAGTAAAATCATACACCGTTACTCAACCCTGTTTCTGGGGGTGTATTAATGTCACTCCTGTTATTAATGTCTCTTTTACTTAAACAAACAAACAAACAAACAAACAAACAAACAAACAAACAAACAAACAAAAACAGGTAATGAGCATGAGCTGTCTACCTGGTGTAGGTTGGCATCCCACAATTGTACAACTCCATATTTAATTGAATACTACCCCCTATTGGTATAGAAAGGGAGATGCAGATTGTTTGACTGTCTCGTTGGGTAAGAACGAATGTAGGATTTTTTACGGAAAAATAGTTGAAAACATTCTAGTCAAAAATGGTAAATATTTTAAGCTTATAAAATAGAGGTGCAGTTTCAATTGGTAAGCTATGGGTATATTAAATTAAACTGTAGTATAAGGTTAAAAGGCAGGACTTATTGACAAGTGGATGTATTTTCTTAATAATTCCTACAGATTTCATTACTTTTTTACATACATAATCAATTTTGTTCTTTCCAACAACATTTTGCATTACCCCAAAGAAATCATGTGGAAGATATAGCAATACTCTAGCAATTTCTTTGCCCTCAATAAAGAGCTTGGCCTCACCTGTATTATATTTTGCCCTTCGTGTAAATATAATGAAATTTGATTTTTTTTTCATGATCATTGTTCAGTTGGAATGGGCATTTATGCATGCCATCAAACATGCTGTGAGAACGGGAGAAAACAAGATACACAAAATCATAAAGTCCAGTGCAATACAGAGCATTCTCATAATAACAATATCTCACATATCCTGGGCAACTTACTGAAAATTAGTAATTAATTACAGTTACTAGTTACAAAAGGTAATTTAATTACTTTACAAAGTACTGCAATAATACAGGTAATTAGTTACTAGGGAAAGTAACTTTTGTGTTACTTTTAAAAGTCTACTTTGATTCTTTTATTAATGCACACATTATTTTAGTGTTGCTGTGGCACAGTGTGGGACAACACATACTGTCAAATTTGATCAATCATTGTACCCTGAATGATTTTGAAGGAGGAGAATGCATGTAAGCTTTCTGATTATATCAAAATTATCATTGTACCAAAGACAAAATTTTATTTTAGATTTTAATGTAAATTGTGTCTATAAAATAGTGAATGCATGTTAATGTAATGTAATTTCACATAACATGAACATTTATTTTCAGATTAATCTTGGCCTTTTATAGGAAACAATGTGGGCACCTCTGGCCTAGAGTAGGTTTGGTGCTGATCCATGTTGGCTGGACTAGTAGTCAGTGGAGTCTGCCTCAGATGTGGAGAATGCAGGGTTCTCAGAGATGTTATAGATCACCACACGCAGCTCTGCAACAAAGGATAATGAAGTTTAGCAAGATGGCAAGACATGACAGCACACCTGAAATACATTGGTAGCCATGGTGGTGGAAATCAACATTGACAGTAAAAATAGATGCAAAGAAAAGAAAGTAGACAGACTGACGGACCGACGGACGGACGGACGGACGGACAGACATATGCCCCCTATCGTTGCATCGGCGCTGTTTCTAGGCCGAGCGCCTGGCGCAGCGCAAATCAGTGGGCGTGGACCAGCGCACTTGATATCGTCGTGCTGGCGCTACACGCAGCCAAAGCATTACAACCACGCCTTTTAAGCGTAAAATTATGCACCGTCATGCTCATTGGATAACTGCAATAAACGAATCGCACGCTTCCGCAAAACCAGACGAAAGCCAAACGCTCTGCCCCCCCCCCCCCCCCACCCCCCTTCATCCTGTCTGTCTCCATTATAGGCTATTATTCCATATTATTATGCTTCTCAAACCAATCTAACTGCAGTTTAAATACTGCAAGCATGTAAATACGCTACACTATAGCAAGATCAAAGTGAAAAGAATGTTCTAAATGCATCGGATAGAAAAATATAGCCTATCCCTATATGATGAGATAAATTTTATATTGGTGAAAGTTTGTCCAGAACGATATCGTTTTCTCTCCCCTGCTGCAGGTAGAATGATGCACATAAATATACCCTACATTATGTTAAGTCATTGCATAAATGTGTTTTTATTGTAAAACTAAATGTGAAGTAAGGCCAAGTTATTGGAGCGAGCGTTCCGCAGCGTTCCGCTGTCACTTATCTAAATCACGTTAAATCGACAAGAGATATATATAGGCCCAGGAGGACATACATGTTTCACATAGGGTGGTGTATTCATTTCGATGTTTCATTTGGTCCAATATTGAAATGTGTACAATTGCAGGTTGTGTTACCATTACACATTAATTTAGATCGACCTTTTATATCTATTTCGCCTCATTTGGTTGCTATTTAGTAGCGAAATGGAGAAGCACAATGCATGCTGGGACAGGCCAGACAACTTACAACTTATTTTTCCTATATGGGATGGGAAGTGTGTTGTGCCTGTCTAAGCAGGGAGTCAGAGAGAGAGAGAGAAGGGTGACAGAGAAGAGGCAGAAGAGCACTGGCGCACTGAATAGGCCTGGTTTCAGAGAGAGACAGAGAAGGGTGACAGGGGAGAGGCAGAAGAGCACTGGCGCACTGAATAGGCCTGGTTTTCAAAGGCGCAAAGCGCTAAATTTACGGCAGGTGCGAAGATATCAGTACGCCGAGATTTAAGGCCGACACGCCCACTTTGGCCCATTCTGGGACTGCGCCACGGCCATTCGGCCTAAAGCGCATTTGGCAGCGTAAAGCCATATTGATATCGTCCCAAAACAGGCGCAAGGCACGTTTTTTTGCGTTTAAGGCCCGTTTTAGCGCCGAAGGCTTGTGGGAGAATAGGGCCCATAGACAGACAGACATATAGACAGACAGACAGATGGACAGACAAACAGACAGTAGTATCTTCACTCTACCTGAAGAAAGCTCCAGCTTCTGACATAGAAGGGGGGTGAAGCAGCGGTTGGTCCAGCTGGTGAAGGACCAAAGGTGAAAAACATTCTGTTGTTATAGGGCACACACACACACACGCACGCACACACACACACACACACACACACGCACACACACGCTCACACACACACACACACACACACACACACACACACACACACACACACACACACACACACACACACACACATATACATACAAGGGGTACTGCACTGATTTGACAACATGCAATTCTTTACTGTAATGAGAATAAAGCATATTTGGAATTAAATTTAGATGATGTCGATCTGGGTGAATCCACCTTGTGTAAAATAGTGTGGTCACCTGGAGGTCAGTAGTTGACCTGGGCTAATCTATCTCATGTAAAAAAGTGTAATCATCTGTGGGTCAGCAGTTGACCTGGACGAATCCATCTCGTGTAAAAAAGTGTAGTCATCTGTAAGTCAGCAGTTGACCTGAGCAAATGTTATGCAATTGCCCTACTGTGATGTCATCAGCCTCCTAGGGACATTAAGGAGCAGTGATGTCATCAGTGATGTGACATATTGATGACATGGTCAGTAGTGTCACAATACTGAGTCACATCATTAGGGAGCAATGGCTTCCCAAGCAGGGACATGTCAAACTGTAGCTAGATGTCACCACTGATGATGTCACAATGTATGATGTCATATACCTTATGCTAATGAAGTCATAGAGACTGATGATGTCATCCATATGTGATATCACTGATGACATGACTGCTCCCTAATGATGTAGTCACCTGTCACCTGTACGTCAGGTGACTGCTGATGATGTCATAGACATCATGAAATCATTATTATTATTATTATGGTAACAGCTCCACTATAACAGTTACGTGGGAGCTGCCTTGCTGAAGCGCACCAAGAGAGGGGGATTTGAACCAGTGAGCTTCCAGCATCAAGCCCACTTTCCTATTGAATTTTTGAACGGCTATAATCCATAATTCAAAGATGCACATTGTACATGGTAAAACTATTTCATTGAAAAGGACCAAGAGCGTGACAAATTATTTAAAGGGGCTTTGCGCCGTGCCCTACATTAGGTCTCTAGAGATTTGTTTGACATCATTGCAATTGGGGGGCGGGACAGATGCATGTGTGCAATGCATCATGCATCATGCATGTACAGTATGCCTTCCAGTGGCTGCTGCTATTATCTTGGACGTATGGTTAGAGGTCATTTTGGCATTTCATGACTAAATCCATTCTTAGGTGAATTATTTTCCAGAGTTGATAAATGTGGATTGTACTCTGTTGATTTGAGAGTTGTTTGTTCAATCACAGAACTGATCTGGCTCTGGGATGGCTGACAAATGATCAAAAGTGTTAAATTAACTAAGTGGACTGATATAAACACTGACACATAACTATCAGAGTTAAATTAACATTTACGATTTAGCTTTTTATTATGAACAGCCAAAACCTTTTACGTGAGCATGTCACTTAATGTTTTTTAAATGACAACTGCATTAGCTCTTTGTATACAAATGTCTTTAATTGGCTAATAACCTGCAATGGTTTTCCATCAATGCCAGCAATTTCTGAGTTGATTTTTCAAACAGTAGATAGACAGACCTCTCATTTGGAATGGACCTCTCTCTGTCACTCTCTCTGTCACCTCAATCACCTACAGTAACTGGAGTTCTAGATCAGTTCCCTCGTATTTTAGTGTTGTAACTCACTTTGTGTCTCTCCCCTCAGTGATGGTCTTCACCATAGCAGTTGCTTCGCCCCACCTCCTCCCCTGAACACCACAATGCCATGACTCCTGTAGAATTCCCTATGGTGGATTCTCCATCCTATAAATCACTGACGTCCTCCTCATGTCTCAGAGGAGCGTCGTCATACCATGGAGTCAAATCTAAGTGTTGTTTGTTGCATCATTAAAGTTTATTGTACTTTCCTTCTAGTCTCTCATCATTGAAATGCGTTAAGAGTACTCTGATTCCTTTTTTGTGGGCATAAAGCATTGATTTTGCATTTCAAGTAATTATGTATTTACATTTTCAAATAAGCACTGCTTCTGTTTGAATCCTGTGTCAGTGCGCATACAGTAGCTCAGCTAGCAAGATGGCAGAGGGGACAGCCTTTACGTCGTGGAAGTATTCACATTATTCTGAATTTGTTGGTGAAAGTCCCAAAAAGGATTACTTGTTAAGACCCGGTGTAAGAGTTTGGACCTCAAAGGCAGAGAAGCAAGCCAGGCAGTTTTAGCAGGAAGAACAGGTGTTTATTTTAGAATGGCTGGTGGCAGGTCTGCAGGCTTGGCAGGAGTCCAGAGGCTCAGGCAGGCAGGCAGGCAGGAGATCCTGGGTAAGGAGATCAGGAGAAAGTTAGTTTCCAAACAGAGCAGAAAGCAACAAATGCTAGAAGAGCTGGAGAGCCGCGACTGACGTTTAGACAAGTCTATAATCCGGCGAAGACTGAGTGTGGAGCTGGAGTTTATATGGGCAGGGTTGATTGGCGATTGTGTGCAGCTGTGCTGCCATCTCCAGACTCCAGCACACCAGGCTCCAATCCTGCAATTACACACCACACACACACACAGAAAGAAAGAGAGAAAGAGAGAGACTAGGAGGCAGGGGACATGACATTACTATAACAGTGTCATTTATGTTCATTGTCCTTGAGTAACCTTTTAATACAGTAAAAAAAAAAATGTTTTTTTATATGCTCTATTACACTCGTGTCACAGTGGCATCGACAAGCTGTTCAGTGACCTCCTAATAACTAGAAGGTCACTACAAATATAATCTAGTTGTGTTAAATGGCCGGATCAGACAGCATGACAGACTGCTGCCCCAGCCCAGGGTGGTCATACAGCCATTAAACTCAGGCTGAGCCACTGTGAGAGCAGACATTTGGTAAGGGTCTACATTTCACCAAAGACGGTGGGATTTCAAGCAAGACGGCCCAACTTCAACTCAGTTCCTGTCATTTTGGCACGCACGTTTTGCCCATGGCTTTCCACTTAGGAGGTTTTCGGCAGGTCTGAGTCTATTGGAGTCAATGGGAAAAGTCAACGTGATCTCAGATTATGACAGATCCCTTAGCCCCCATATTCATTAAAGTAACTATTCAGCTCATTATCTGAAGCCACATATCTTCTGAACATTCTGACACTAAAATGGAGAAAATTAAACTAGATTTGGCGACAGGAAATCATGTTAGCAGGGAGCGATTAGCTAAAGCTACTGTACATCTGAAGTTCGTTGATGTAGTAGCTAAATCTGTGGCTAGAAATGTATTTGTTCATGGAATATCTTAGTTTAACTGTATTGAGCTAACAAGGGCCAGCTTTGTGTTTACAGTATATGTGTGGTTTGTGCGGAGCTAACTCCATTTCAAGTTAGCTTGCTAGGTCAGCACTAACCCCGCTTAAAGCCTGCTTGAAGAAGAAAACAAGGAGGGGTAGTGGGGGGGGGGGGGTAATGAGACTTGGGGAGAGGTGACCACGTGACCATTTGCATTTAAGATACTTGCTGCTACCAGTTGTTAGAATTGGCAGAGCCTGGGTGACCCATCTAGATAGTAATAGAAGATCTATGATTTCACTTTACAGCACCCTCCATCCCAGCTGTCTTCACTTTACAGCACCCTCCATCCCAGCTGTCTTCACTTTACAGCACCCTCCATCCCAGCTGTCAGCAGCCAAAGGTTATCAATAATTTGCTCTCGTTGGCTTATGCAAAGTGTCTGTGCTCAATGGCCTCGCCAATGAAGACTCGCTCAAGGCTGGTGACTCACAAGAAGCTGTGGAAGACAATATTAGCTGCATTCGACTGTAACTTTATTTTCAGTCTATGTTCACATTGCATTCATATGTCATTCACTTGAGACAGTTAATTTTGGATTACATAGCAACAGTCACTTAAACAAAATCACATAATATGAGCAGCAATTCAGAAGTGAGCTTGAATGCCTGTGGTATGAACGTAGCCAGAATAGATACTAGAGAAGCATCCATACAGTTCCAGATGTGGCCGTACACTTTGAGAAATCTGTTACATTTACATGGAGGAATCATAACATATCTTATACTGCATTGGACTCAAATGCTTTGCTTCAGTTTACTCCATACAGTATCTCACTATAACCCAACAAATATTCTGAGTGTGAATACACTAGTCACTAGGATGGCATAAATACAGTGCCAAAATGCCATTTCAGACGATGTCTGTAAGACCTTCATCTTTTTGTGAAGTCAGAACCTATATCTTTACATGTCACCTTAAGCACCAAATGTTTACAGCACTATTGACCAAGTAATCTCATCCCTTACAGTATGTTTGTGTGTTTTGTCTCATTAACATTCTGTGAAACATGTCACTTCTCTAGGTCTTTCTACATCTTAAACATTTGTCCTACATCACATTGTGTTCATTGGGTTCCCTCAGTTATGAAGTCGTCCTTGTATCCCAAATCTCAAATGGATTAGCCAAGGTTAAGAACATGCAAATCCTACACTTCTAGGCCAAGAGAGAGAAATGTGGAGACCAGTGGCGCCGGAACGAGTTTGCAATAAGGGGGTTCCGGCGCCAGTGGTGGAGACAGATCAGGTCAACCTCTATTGCCCTTGTGAGTATGAATATGGCCAGACCTTAGCTGAATATAAACGTATAGGTCATCTTTGAATATGGCAAGACTTAGCTGAATATAAACGTATAGGTCATCTTTGAATATGGCAAGACTTAGCTGAATATAAACGTATAGGTCATCTTTGAATATGGCAAGACTTAGCTGAATATAAACGTATAGGCCATCTTTGAATATGGCAAGACTTAGCTGAATATAAACGTATAGGTCATCTTTGAATATGGCAAGACTTAGCTGAATATAAACGTATAGGCCATCTTTGAATATGGCAAGACTTAGCTGAATATAAACGTATAGGTCATCTTTGAATATGGCAAGACTTAGCTGAATATAAACGTATAGGCCATCTTTGAATATGGCAAGACTTAGCTGAATATAAATGTATAGGTCATCTTTGAATATGGCAAGACTTAGCTGAATATAAACGTATAGGCCATCTTTGAATATGGCAAGACTTAGCTGAATATAAACGTATAGGTCATCTTTGAATATGGCAAGACTTAGCTGAATATAAACGTATAGGTCATCTTTGAATATGGCAAGACTTAGCTGAATATAAACGTATAGGCCATCTTTGAATATGGCAAGACTTAGCTGAATATAAACGTATAGGCCATCTTTGAATATGGCCAGACCTTAGCTGAATATAAACGTATAGGCCATCTTTGGATCTTTTTTTCTTTCTCTCTCTTCACTTCAACACCCTTTTGTAAAGAAATGATCAAAGGTTCCCTTTGACTTCACCTTCGAATGTAATGTAATTTCTTTAAAACGCTAGTTGAAAGTAGCCAGCCTTATCATTGCCTGCATCATTTAATGTGTCCTGAATGTAAAACAGTCAGTATGCGCCACTATCTATCTATCTATCTATCTATCTATCTATCTATCTATCTATCTATCTATCTATCTATCTATCTATCTATCTATCTATCGTTTCAAAATACATACTACAGCATGCGCTGGGATGCGTCATCAGTGATGTTAGCTGGGGTCGTAAGGTGTTTCGGGTCTGTCAACATCATACACCCTCGCCCAGTAGACCCAGCCGAGGCCGATTAAGACCCCGACCCGCGTCCCGGAAGCAGCCGCTCATGGATCAGCCTTCCTACTCTGTCTGCAACGTTGCCCGCGGAAGGGTAGCATGCCCAATCCGCTGCAATAGAGCTAGTGCTACACCGCAGTAATGAAAGACCCTTCGGTGCATGGAGGGCTAAGGCCCTGTGGGTGCGTCCAGGCCGCTATCTATCTATCTATCTATCTATCTATCTATCTATCTATCTATCTATCTATCTATCTATCTATCTATCAAGCTTGTAACATTTAGACAGAGACTCCTGAAACTGTTCAGAGATCAAGCTCATAACCCTTTGACCGTAGAGACTCCTGAAACTGTTCAGAGATCAAGCTCATAACCTTTAGACAGAGACTCCTAAACTGTTCAGAGATCAAGGTTGTAACCTTTAGACAGAGACTCCTAAATTGTTCAGAGATCAAGCTTGTAACCTTTAGACAGAGACTCCTAAACTGTTCAGAGATCAAGTCCGTAACCTTTAGACAGTAGAGACTTCTAAACTGTTCAGAGATCAAGCTCGTAACCTTTGTTTAGACAGTAGAGACTTGTAATCTCGTCATACAGTTACTACCCAACCCTGTTCACCCATCATCTGTCAGTGAAAACAGATAAGAAAATGTTCATTTTGTGTCATGACACCCAGTGGCAGTGGCGATACACTGTGACGGCCCAACGTCATCATCACCCAGTGGCAGTGGCGATACACGGCCCAACATCATCAGCCTTATCAGCTCAGTAACTTCAACCTATTCATTCACTTGCTGTGATTATCGTGATGCAGCTGCATTACAGAGACAATAAGGTGACAGCCAATGCAATTGTCATAAATGGGCATATTTTTTTAACTATAGTGACAATAATAAAATAATCAAGTAAAATACATTTAAATAAATAAATTAACATTAAATCAATTACATTTCTGTGGCACTTCTACTTTCTTTAACTACCGGTATTACACCCCTATACTGCCCTATAATAGCCATTGAATTTTGGAATGTGAACTCTCTGTGGATGGTGCATATATACCGGTATATATATATATATATATATATATATATATATATATATCTATATATATATATATATATATATACCGGTATATATATATATATATATATATAAATACATATATACATATCCCCCCCCTTTTTTTCAAATTTCAATTCAATTCTTTATTTCAGACCCAGGGAGATCCATATCACAGTAAGAAACAGTAAAACAGCACAGTACAAAATAAGAAAATAACAACAAAAGGGAAACGTGCAAGGCCTTCCACAATGTTCAATGCCTAACATACCGACATGTTCACCAATGGTTCCACAGTCTGGAAAATAATCTGACAGAACTGCGTATACAGGGTTAGTCAGGACAGCGATGAGGTCACTTTCTGACACAGATGCCCTACACATAAATCTATACATCAGATTCCGCAGAACAGCAGAGCAGGTAGGTACCCCGATACTAACAAACATATGACTCGCGCTAGAGCTTCTTGAAGCTCTCAACAGCAGCCTCATGCTGTCATTATAAGCCACTGTGAGCTTTCTGATGCTGCCTTGTTTATAACGACACCACAGGTGGGCAGTATACAACGGTGTACAATATGCTTTAAAAAGTGAGATCTTCACCGGTACAGAGCACATGCTGAACTTGCGACACAGCATGTTCGCTTGAGCATACAGCTTCCGACGCTGTCTTTAGATGTCCTTGTCATCAGACAGGTCATCTGAGATAATATGGCCCAGATATGTGATCTCACTGCACACACTGAGTGCAGAGCCAGCAAGATAGAAGTCAGAAAAGGTTGAATGTCTGTCTTCTCTACTTCTGACAATCATGATCTTACTCTTTTTAGCATTGTATATTATATCAAAATCAGCACCATACTGTGAACATATTCTCAGAAGCTGTTGGAGACCAGCACTATATGGGCTAAGGATGACCATATATACAGTATGGTGCTACAGTATATATATATATATATATATATATATATATATATATATATATATATATATATATATATATATATATATATATATATATATTCACTATGTTCTTCAATTCCCTCTAAGCAAGTTCCTCTGAAACATGAGGATACCACACAAAGCTGGGGCCACGTCATTTCAATTGCCGTGCCAGTAATCATTCATGAATTATGCAGCTCAAGCTGGATGGAGACATTGTGTTTATGCATTTACATAAGAGATTACATAAATGTACTCCTAAAAAAGGCTATCCAATGTGTTTGCATTAGTTATCATTCAATTGCCTACCACTAGGTGGAGATGTAAGTTATATTTCTCCTCCAATTGTAGTTTCAGGGGGGAAAACTGGGATCACATCACAAATATTTCCTCCTCTCTCTTCAGTTTGTCATCTTATGTTTACAGTGTCTAAACAGTTTCAGGAGTCTCTACTGTCTAAAGGTTACGAGCTTGATCTCTGAACAGTTTTGGGAGTGTCTACTGTGAGTCAGAGTCATTTTATTTGCCATTTGCACTAAACTGCTTTGGAATTGGGGTGCAAGGAGCTTAAAAACATAACATACATAACAAATCACACTGACAAGTTATAAAAACGTGTAGGTATAAATGAGTAAAAAAGAATAAAAGAATAAAAGACAAATAGTGGTGGAGCATTTAATAGAGCGGTAGCATCTGCCCAGGGTAAGTAGATAAACGAAGCTGGCGGCCGGATGACCTGCAGGGTCCCTGACAATACTGGAGGCACGGGACAGAAGTCTACAACTATAGAGCTCTTCTAAAGCTGGCAGGTTGGCACCAGTTGTCTTGCGAGGAAGGCGCACTACTCTATTTAGAGATTTTCGCTGGAGTTGGTCCCCGCACTGCGGCTGCCCACTGCTCCTAGTTCTAGGAAGGTTCCTAGTAGAGGATGGGTCAAATGCAGAGGATGAATTTCCCCATGGGGATAAATAAAGGATAACTTAACTTAACTTAAAACATACAGTGAAGGAACTATAGTGAGAATGCTCTCAATAATACAGCGATAGAAGTTAAGGAGGATCTGGCTGTTGTGGGTGAAATCCTTAAGTCTTCTTAAAAAGAAGAGCCGTTGCTGGGACTTTTCAAGGATTTGTTTGGTATTGTGCCAGCTAAGATCATCCAAGATAGTGACACCAAGAAATTCCTAGTCTTTACCATCTCAACTTCAGTGCCATTGATTATGATAGGACGATGGGGGATACGGCAGAAATCAATGACTCCTTTGTTTTACAAGCATTAAGAATTAGGTTGTTGGCCTCGCTTCACCTGACTAGGTTTTGCACCTCCGATCTGTAGTTAGACTCATCATTTGAGTTTATAAGCCCAATGACGGTGGTATCATCCGCATACTTTAGCTATCAGATTGTTGAGGTACAGTATTAAGCGATACAGTCGTGACTCGTGGGTAAAGAGAGTAAACAAAAAAGAGCTAAGAATGCAGCCTTAACGCGAGCCAGTGCTTAGAACAAGTGTGTTAGACCGATTATTTCTTATTTCTTTGAGGCCTCAGAATTAAAAAGTTAAAAATCCATTCACAGACAGCATCACACAGACTAAGATTTTGCAGTATGCAGATCAGAATTGAGGGAATGATCATATTAAAAGCAGAGCTATAGTCTATGAAGAGCATTCTGACATAAGATTTACTTTGATCTAAATGCTCATAGACAGACAGAGTTCAGAGCTAAGGAGATAGCATCCTCAACTGATCTGTTACGAGCTTGATCTCTGAACAGTTTCACGAGTGTCTACTGTGTAAAGGTTACTAACTTGATCTCTGAACAGTTTCAGCAGTGTCTGACTACTGTCTAAACTACTGTAAAGGTTACAAGCTTGATCTCTGAACAGTTTCAGGAGTGTCTGACTACTGTCTAAACTACTGTAAAGGTTACTAGCTTGATCTCTGAACAGTTTCAGCAGTGTCTGACTACTGTCTAAACTACTGTAAAGGTTACAAGCTTGATCTCTGAACAGTTTCAGGAGTGTGTACTGTCTAAATGTTACAAGCTTGATCTCTGAACAGTTTCAGGAGTGTGTACTGTCTAAATGTTACAAGCTTGATCTCTGAACAGTTTCAGGAGTGTCTACTGTCTAAAGGTTACTAGCTTGATCTCTGAACAGTTTCAGCAGTGTCTACTGTCTAAAGGTTACTAGCTTGATCTCTGAACAGTTTCAGCAGTGTCTACTGTCTAAAGGTTACTAGCTTCTCTGAACCATTTCAGAAGTGTCTACTGTCTCAGTGCACGTTCACACCATACGCCAATCCCATGCTGAAGCCACACAGTTTCATTTCGGCGTCCTTGTTAACAGGCGAGTCCGTTCACACCAGCCACACGCCACGCCATGCTGAAGCCATGCTAAAACTATGCTGAACCGATAGTTTGAGCGTCTGTTCTATTTTCCAAGCATGCAGCGCGCAGCAGCCGTATGGTGTGAACAAAGGTTAAAGGTTACGAGATTGAGCCTGAAAGAACTTTGGTTATGTTTTCAAGATTCAAGATTCAAGATTTTTATTGTCACTCCGTAGTACAAGTATCACGTGTGAAATTCTTGTGCTGTAGACTCCGTTACAGCATAGTGCAAAAAAATAAAAAATAAAAAATAAATAAAAACAAGAGGCAACAAGCAATAAAGCAGTAAGACACGCCACAGACAGTGGCACATATGTGCAAATGGCATGAACATACTTTAGACATAATTAAACATAATTAAGCATAATAACATTCTGTTAGGTGCAAATAGCATATGCCTAATTAACATACTATTGAACATTAGTCATACGTGATGGTAGCAGCTGCAGTGCGGTACAGTACGGCTACTACACTATTTGTATATGTTAAGGAGTCTCGTGGCCTGCGAGAAGAAACTGTCCCTCAAGCGATTTGTGCGTGCTCTTGGGACCTTGTATCTCCTCCCTGAGGGTAGCAGGGAGAACAGACTGTTGTGGGGGTGGTTTGTGTCTTTGATGATCTTCATGGACCTCCTGAGGCACTTTAAACGTCAGTCTTCCCCAGGGCAGCTGTGGCTACATCACCCGTAGCTTACCACCACTGGTACGAATGGTGTGAATGAATAATGATTTCTGTGAAGCGCTTTGGGTGTCTAGAAAAGCGCTATATAAATCCAATCATTAAACCGTATTGAGTGTGCTCTGAAACGCCTTCAGTCCTCACACGAAAACTCTGTCATTCTTCCTGCAATACTGTTTCACTCCTCACACGTCAGTCATCGCACAATACGGCGTCACTCGTCAGTCCTCAGTCATCAGTCCTCAGTCCTCAGTCATCAGTCCTCACTCGTCAGTCATCAGTCTCCTGTCAACAACTCAATCAATCTATATTTATATAGCACCACCAAATCATAATGACCACTCAACAGGTAGAAGACTATGGACTCAAACAATTGAAACAATATATCGGCTAGATATATTAGATTAGAGAAAAGACAACATGTAAGCGATGGTGTTGAAGAAGAGACACATCTTTGAAAGCTATCTTTCAAGTTTATTATGAAGACAAAAATAAACAACAAAATCCTCCGATCAATGCTGATCCTGACCCATAGCTGGGCGTCAGCAGCTGGCCTAGAGAGCAGTCCTAGTCCTCTCGGTCGTCAGTCACCCTGAGGAAACAAAAACATTTTATTACTCACGGTTAACGTAAATATTTAGAGCTCATTAGCCTATTATGCTAACGTTAAATTTCCATGCAGTTATAGACTAAAAGGGCTTGTTAGCCATTTGACATACAATTCCAACAGCAATAAAGATGTGTTCAAATATGCATATAACCCCGTAATTCTTGTATCATTTGGGCACATACAAGCTAGGTCTGTGAGAAGACTAGTTGGCTACTTAGTACCCAGCTGTACCCGGGAATGTAGACCTATTCCCCCGCAGACGAAACCCTGCTAGCGACGCCCCCCCCCCCCCCCCCCTAACCACCTCTAAGCTGCTCTAAAGTTGTCCGAAGTGAATTAGTTATCAATTAGTAATGATATCGCATGCAGAAATGTCAAGAAACCTACCGCATCTCAAGAATAGAGAGCCGCAGGGATGACAGATTTTTGTAGTCGGAACGCGGAAGTCCCGCACTTCATGGTTCTTCACTGTTTCTGCCTATGGGATTTTTGAATGGGTTTTTGGTGCGATGTTTCAAATAAGGTCTCCGGGCAATGCAAGCTTAATCAAACGCAAACCAGTGTTCAGCGGGATAATCTTCACACATGAGGCCAACTTTCATGAGTTTTGAAGGGTAAATGCGAGCCCTAGAAGTAAAAAGCTTGTGCTAAACTAATCCAGAACTACACACAGTGTCGCTTCCACGTCACGTCACCACTCAACCTGGAGTGTTGTTGATGTGTGCGCTGCTGTGCACTGATTACCCCGGGCTGAACCAGGTGTGGGAAAGAGAATTTCCGTGTTCGTCCTTTGAAGTGATGACATTATTGACGTATAATATCCCCGTCGACTCAACAGTGTAGTCTCACTTAGCTGTTTGCTAGCTAGCCGCCCTTTTAATGGCACGTAAAAGCTTAAAAACTCATAAAAGTGGTCCTCATGTGTGAAGATTATCCTGCTGAACACTGGTTCACGTTTGAATAAGCTTGCGTTAACCATAGACCTTATTTGAAGCATCGCGCCAAAAACCCATTCAAAAATCCCATAGGCGAAAACAGTGAAGAGTGTTTAGTGTTAGCATCGATGTTTTCCGGACTCATTCCTATGGCTCTCTATTAAAAGAACTGGATAGGGGACGAGCCACGCCCACCCATGCATTCGGACGGAGGCTGCTCACTGGCGCATGAAGCCATCATGGGGGGTTTTCTTCCTGGTTTTACTTCCGGACCATGCGGCCCAAGGCAAAGTGCACATGTGTGACATGACGTATTCCATGACGTCTCCCGCCGAAGATGTGTGTTCAGGAAGCAGCCCGAGACAGCCAGAAAAGAAAGACGAGCCATAGAGAGCCGCAGGAATGAGTCCGGAAAACATGGATGCTAACACTCCCGGTTCTTCACTGTTTCTGCCTATGGGATTTTTGAATACATACAGACATACATCCATGTCCCGCGTGCACTGCACGCATGCACTTATTCACATGACCACAAGAGGTAGCATTTGTAAACATTGGTAGTTTTAACCCCTGTGAAAACAACCAATGTTTTCGTTTTCCTTGTAAAGACGCCCTAGTTTTGTCATTTTCCCCTCCCATCTTAGAAAAAAATTCTTGATAAACTAATAAACTTGCTACATTCCTCTTCAATTGTCATTGTGGGACATTAATTTTCAGCAGGATAAAAATCTGGCAAAGCGAGACTGGGTAACCGATATTCCTCCGTATGTATGCTTAGCTTAGCTATTATCCTTTATCCACATTTGTCCTTGGCAGCCTAATGTACCCAAGCAGTTTTGCTGTGCTGTAGCCTATTTACAAATGTGTTGTGGTTTCCGTCACCCTCTAGTAGTGTGAGGTACGCCTCCAATGGGGGGGCGCGAGACAACTTCAGGGGAGGCGCAACATGTCCTGTAATAGGGATTCTACCTATGGGTTGGAGTTCCCGCACGGACCAGTTAGAGAGACGCACATTAACATGCGCTTGTAACTTCCTGTCTGAACTTCTAGTAAACACACGTTACTTGATAACCTGCTCTCCGTCTCATTATTACATAGTGATCTTCAAGGCATAAAGATTACACAACATGGTGTCAGAAGCTCGGACGAGCTCATAAGAAAAGAAAAAAGCGTGAAACGGACTAAACCTGTCAGTCAAAGATTCAAGATGGGAGACGAAGCTCCAGCAGCATTAGCAATACCGCAGCTAGCGCCGCCAGGCAAGTTCGACTTTACAAACGCTAATGAATGGCCGAGATGGATGAAGCGGTTTGAACGCTACAGAATAGCGTCGGGACTGAAAAAGCAGTCGGAGGAGTTTCAAGTGAATGCTTTCATGTATGCGGCGGGAGACGACGCCGAAGATATTCTGAATGTAATGCCTCTGACAGATGCACAGAAAAAGTCATACCAGCATGTCACGGAAGCCTTCTCCAGATACTGTGTCAGCAAGCGGAACGTTATATATGAAAGAGCCTGCTTCAACAAACGGAATCAAGAGCCCGGTGAGAGTGTGGAATCTTTCATCACTGCAGTGCACACACTTGCTGAACACTGTGAGTTTGGTGCCCTGAGAGAAGAGCTAATAAGGGACCGAATAGTAGTGGGCATAAGAGATGCTAAGCTTTCAGAGAATTTACAGCTGGATCCCGATCTAACATTGGAAAGAGCAATAATGAAAGTGAAACAAAGTGCAGCAATAAAGAAGCAACAGCCTGTGTTGAGAGGAACAGAGCAGGCAACAGGACATGTGGAAGTAATATATAAAAAGGCCGCCAGGGGGCAGAAATGGACAAAAGAGAAAACTGACACACAGTCCTCAGAATGTGGCAGATGTGGATGCGAAAATGCATTTATGGAAGGATTGTCCGGCCCGTGATGCTGAGTGCAGGACATGTCATAAAAAAGGACATTTTGCAAAGAAGTGTAAATCTGGAAAATGTGTCCATGACATCACTCAAGCACACAAAGAGACTTATCAAGAGGATGATGATTTCTCTTTCCTGGGTGAAGTTAAATCAGAGGAAATCAATGATGAATGGATTGAGCTGTTACAGCTGAATGGACAGGAGGCTATGTTCAAACTGGACACTGGGGCTGAAGTCACAGCAATTTCGAACAGCACATACTCCAGTGAAAAGCATGGGAAACTACAGCCATCACGTAAAGCGCTGTATGGCCCGGGAAGATACAAGTTGGATACAAAAGGCTGTTTTAAAGGGAAGCTGTCCATCAGAAAGAGAACAACAGAACAGCTCATTTATGTTGTTGAAGGACTAGCCAAAGCCCTACTAGGCCTGCCTGCAATAGAGGCTCTCGGACTAATAAAGCGTCTGCACACAGTCGAAGCCCAGCAGGAGGATGTCAAAGCTCAATACCCCAAAGTGTTCTCTGGCTTGGGAAAATTAAAGGAGCCCCACAAGATTGTGCTAGAGCCAGAAGCAGTCTCATACGCCCTGTCATCTGCACGCCGCGTGCCCCTGCCCCTGCGAGACACAGTGCGAGCAGAGTTAGACCGCATGGAGAAAATGGGCGTGATTTCCAAAGTGACGCAACCCACACCATGGTGTGCCGGCATGGTAGTTGTTCCCAAGCCAAAAGGGAAAATACCAGTGCGGCTGTGCGTGGACCTAACGAAGTTGAATGAGTGGGTTCGACGTGAGAGGTACATCCTCCCAAAAGTGGATGAAACACTTGCCATGCTTGAAGGGGCGAAGATATTCACAAAGTTGGATGCAACCTCCGGCTTTTGGCAAATTCCATTGACAGAGGAAAGTAAGCTGCTAACGACCTTCATAACCCCGTTCGGGCGATATGCATTTAATCGGCTCCCGTTCGGGATTTCAAGTGCTCCTGAACATTTCCAACGCCGCATGTCTCAGATGTTGGAGGACTGCAAAGGCGTTGTGTGTCATGCCGATGACATCCTGGTGTATGGAGAAGACATATACCAACACAACGAGAGACTCCATCAGGTCCTGAAAAAGCTGGAAGCGGAAGGTCTGACGCTGAACAGTGAAAAATGCGAAGTTGCCAAGAACAGCATGATGTTCCTGGGCCACCGCATCACAGCAGCCGGTGTGGCCCCGGATCCCGGCAAAGTCAGAGCGATCATGGAGATGCCGGAGCCTACTGACGTCGAGGGAGTGAAGCGACTGATGGGGATGGCCAACTACATAGGCAAGTTTCTACCCCATCTAGCATCATACACTCGCCCAATCCAGATCTGCAGAGTGAAAAAAATTAGTGGTGCTGGGAAGCGCCACAGGAAGAAGCCTTTCAGAGACTGAAAGCGGAGCTGATCTCTCCAGGGGTATTGGCCCCATACTCACCCACAGCAGAGACGTGCGTGTCCGCTGATGCCTCTTCCTTCGGCATTGGGGGCGTGCTGACTCAAAAACAAACGGATGGAGCATGGAAGCCCATCATGTTTATCTCCAGAGGTCTGTCAGACGCAGAAAAGAATTACGCACAGATAGAGAAGGAGGCTTTGGCCGCTACGTGGGCTTGCGAGCGCCTGTCATCCTATCTTCTGGGGCTGAAATTCAGGCTAGAGACGGACCACAAGCCACTGGTGCCACTGCTGAGCTCCAAGGCACTAGATGAGCTCCCGCCTAGAGTGCTGCGGTTCCGACTGAGACTTCTGAGATTCACGTATGACGTCGTGCATGTGCCTGGTAAGCGCTTGATAACGGCAGACACATTATCAAGAGCTCCAGTGAAGCACACACTGACACAAGAAGAAGAGGACAATGAGAGAGAAGTCAAAGTGTTTGTGGATATGATCGTACAAAGCCTTCCTGCCACAGAAGCCAGGCTGAAGGTAATAGAAGAGAAACAGAAAGCCGACCCGATCTGTGCCAAGCTCATAAGATACTGCGAGACAGAGTGGCCTAAGAAAAATTATCTCCCACCAGAGCTGGGGGCTTACTGGCCGGAGAAAGCGAACATCACCTTGGCCGGAGGGCTGCTGCTTAGAGGACAGAGGATCGTGATTCCGCAGGAAATGAGACAAGAAATCCTCCAGCTCCTGCACAACGGCCATCAAGGGGTCGTTAAGTGCAGGGCAAGGGCCCGCCAGTCAGTCTGGTGGCCAGGAATTTCAGTTCACATCAATCAGCTGGTGGAGAAATGCGACACATGTTCACACCACCGAGCAGAACACAGAGAGCCGCTGCTCACCACACCAGTGCAGGAGAGACCCTGGCAGCGAGTCGGTACAGACTTGTTGTTCTGGGAGAAGAAGAACTATCTCCTCATTGTGGATTATTTTTCGCGCTATATTGAGATAGCCCATCTTAATGTAGCTTCAGCTGAAACCGTCGTAGCTGCTCTTAAGGATGTATTCTGCCGACATGGGATACCAGAGACAGTCGTGTCTGACAATGGGCCGCAATACAGCGGCTCACCCTTCAAGAACTTTGCCATAGAGTATGGTTTCACCCATGTGACCAGCAGTCCACGCTATCCGCAGGCAAATGGAGAGGCGGAACGGGCAGTGGCTACGGTGAAAGGACTGTGGAAAGGAGGAGGTGACAAAGCAAAGGCGTTGTTGACATACCGCGCCACCCCCCTGGAGAGCGGCTATTCCCCTGCACAACTCGTCATGGGAAGACAGATTCGCTCCACTATACCACAGCTCCCGAAAGCTCTACAACCTCGCTGGCCAAACATCAGGGAATTCAGGAAGTCGGAGAAGGGGACAAAGGAGAAACAACAACGGTACTACAACCGCCGCCACAGAGTTCGTCCCTTCCCACCGCTACAGTGTGGCCAAAAGGTGTGGCTCCCAAGTGAGAAGACACAAGGGACTGTCATACAACAGGCAACAACGCCCAGGTCATACATCGTAGACACCGAAAATGGACAGGTCAGAAGAAATCGTGCACACCTGCGCACACTTCACCAGCCAACACTTCAGAGGATGCCACCTGAGGTACCTGACACAACAGCTGAGCCAGGTAATGCTGACACACACACCCAGGAGCCAGCTCAAGGCACCAGAGACACTGGTAACAGACATTCTGATGCACCCTATGTGACTTCCTCAGGCAGAGTGTCACGTCCACCGGTGCGCCTGGACTGGTAAGAGACTCTTGTAAAAGACTGTTCGCTGGTACAAGAGACCGTTCTCAAAAAAAGAAAAAAAAAAAGAAAAAAAAAAAAAAGAGAATGGAAAGAAATGTGTTCTAAAAAAATGTTCTGTAAGAATGTATAACTGCATCTTCTGCCTTGTTAAAGAAAAAAAGAAAAGAAAAGTACATACAAATACCTACAGGAATGTATCACTGTTGAAAAAGAAGAGGAAGAAAAAGAGTTTGCAGTTTAAAGGATGTATTTGTACTTAAAGGGGGAGGTGTCCTGTAATAGGGATTCTACCTATGGGTTGGAGTTCCCGCACGGACCAGTTAGAGAGACGCACATTAACATGCGCTTGTAACTTCCTGTCTGACCTTCTAGTAAACACACGTTACTTGATAACCTGCTCTCCGTCTCATTATTACATAGTGATCTTCAAGGCATAAAGATTACACAACACAACGTGACGGGGAAAAATCAGAGAGGAAATTGTTAGATCCTGGTGTAAGACGTCAAGGGAAATGCACACTCAATTAATCACTTATAAGATCATTCATAGGGTTTACTGGACTTCCTCTGAGATGGCAAGACTAAAATTGCGGGATTCGGATATATGCTGGAGTCGATGTGAAAGGAACAGAGGCACACTCATGCATATGCTGTATGAATCATTGATAGTATAATACTGAGCTGATTGGGATTTGATATCAGAAAATGAGGCTTGAATCCCCCGCTTCCTGTTCATCGTTGATTGGTTGAATCGATTAATTCTACAGGTTAGTATGGGGAGAGGGGGCGGCTGCCAGGGGCAATTGCCCATTCATTTTGTCTATTGAATTATGTTATGTTGTAGGCTAAATGTAGCAATGCAATCAGCTCTAATTAGAATGTGTGTTCTGAGTTGATACCTGTGAGAAACAGACTGTGAATCTAGATTGACAACAGCATACCTTGGTTGGTTTCAATAGCAAACATTTATTCCAATCATTTAGACAATGCACAGTTTGTCATCTACCCTGATCAACGTGCTCTGAACTGAATAGTCAATCTGGACTGCTAAGTTAAACGACTGTAAAGCAATCAACACTGCTATATTTTACTGTTACACAAAACTGTAACTTTTGATCATTGGATGTATATTTTTTCTTCTTTTTTTAACTCAGCTGATTCACTTGATTGTAAATCTTTTATTTTACAATGTTTTTTTTGGGCTGCATAGGATTCATACAGCTCGTCACAGTATCAAAAAAATATATTATTCATCCAGGGACAACACAAGAGGCTACACATGCAGAGAGCATCCATTCACAGTTCTACCCATTTTGATCTACATTTCTACCCAGGTGTCAAGTTACACTCTTTGATTTCACAGGGCTTTGGGACAGACTTGAGACACAAATCATTCAAAACAACGTCATGTAAATATTTGCGTCATATTTTTGGTCCTATATCTCCAATCTACGATGTGGTATTTGGAGGGTTTGTCTGTTATCTTTTCTGTGTATCTTTCTAAAGGGATTATGGACAATGTTAAGGCTTTGAAATACAGTAAGTAACTTTGTGTGATGGCCTCTTAAGTCAATTAAGCACAAATTGGTAAAGATGGCTGTGATCAGGTGATGTCATACAGTGGTGGTTTCACAAATTCAATGTAGCCTACTAATAGAATCACAATGAGGAATAGACACTGTCTGGTGTATAATGGCAGTATCCTTTGGGAGGCTAGATCTAGATGGCTACATTTCTATATTGTTGGATAAATGAACATTGTTTCATGTGAGGACAGCACATCAGGCTCAGTAAGTTACAGTAGAAATGTTCAACACAACTGGAATGTTCAGCCAAAGGATTCTGTCAACATGGCCATGGGTGTAAGTCATGCATTTACTGTCATTACTGTAGCTGAGTAGCTTTTCTTTAAATACAGCATGAAATAGAGTACCGCAAGGATGATGTATTTTTGTAGGCTTAACCAGAAATCGCTGACATTTTGGTTTGTCGGGAGAAAAGTCTATGGGGTTTTAGAATGGGGATTTCACTATGCGAAAACTATGGGAGCGCGAATTTGGGTTCAGCAGGATAATCTTCAAACGTTAATCACTTTTATGTCTTTTGATTGAGTTTTTAGGCTGTGGACAAACATTGCTATTTTACAATTTTTTGGAGACTGGGCTGTTTCATGCTTACTTAAGTTTGTTTGACTGAGGTATTGTACTTTGCTACAGATCAACTGCATCCATTACAGAGTAAAGTTTGTCGGCCTTAAATGTAGTGTATCAAACCACAGGCATGTGGAAGCAACAATAATTTGCTAAATTTAACACTAACCTCTCAAATGTAGCATGAAAGGAGTTTAGTTAACGTTAAGCCAAAAAGCTATTATGCATCCAGTATTTTTGGTCTGTGTTCAGCAGGTTGTTGGCTAGTGAGTTCACTACTCTTGCTATACTAGTTGGATAGCTAATAACAAAATAAGCATCAATGTAGTAATGTTAAACACAGAAAGTTTAATATAGTCTATATCAGAGGTTCTCAAATGTTTTTCAGCCAAGGACCCCTTACAAGATAGAAAATATACCGGGGACCCCCTCATTCTGATTTGTGATTTTGGGCTAAGCTTAATTGTTTCCACGGTAATGTGCTTGACTTTTTTTTTTTATTACATTACATTTACATTACGTCATTTAGCAGACGCTTTTGTTTTGTCCAGAGCGACTTACAATATCACAATTTGTCAACAGTACAGAAAACCACTATGCAACACAATCAATGACAGCCAAGATATTTTGATAGACTAGCACCATGTAGGCCTACTGTAGGAAGTAGTTTGAGAAGGAATAAGTAACATGTAGCATTTTTTTTTTTTTTTACCTGAAAACTTTTCGCGGACCCCCTGGCAAAGTGCCACGGACCCCTGGGGGTCCGCGGACCCCCATTTGAGAACCACTGGTCTATATTATAACATGCAATATCACTGAAAAAAGTAACTGAGCAACTTTTACTTTTATTTGCCTTATGCTCGATTAAATACATATTTACTTAAAGACGGAGTGCCTTAGTTTTATTCCATGGTAGTCTGCATCAAAACCTGGGGACTGGCTTGTTTGTCTAGCAACTTTTACTGTTAGTACATGTTAAATGTGTACACTTTTTACTTTATGCGTTGAAATCAGTAAGTAAAATATTAGCAAAGTAGCTTATTGTATTTGAGAAGGCTACTCTTTCTACCCTTGGCCATGATTGGTCATCATCATCTGTGATCATCTGTCTTATAGCCCTTCCTAATGAGCACCTGTTTCCTGTTTTGTCGTGATTGCGGACCCATGCAGCGCAGTATATCCATTTGTTTGTATATTCAATATTCTGTTTTAGCCATACAAATGACCGTTGGAAAATGTTATTTTGAATGGGTATGCCCCCTCTATTAAATGCACCACAGTGAGGAGGATAACCACTGGCCAAGCTACAGTAGCAAGTCAAGTTCAGCCAAGTTACCTTGTGTTAAAGTCAAGCCTGCATTTGACGTTATTTTGGATCGATTTTCACAAGAACCACTGGCTTTGATGTCTCATGTTGCCACATGAGATCATTCAAAAGCTGGCTTCAACTTTAACAAAAAAGTCCAACTACATACTGTAAGTGTCCCAAAGTTTCATGAGACTGGACTTAAAATATTCAATGCAGATTAACTTCTTGTGATTTTTTTTTAAACTTGTACCTTTTCTTTATATGTTTTGGAGAGCTTGAATCAACAACTGTATGACATCAACTCATAACCCCAGCTATATCTTGACTCATATGTGTCATGGTTGTATTATATATTGTGACCTATGATATGGGCAGGGCCAGGGCGCATCATCATTTAATTAATGGAAGAAAAGCAGCCTGGGATAATGACCTGAAAGGGGCAACAGTACTCGGATTAAAGATTGTCAATTAATTATCTTGCTGTACTATGAAACACAGCAAAAGGAACATACAACACTTGGGTAAATGGGTAAAAGCATGTTTACAAGATCATGTTGTGATAAAAGTGGCCATGCAAATGATATGGGGGTATAGAATAAATCATGTACAATATAATGCAAGCTTGCTATACAAATACTGTAAATCACATCTGAGGACTTATATTTTGTATGAAAACTCCTTGTTTTGGCAAATGTTTAATCTTAGTTAAAATGGCTAAGTGGGTTCCGGGTGTATGGTACTGTATCAGTCATGATTTGTGATGGAAGTGATGTCATCAGTGTTGTCACTCATGATGTGGCTGAGGCTATAAGTGGTGGGAGTATGACAAGGGTGAGTAAATGGGAAAAGCTATAGTTTCTCCAGAGTCTCTACCCTACAAATGACTAAGTGGGCTCTGTCTGTCCGGGCGGTGTCAGTCACGATTTGTGACAGAAGTGATGTCACTCAACTGGAAGTTATGTCATCAGTGATGTCACTCGAAGGAAAATGTAGTTTCTCCAGACTCTGCACCCTAGAAATCGAGCCCAGTATATAGTCAAAAGTGACACTGGCAAAACAGTATAGTTTCAAAGGACTACTGGTGATGATATTGTGTGTTAGTATCAAATGTATTTTGTATCCAATAGGTGTTTAATTTAACCACTGATTGAATACTAATCAATGATATGTACCATAATGTAAATCAATGTAAACAAAGATTTTTGTAATTGTTCAACTCTATCAAAATACCCTCCTGTCTCAGCTTTCCCCAAGGCATCAGGACTGCACCCCATTTCTGTCATTTTAAAGCCAATAACTCATTACCACATTCATTTGATTCATTAGCATAATGACCATAAACAAATTGCTGCAAAGCAGATTGACAGTTCCTATCGGCCTCTACACTGCATTTTACATTGTGTGCCACTGCAGTATTGCTTTACAGTACAACGGGATAATGCTTTATGGCACAAAACAGGAAGAGGGAAGGAGTGAAAGGCCGATGGAAAAAATCACTTCCAACATATTCAGGGAGTAGAAATCCCCATACTAAAAGCCCATTCTCTTTTCCCCTTACAAACCGGAGTGCTATACTTCCGGACTCATTCCTGCGGTACTCTATTTGTTTATGGTAATTATACCAACGTATCACAATTAATTTGACAGTTAAATAATCCTGTTTATGTTAAAAATGTAAAAGTGCTGCTGGTTTTTAAATGTACAACAAATCAACTGAGAATCAACTATAGCTCTTTGCTACCATGTAACACAGCTACTACTAGTGTACAGGGCATTCTGGTTCAAAAGGAAGTCTCAAACAATTAGAAATGCTTAAAAAAAGACAAAAAATATACAAGGACTTCTTATTAGCATTTTGGCACCTGCCAAATTTAAATGGCAGGTTTTGCGTATTTGTTTTAAGAAGCAAAATTATTACACTGAATTACTGTTTTTTGTGCTGTAAATATGGGGAGGGGGACTGACGTGGACAATTACATGTAAGTGTACAGAATATAAAGATAAGGTCAGAGTTTACGGTATATAGAAGGTAGAGTAAACGCATATTTCAGTGCAAGTCACAGCATATTTGACTTCATAGCTACAGAAGGAATGCTAAGCACACTTATGGTTCAAAACAGTTTTCTGTTGAGTATGTGGTATCTTTACAGAAAAGAGACAAAATACAAAACATATCTCTGTCACATATTAATGTCATAGTAATTTACTCTTGGTAAAATAATTAATTATCTATTCAAATTGTACAGTATGTTGTATATTAAATAGTATTTCTGGTGTAGCACCCTTTTCAAACATACACAGTATTTACAGTACAGTGCAGGGAAGTAAACATTGGTTTCACAGCTATGATGTAATACATTTGGAATAGTTTGCTACAGTTTGAAACTTTCATTGCTACTCACGTTTATTTTTTGTGTGATGAATTATATCCAAAATGTACAGAACTGTCTATAAAAGTTTTTTTTGTCCCCAAACCACTGGGACAGCTACAATAGGTATCCTTAGGAGTGACCACAAAAGTACACAGTGATTATTTCTACAACACTTAAAAGGTTGTGCTTTAGTGCCGACAACACATACAAAAAAACTCATGCTGAATAAAACCTTTTCTTTTCGGTTTATTATGTACAGTGAGCGCTAACACTGGCTGACAGATATAGGGTTACCATTTGGCCAAAATCGGTTCTCTGGAAATCCGGCCTGTCCTTGTTGATTTGTTCTGTTTTCCCAAAAAATCTCATGTTATTCCTTGAGTGAAAGAAGCAGCATCTGCACCCTCAAATCTGTGCAAAATTCAGATTTTGAATGCAAGCTTTCGGTCAGCTTACATTAAGAATCAGATTTTTGCACAGATTTGACTGTGGGGATGCTGCCTCTTTCACTCATTTTTATCCTCAAACTCCAGCACCTCAGCAAAGTCTGATACCAGATGAGCGGTGGCATTTTCACAATTCTGATCTCATGTTATTCCTTGAAAGCAGGAGTTAGCGACGTCCCCTTGTAGAAAATATTCCGGGTATTATCTGGGCTGTTGGCTCTCTCTGGGATCAGGATTATGTTATTCCCTTTTCTCCGCAGTGTCGACTCATGGCTGGAGGCTATTGAGGGTGTGTCCGAGGTAGCCTCCCCACCTCCTCCAGATCCAGCCCCGCTGCCATCCCCTGGAGTGACCCTTATGGTGGAGAGACCTTGAGGATGCAGCCTCTGCTCTTGGCCGGTGCTCTGGGTGTGGACGGTGACCATGGGCGCGGTGCTGCTGACGGTGGCAGTGGTGGTGACGAGATGATTGGCGCGCTTCCTGTCAATGGAGCCTTCGCGTACAGAATCTGAGCTTTCCGAGTCTCTGTTTAGATCATTGAGCTCAAACGACTGCTTCAAACCTCCGCCTCCACCAGCTCCAGTGCCGTGATCTAGAGGTGAAATGGTATGAACATTTCATATCACGATTATAGTGACCAAAAGTATCACGGTTATCAGTATTACCACGCTATTGTTAAAATGTGCTGAAAATGTTCAAAAAGTACTGATACACTCACTGAAATCATGTTTTATATTGAAAACTCTGACCCAAAAAGTACACAAGATACAGTCACTGAAATCATTTCACCAAGGCTGTGCACCCGGGAGACTTGATAACTTTGGTTGATGATGGACAGTATTTACTGTACTGTTATTCAAAGCTCTGTAATCATGGTATCACAGTTTTAATGATAATGAAAATTTGAAACAGTAACACTAACCATCAGGAATTTGATCACGGTTTACTGTTTTATTAAACCTGTAATCGTTTCATCCTTACCATGATCCAAGGATCGCCACCTCCATGCTCCATCTGTGGATGGGGCTTGGATCACAGGCCTGCTCTCAGGGTGGGCCTCCACTCGGACGATCGCCCCGCTACTCCCTGAAACGCTGCCCGCAGTGCTGCCGAGTGAGCTGGGCCCTGTGGTTAGGGGTGGGAATCACAAGTTTTATCATGATAAAATACTATATCAATTCTTTCGGCAACGATATTACAAAGTCTGCCATGATACGATTTCAATTAAATTAAATTCAGGGGCCTGCGATCGATATGAGATAATCTACTGTATGCCCATTTAAACACAATCAGGTACATTTATATCGACTCACAAGATACAACTAAAATATGATTTGGCCAATTTTATTTCTGAGCTCTTCCAGACATTTAAATGGAAACAAGCTTTTCTTTTTAATAGAAATTTTAAAACAATAGACCTGTTGTTAAATGCAAATGTTTATCAGTTAACTTAAAGAGCCCTTGATGACCTTTCAATTAGGAACATACGCCATGCACATCTATGCTTCATCACCTTGGATTTACAAGATGACGATATACAGTATATCCACATATTCTCACTTTCGATACGATACCCATACGATGCGATATCGATCGATGTAACGATACTTTGATCTAGCGCGCTTATCGTCCCACCCCTACCTGTGGTGCCGTTGGGATCCTGGTGGGTCAGTGCCCTGTAGCGAGCCGAGCCCTGGCAGCCCCCCATGCTGCCCTCATCTAAGCTCTTGGAGTGAGTTTGCAGTAGGCCCTGCTGCTTGGACATAGCGATCACCTGCATGACTCGCGGCTGGCTGTCGTTAGTCCTACAGGCTGCGCTCATCTCTGCCGCCCTTTGCCAATTAGCCTGCGCTACTGATGCGCTATTGACCGTCGTCATCCCCTCACCTCCTACCATCGTCCTCGGGGAGGTGTTGTAGTTCTCGTGAGCTTCCTCTGGTATGTGGACCAGCTGAGAAGAGCCTGGCCTAGACTGCATGGTTATCCTGGTGCCTCCGGTGATGCCGCTGCAGTTACTGGGCAGGGTGGTGCTAGCGCCCATGGCCAGTTTGGCCATGTATGCGTGAGCGCCACTGTCGTAGCCTCCGTTCAGACCCATAGCCGACGGCTCAGAAGTGGACCGGAGCTCCATGCTGCCATGGTGGTGCGGGTGCTGGGAAGACTGCCCAGAGGAGGAGTCCATGGAGGAGGAGAAGGAGTCGGGGACCTGTAGTGAGGTGGGAATTAGAAGTTTCATCAGGATACGATACTATATCAATTCTTTGGACAACGATATGACATTTGCTGATATCACAAAGTCTGCCACGATAGGATTTCGATTCGATTCGATTGAATTCAGGGGCCTGCGATGGATTACATCAACTTTTTTCTTTATCTTTATTTTTCTCGAAGAAATCAAAGATATAAAATCACAATAAAGACATAACCATAAACTATTATGTCAAACAGTCAAACAGTGTTGATAAATCAAGCATATAAAATCACAATAAAGACAACAACCATAAACTATTAAGTCAAACAGTCTAAATCAAACATGTAAAATCACAATAAAGACAACAACCATAAACTATTAAGTCAAACAGTCTAATTCAAACATATAAAATCACAATAAAGACAACGATAAAATCACAATAAAGACAACATATAACCATAAGTCAATCAGTCTAAATGAAATGATGGTCTCGACCTAGTTTCAAGATGAAGACCAGACACGCTGCCACACGCCACACGTAATCTAGTGACATAGCGACCACATCATCACACGTAATCCTAGCGTGACGACAAGTGCAGTAATCCCAGCGTGACGTTCGCGTGACGCACTTGCCTAGGTGACGCCGCTAATGTCGTCAGTGCAGTAATCCCAGCGTGACGTCCGCGTGACGCACTTGCCTAGGTGACGGCGTTAACTCATTCTCTGCCAGGGTCATTTCGGTCTGTGTGCTCCCAGTGCCAGGATTTTGAGCATATTTCCTGATCTTCCAGGACCCACAGAATATTCTGTGCTAGGAATAAAATTACACAACATATCTCACAATAAAGCAGAGACTCTCTTCTTACCCCTTGTAAAAAACTGAAACTCGACCATGTTTCCTTGTTTTGTGCATCTCGAACGGCGGATCCCGTCGACGAGAGCGCGCAAGCGGGGCCCGCGCGAGGACGGCAATAACTCGCAGTCGGGGGGAGAGCGCGCTCCGGGCCCGGAGCTGGCCGCAGCCATGCAATCCTCATTTTCAAGTCTACTCCATCCGCGGCCCCGTTCTGTTCGGGCCATCAAGCCATTCAGTCTCCAAGCGTCCGCTGTTCTGATCCTGCTAATCAAGCCATCGTAAGCGCAGGTCCTGCTCCATCATCGTTCTCAGCACGTCCACGCTCGAGGCAGACGCAGTTCCACGACGTGGTCGGGGAATTCGGCTCCCACGATTAAATGCTATCCAGCCGGGACGGCTCGCAGCATCGTCAGCCCCGAGCGCAGGGAATGCCCGCGGAGCGCGTCCCGGACAGCAGTCGAGCGCAACGGTAATGTAATCACCTCTTTAATACACAACAGTGCCATATAATTTTAGCAACCAAATCTTAATTTCAAATCATTTCGGCGTGCTTCAAAACAATCATCTAACCATTCCCTGCGGTCCGCACGTCGGGCGCGAAGGAAACGAGCTGGGCATAAGTAGCAATGCATTTATCATAGTGAATGAATGATCTCTTGACAATCTCCGTGAACTGGTCGTTATATCCTCGCCTACAGCTAAAGAAAGACGGCGGAGCTACACTAAATGTCTCTTCATCCAATAACGTGAAATTAAATAACCTGGTGCATTCGAGAGCAAAATGAAGAGGCTAAATCTATGGAGAACTACACACATCTCTAATGTGTTAAATAATTAGGCCTAAACAATTAACATTAAACGTATTCACACATCGTGCTCAAATTGCATTCATTGCATTTATTGCACAATTTACAATAGTTAATAGCCAGCCAGAATCATTGCAAATGGACGTTCAAAGCATCAGTTAGCAATAGCGTCAGTTAATCAATGTCTAACGACAGCCAGATTCCGTTTTAATCAAAAAAAAAAAAAAAACGTTTCCCTTTCTCCGAGTCGATGCTCCAGCCACCCAGTCAAATTAACAGAAGCCGTGCTGCTCACCGAATATACATATACAGTATATACATATAACATACATATATATATGATTTGGACATTTAACCGTGCGGCGGGCGATGCCCATCATCGGTATACGGCTCCACATATAGGCCTACTCTCATTCCACGGTAACAATGCTGCAAGTTAAAAATATCCATTCAGCGACTATTGGTGTCCAGGCTTCTCCAGGCATCGCCGGGCCGTCATCACCGTGCGTCACCGCATCCTTGCATCACTCATAATAATAATGCTTCTTGGTATCATGCCGCTTGCGGATTGTCAGTCATATCAATCAGGCTGAGAGACCTCCTGCGTCCCTCTATCTCCGTATCAATCACATGTCAATGCCATAGCTTCAGCACCGGGTTGCCTCGGAAAAGTCATTAATCGCATTCCGGCATTAATCCCATTCATTTAGCGAATCGAGCTTCTAGCGTCCATAATGCTGTATGCTGGAAGGGGCGTTGGGGCGTTAGTTCATGCATGCCTACAATTGCTAATATTTGAACGTGCTATCCTGCTGGCCAAGATTTCCAGAGTTCAAGTGTTAAATAGCCTAAGCGTCATTGATTCATTCCGTCGCGTAAGCAGGACTGGTCACAAGCAGCACTTTAGAAGGCCTACATGGGATTATCCCCACAAATTATTGGCCCGTAATATCCAGCTCAAGGCAGACCTAGTCACATGGTGCATTCGCATTTAGCTCTGCCCACTCATCCAGTTCTGGTCCTTGCAACACAACACGGCTGAGGGGGCTAGAAATTAAATTCATTGTCTCTGACTACAAGCTGAATGCTTAGTCTCGCTGTCGACGAAACCGGAAATCAAATCCAGTGCCACTGTCTAGGCCGAAATCAAGTCACGTCTCTGATTAAGCTGAATGCGGAGTCATGGCCGGTGACGAAGCCGGAACCAAATCCATCGTCTTCAAACGGACGTTCCAAAAACGCAACCGCCTTAAGCAGCATGGCAAAGGCAAACCCGCGCAGTAGCACCCTTTCATCGCATTTCATTGGTGCTGGTCTCCCCGAAATTATAGCGCCAGCAGTAAGCCGCCGTAAGTCGCTCGTTGCGCAGGGGCGAGTCTAAAGTCACCGTCCAGCAGTAGCAATGCCCCGGAGTAAGTCGGCGGAGCGCGGAACAAGTGTTCCCTTCCAGCGCTCTCCCCGAAGTTATAGCGCAAGGGGGCGCTAAAGTCATATACATAAACTTTATTCCAGACTCGGGTCCATATAAAATACGTACACAAACACAGACAGCACAATAAGAAAGAATTAAAATAAAATAAAACCACACAACAAATAGATTTAAAACACATACAAGCAGCTATTGCAGTGCTTCCAGAAGTGCATCATAAATTTTGCTCACTTCGTGCAGGCACCCGCTAGTGCCATAATAACTCCATTCTCCGACTGGCTAGTCGACGCATAAAACTGTAAATAAACCATCTCAGAACAGCACGGAAAGCGAGCACATTACTGCTCACAAACACATGGCTAGCACTTGTCCATCTCGGGGGGTTTTGCTAAGTCACCGCGCCGAAGCTCGCCGGATTGGTCGATCACCCAGCGCCTGCTGTAGCGCTGCGGCCACGCCCGGGGGGCGTCGTAAGTCGCCGTGGCGGTGCCGCTGGTCCTCGTCAGCCCACGCGGCCTACATCCGACCAGAGCAGGCCGCCATATTGTCTGCCCAAAGATCTCTCCTCCCCTAGGCGTCACATGGTAAGCACATGGCATCCATTCCTGCATTCCTCGCAATAGCCGTTACTTCGCATTTCATTGGTGGTGGACTCCCCGAATCGGTGTCGATCGAATTGATTAAGCGTTCTAGGTGCCGAGCAGCCTGCAAGTGTTCCGGGTGTCGAGCAGCCCGTAGTCTCCCCACTAATTCAGACCCCAGTGGACTACTCAAAGTGTTCTAGGTGCTGAGCAGCCTGCAAGTGTTCCAGGTGCCGAGCAGCCTGTAGTCAGGGGGGGGGCTCAATCCAAATCTCAAAACCGAGGGGGCTCAATCCAAATCTCAACACTGAGGCAGCATCACTAATTCGTCGATCTAATTGATTAAGCGTTCCAGGTGTCGAGCAGCCTGCAAGTGCTCGGCGTTGAACAGCCCGCAACAAATCACTAATTCCGACCACGGTAGACTACTCGAAGTGTTCTAGGTGCCGAGCAGCCTGCAAGTGTTCTAGGTGCCGAGCAGCCTGTAGTCACACCACTAATTCAGACCCCAGCAGACTACTCAAAGTGTTCTACGTGTCGAGCAGCCTGTGAATGTTCTAGGTGCCGAGCAGCCTGCAAGTGTTCCGGTTGTCGAGCAGCCCGTAGTCTCCCCACTAATTCAGACCCCAGTGGACTACTCGAAGTGTTCTAGGTGCTGAGCAGCCTGCAAGTGTTCCAGGTGCCGAGCAGCCTGTAGTCAGGGGGGGGGCTCAATCCAAATCTCAAAACCGAGGGGGCTCAATCCAAATCTCAACACTGAGGCAGGATCACTAATTCAGACCTCAATAGACGACTCGAAGTGTTCTAGGTGTCGAGCAGCCTGCAAGTGTTCTAGGTGCCGAGCAGCCCGTAGTCACATAACTAATTCAGCAAGACCTCAGTAGACGACTCGAAGTGTTCTAGGTGCCGAGCAGCCTGCAAGTGTTCTAGGTGCCGAGCAGCCTGTAGTCACATAACTAATTCAGCAAGACCTCAGTAGACGACTCGAAGTGTTCTAGGTGCTGAGCAGCCTGCAAGTGTTCCAGGTGCCGAGCAGCCTGTAGTCACATAACTAATTCAGCATCACTAATTCAGACCTCAGTAGACTAACCAAAGTGTTCTAGGTGTCGAGCAGCCTGTCAATGTTCTAGGTGCCGAGCAGCCTGCAAGTGTTCTAGGTGTCGAGCAGCCTGTAGTCTCCCCACTAATTCAGACCCCAGTAATCTACTCGAAGTGTTCTAGGTGCCGAGCAGCCTGCAAGTGTTCTGGGTGCCGAGCAGCCTGCAGTCAGTTTGGGGGGGGGGTTCAACGCCGAATTATGCCGGACTGGTCGATCATCCCGCGCCCGTGCATCGCGGCGGCCTTGCCCGGTCGATAGGTTCCGTAAGTCGCCGCGCTGCCGAGCCAACCGGTCGGCGACAAGCGTCGCCTTCCGCCCAGCGCCCGCTGTATCGCGAGGCGAGCAGACCGGTTGGCCTTTCAGGTTTCTCTCTTTTGGGGGGTTCTCTATTCTAGCCCGAGCAGATGCCCTCCCGCCTCAAGAAGAGAGGCATCTTGCCACGGAGTCACTACGCCAAAGAATCAGTTGCCATGCTGCCACGCCATCAGAATTAATGCCATACCGCTTCAGGCCATGAATCTCATCGCCATGCCATACTTTAATAAAGCTTGCTGATTAACCTTACCCTCTGGTCTCTCATGATTGAAATGATGGTCTCGACCTAGTTTCAAGATGAAGACCAGACACGCTGCCACACGCCACACGTAATCTAGTGACATAGCGACCACATCATCACACGTAATCCTAGCGTGACGACAAGTGCAGTAATCCCAGCGTGACGTTCGCGTGACGCACTTGCCTAGGTGACGCCGCTAATGTCGTCAGGGCAGTAATCCCAGCGTGACGTCCGCGTGACGCACTTGCCAGATGACGCGAAACGCGTCGGCTGGCCCAAAAAATATGTGAGAGATGCTTGATATCTCTGGCAGTGAACCAGCAATTTAAAAAATTTCAACGGATTCGAAAACCTTAGGGGCGTGAGATTTAATATATATTCATATTCCCCACGGTAAAGCCGTCCTTTAAGGCCGAAACGCCCATTCTGGCCTATTCTGGCACTGCGCCACGCCTCTTTGGCGTAAAGCGCATTTCGGGGCCTAAAACCATGTTCCTATCTTCCCGAGGTAGGGCAAGGCGCGTTTTTTGCGTTTAACACCATTTTTTGCGCCTAAGGCCAGTGGCAAGATAGGGCACAACATACCATAAACTATTAATCAAACTTATAGAAAAGTTTTCCCCCAAATCATACATTTTAATGCACACAATACTGTGGCAGTGTGTTCATGGACAGATGCTGCCCCCTGCTTGATTTTGGTGCAATTTACATTTGTTTGGCTGTGGCCCGCTCACAGGAGTATATTGTAATGATTTATACAGAAACTTAACTGTTTAAAAATTATATAATTGTCTGGGTAGACGTGACATCCATTTTTTTTAAGTTAAAACAGCCCCGAAATATGGTGGGGATGCAATTCTCGGCGGGGGGTGCGGAATTGTTCACGGCACTGCCGCAGGCGCAAATTGGGGGCGTGCCAAGTCATCTGTGCCTCCAAAATGCCAGCGCAAATGGGATTTGGGCGGTCTTAAGCACCAGAATTATTCACAGGTGTTCCCTGGCAATGCCTGGGCGTTGCATCAATCAAACCAATCAGATTCCCGTCTCGCAGTCCCTGTAATACAGTTTGAACGAGGCATGCAATATATGCTGTAATTCTCCCCATGTGTAATTTGGATAGGCCTATTTCCTTTGACTGTACATATTATCTTTATCTCACAACACCATCACATCATATATCTGTTAAAAACATCTGTGATTTGATGCAATTCGGGTTCTTTTGTTGACTGGAAATAACATGTTTGCAGCGGGGAAACGGGGGGGGAAGGGACAAAAGAAAACATGGGAGGATTTAGAGTGGACTCAATTAAAACTCGGCGAAACTGAGAGCTGCCGTGCCGAGGACAGAGAGAGATGGAAAGATTTCAAATCTCTTAGCGCAAAGTAATTGCGCGCATGCTGACGATAGGAGAATGCCATCTGTCCCCAAACTTTGCACAGTTTGGCTTGGTTTGGCATGTGGCACGCCTACCCCATGCATGTCCAGTACAATTATAACAGGCATGTGCTTGTGCACTCCCCCAATTTGCATTGCGTTAAACGAGCACAAAACAAGCGCAAACGCAAAATTACCGCTTTTGCGACGATAGGGCCCCATATCTCCATGGTTTGAAGGTAGGTGTGTGTTTATTAGTGCCTTTATAACATAACCGCTGTGAAACTATCAGAAAAAAAACTTTTAATCCCTGCTTTTCAATGGTTTTCTGGCGCTCTCTCTCCCCATGTATTGTCAAGCTCACTCGACCGCTTAAACAGAACTCAATGTAAACAATGTCTAACCACGAAAATACACACATGGGGCTGCATCTGTCCACATAAACACACTGCCACAGTATTGTGTGCATGAAAATTTATATTTTTGAGGGGAAACTTTTCTATAAGGATCAAAAATGCTTTTTAATGAAAGAGTTGCATAGTAAACCTTTAAGGCTGGCTTTACACGGTGAAACTTTCATGCAACTAGTTGCAGGTTGCAAGTTGCATGCAACCCAATTTCCATGCAACTTCACAGTTACACAAAGCAATTAAAAAATAATCAAGTCTCGTGCAACTTGGCAGTTTCTTCCAGCAAAACTAGCTAGCTAGATTGGTCATTTTTCATCTATTGTATCGTTTTCTTCTTTTTTCAAGTGAGAATTGTCATTCTGCATCTTTGTATCGTATTTCATATCGTTTTCTCGCTGGAAAATATAAATTCGGACTCGGAGGTGATGTATCGGTTTTTCAAGAGACCGTCTTCGGTTTTATTTGGTGCATTTTCGCTGCCTGTCCCGTCCTGCCATGGTGTTGGCATGTACTTGTGTGTGTTTGTTGAGACTGCGCACTGATGCAGACAGCCAGAACCTACGTGATCAGCTGACTGGTTATCAGCATTTTGATTGGCTGTTGCATGAAACTAGTTCCACAAAGTTGAGAGCTTTGCAACTGTCGCGGCTGAGTTTCACAGAAGTTTCAAGTGAGTTGCAGAAGGATTTATACCATGCAATTAATTTGCAACTTGGTTTCACCTAAGTTTCATGCAACTAAAGTTGCGTGCAAGTTTCACCGTGTAAAGCCAGCCTAAGTCAACAGTCTTCATAAAAAACAAGGACGAGTCCTGCCCCTTCCTTACAATATCATAACATTAAAATATAAATCTCTTACAACCTAAAAAATAAAAGAATGAATAAATAAATAAATAAAGATACAAAAAATATTTTTTCAAGTAATCAAAACCTTCACTAAGTGATTTTCTATAGTTCATCAATTTAGTAACTGTCAACTCACAAAAAACAACTAAAATAAGATTTGACAATGTTATTTCTGAGCTTTTCCAGACATTAAAATGGCAGCAATCTATTCTTTTAGTGAATTATAAAAATAGACTTGTTGTTCATTATAAAGTGCCACGTGTTTTTTTTTATCAGTCAACTTAAAGAACCCTTGCTGACCTTTCAACTATGAACATAAGCGATGCACATCTATGCTTCATCACCTTGGATTTACAAGGCATATCTTAAAAATGACAACATTTATTGATAGTTTCACTTTGCATCGATAGGATATCAATACAATACGATATCGATCGCTATAACGATACTTTGATCTAGATGTATCGTCGCACCCCTACCTGCAGGGAGGAGCATTTGCGGCCGTCATTCTTGCTTTTCCATTGAGAGAGCAGCTGCTTGGAGCGGCTGGAGTCCATGGAGACATTGTGGAGGGTGGCAGCGTGGCGTCGGGCCGCCTCCTCGTACGCTGCCATGGCCTGGGGGGTGTGGACCCTGGGGAGGGTGTGGCTGAAGGTCACCATGGTCTCCTTGCCCAGGGGGCTGTGGGGGAAGATTAGATTAGATTAAGAAAGCTTTATTAATCCCCAGTGGGGAAACTAATTTGCCACCAAAGCGACACACAGACAACAATAACAGACAAATAGCAACAAACAATAACAGACAATAAACAATAGTCACAGACACCATAAAAAGCAAATTGAGACAGGATTAACAGCAGTGTTTGGTAAAAAATCTGACCGCTGCTTGAACAAAATACTTTCTGAGTTGTTCAGTGGAACACTGAGGCATCACTAACCACTCACTAGATGAGCTTCTGAGTCTGTTAAAAATATTACAGTGGACAGCCTTCAAAATAAAGAACGGTTGTCAGTTTGGTCCTTGTTCTCTTTTCTATAATGACCTCAAGTGAGTCAGGGGTAAAGCCAACCATTGAGCCAGCCTTTTTGATCAACTTATTATCTCCGCCAGGCAAAGCCGGGCAGAGATCATGTGATCGGTCGAGTGTGTGCGCTGTCTGTCCGTGTGTCTGTTCCTTCAATCCTCTCTTGCTCTGTATAGATTAGTCTCACGTAGTCAATAGTCAATCTAGTTTTTTCTGCCCAATTGTATTTGGCCAATTCCCCTGCTGTCCTGGCCGTTGCTCCACCCCCTCTGCTGATCTGGGGAGACTGTCATGCTCCTTCCGATACATGTGCAGTTGCCAGCCACTTCTTTTCACCTGACAGCGAGGAGTTTCACCGGCAAGACGTAGCGTGTGGGAGGATCAGGCTATTCCCCCCACTTACTCTCCCCCCCGAACAGGTGCCCCTACCGACCAGAGGAGGTGCTAGTGCAGCGACAAGGACTCATACCGCACCGGCAGACATGGCCAATTGTGTCTGTATGTACTGTACTGTACTTAACAAAACCTGACGCTGCCAGATTGTTTGTTCTCACATAACCATCTGGGAGCAAGTCAGTCAGAAACCGTTTCAAAGGGCAGGCACTTTCAACAAACACTTGGCACGTGGGCGTCCGGGTAGTGTAGCGGTAGATTCCCTGACTACAAACGCGAGGGGCGCAGGTTTGTGTCCTCGTATTACCTCCAGTTTGGTCGGGCGTCCATACAGGCATGATTGGCTGGTGTCTGCAGGAGGGAAGCCGGATTGAGGGTATTTGTCTTGGTCACTGCACTAGCACCTCCTCTGGTCGGCTGGGGCACCTGTTCAGAGTGAAGGGAACTGGTGGGAATAGCGTGATCCTCCCACGTGCTACATCCTACCAGTGAAGCTCTCGCTGTCAGATGAAAAGAAGCGGCTGGCTACTGCGCATGTCTCAGAGGAAGCATGATGCTAGTCTCTGCTCTCCCCAGATTGGCAGAGAGTGGAGCAGCGACCGGGGCAGCAAGGGGAAAAATTGGGGAGAAAATGGGGTAAAATCAGAAAAAAACTGATTGGATGAATTTTCTCTCCATCACGTCTATCACAGGCTCGCTCTCACTGGCGTTACACCAAAGGTGTGAACCACTGGTGGTTCAGATTCTAACCAATAGATTGGACTGTGGCATGATGTCATGTGATCGTGATCTCATGATGTTGTGCGAATCCAGCTGCCTCGCAAGGTTAGCCGGAACTACCGCTGCGGGGAATTGAACCCGGGTCTCTGCGGTGATAGGAGTGCTTTTACCTCTACACTACGCAAACGCCCCCGTCCCCCTTAATTACCCCTCCACGTCGGCACTGGGCTGTCTCTTCAGGCTGTCAGTGGCTCTCTGCTGCTGCAGGGCGCGGTGGAGGAGGCCCTCGGAGTGGGAGGTGGGGATGCCCGGCTCCCCGGCCAGAGCCTTCATCTGCAGGTGGTGGAGGACCTCCTGGCTGATGTGGGGTAAGGAGCAGGGGGGCCTCTGGAGCTGGGGAGGGGGACTGCTGCTGCCCTCCTCGCTAGGCTGGAAGTTCCCGACCGCATACAGCCCCTAGAGACCACAGAGGAAACACACAAACAATACAGATCATTTCATCTTAAGATAAACATTCTAAATTGGTCTTAGCCAGAGTTCATGTTGCATTGCAAGGACCCTAAAAAGGAGGATAAGATGAGTAAACCACTCACATCACGTTAAAATTTTGCATTGGGGCTAGTTCTATTGAAGTGAATGGGGCGGGCATGGAAAATCCCACTATAACAAACAGGCATAACTGCAATTTGTACAGTTTCAGAAAATGGTGAATTAATGAGCTTTGATGATTTGAAGGAAAAGTGTGAACTTGAGAATAAAGACTTCTTTAAGTATTTACAGCTGAGGGATTACTTTATAAAAGAAATAAGGTCGGAACCAGATAAAGTTTCAAAGGTGATTGGAGTAATTGTGGATGCGTATGAACGAAAGGGGACCTGGGTCATCTCTGCTTTCTACCAAGCTTTGGGGGGGGGGGGGTGGGGAGCAGGGGGGACACAACCCTCTACTAGGGATGGGCGGGAGTACTCGAGTACTCGTTCATAACGTCAGTACTCGAGTAATGTTTCCGCTGTTCAGGTACTCAACCCACCCCCCACCCCTTTAAAAATGGTACGCACGCATCGTCATGTGGATCTGGCTATACAGGCAGCATGGCTGTGTTTCAGACAGGCATAACTGCATGGGCGTCAAGTCAGAATGTAAAAGTATGTCATCTGCTTTAGGGATTTCAAAATAAAACCCTTATTGTAATAATAATTGTAATATTAATATTAATTTTAAGTAATGCTTTACAGCCACAGTTTCACTCGTAATCTTAACATCACAAATATTTTGATACAAGGTTTGCTGCTTTGTTCGTTGAAATACCTTTTTCTCATCCAACGTGCATCAATAAGCTATTTACTTTTGTTTAAGTAATATTATTTTGAAAGTTTTAACTGGACGTTTCCCAGCTCATCACGAAAATTGACTGGTGGAGATGCGCTCCCGTTAACGACACGAGACAGATGCACGCTTCTCCACAACGCACCCCCGATAAAACTCATTGAAAACGTGGCACTAGTTTACTGACTACACTGTCGTCGTCCCATAACGTTAGCCACAAGAAATGTGAAGAACGAATCACTTTATTGCTTCATGTCGATCACTATTTAGCTGCAGTTAATGTTATGGTCACTGGTCAGTTTTCACTTTTTGGCAGAACACCGGACCTTGTAATCCATGGATTTACGTTACTGTAACACTGATCATAAAGCAGAATGGATTATACCGGACATGTATGCCTATTGGAAATGAGCCTTTGCTTGTTTCACAAGTCTGCTCGAAAGAAGCGCTAACCAATGCCATCCAACCACCGGAGATCTGAGGTAGGGACAACAGCTGCAGCTAACGTCAGCTAATTGTCCCTCTCCTCAGAAAAAGTGCTACAGGTAGTGCTTTTTCCATGCAAAAATGCAAACGTTATGTGTGAACAGCCCCATACACAGCAGATTACCCCTGCTCCGTCATTACCATAGTAATAGATTCGAAATTAACTGCTTAACATAGCCAAACTTGGGTTAAGCGTGTGTTTCCACACGGACCCCCAAAGCCCCACCCCCCCACCCCACACACACACAGCGAGTACCCGATTACTCATTCATAATAGAAGGAGAGTACTCGAGTATTTACATTGGTTAAAATGCCCATCCCTTCCCTCTACATAAAAGAAAAATGGGAAAAAGAGCTACAGATTCAAATAACAGAAGAGGAATGGTATAAAATGTGTGAGATACAATGCACATCCACAAACTCACTTGTATGGAGAGAATTCGTCTGGAAATTTTTAACTCGCTTTTTTATAACACCCAAAATAAAAAGTAGGCAACTTGCTGCACCTCAACAATGTTGGAGGCTGTGTGGGAATGTAGAGGCTGACCACTTGCATATTTTCTGGAACTGTACAAAGATATGGCTGTATTGGGAAAGCGTCAATGTGGAGGTTAATCATATTTTGGGCTATGTCATCCAAAATACATGCCCTGTGATGTATCTTGGTAACATCGAACATGTTGTTCGACCAAAGTCTAGAAAGTAAGAAGGCCATTACCAGAAACTGGCTAAATGCAGACACCCCAAAACAAGGGCAGTGGTTGGAAATTGTTCAGGAGATCTTTGCTATGGAAAAACTGACATATCTTTTGAGAGTCAAAGAGGATGTTTTTGAAAAGAAGTGGATAAAATGGAACATATATATGAGTCAGGACACCGACCAAATGAGTACCTAATTAAAATAACTTTGAATGAATGTAAGAATATCTCTGGACAATTATTGTGATTTTCTTTTCTTTTTGGTTATCTATGCTAGCTGTATTTTTGTTTGTTGGTTTGTTTTTGTTTGTTTTGTCTTGATGCCGATGTGCAGCTAATATATTGTTTTGTTCATACCTATGTGAAAAACTAATACAAATTTGAGTGTAAAAAAAAAGCCCCACTATAAACCATCATAATCTGCGTTGTTTCACCTTGGATTGAAAAATGCTTCCACCAGATTAAAGAAAACACATTAGATCATGTTGACTGGTGCCCTGTTCGGTCATATATCATGATATAGTTAGCTAATCTAGCTCTATTTTGGACCAAACAGGGGCTTGAGTTGAGCTACAGTATATACAGCTGCTCGACAGAACCATGATCTGTTTGGAGACCAATGAAAACCGATGCACACATTTACATAAAAAAAACACCAGTCAACATCACATAATGTATTTTCTTTAATCTGTTTGAAGCATTTTTCAATCAAAGGTGAATTCTGTAGTGGGATTTTCCACGTCCACTTCATTCACTTCAATAGACCTGGCCCCAATATCTGGCCCCAATGCAAAATTTGAACGCTGTGATGTGTGTTGTCTAATCCTTCTTTTTAGGGTCCTTGTTGCAGTGTTTGCTAATACAGGAAACACACTTGAGTCCAAACTGTTCCCTAGCAACAGAATTCCGGTGAAACTGTCTAGGACGGTGATTCCCAAAGTGTGGGCCAGAGGAGGTAATGCAGGTGGGCCGCACATACCTCCCAACAGTGTTAATTTTGTTTACTAAAATTAAAACTAAAACTAGACTAACACTACCCCTTTACACTGATGAAAACTAGACTAAAACAAAGTTGTGACGACAAAAACTACGTGGAAATCTATTGACATTTCCGTCAATGACTAAAAACTAGATGAAAATGTTAGGGAGGGACAAATTGGGAAGAAATTCAATCAGAAGAGACAGGCCCGGTTTAATGCACGGGCTTCGCCCCGGGGCCCGCCGTCTAGGGGTATTTTGCCAACATTTTTGTATGTGGACGGAATATTACTTTGTACTGCATTGCCGTATGCCCACATTCACATGTTCTGTTTATAAAATACTAAATATATTGGGAAATACTTTCTTAGTCTCGTGTGTTGTTGATCAGAGTTGTGATTAAATGGTTGGGTGGGCACGGAAGATTTTGAGATTTCAATTATTCTGGGAATGGCTGATATAGGACATAAGGCTACAGTTCAAGTAGAAGAAGTGCTTGGCAGGCACTATTTAAAAACAAGACCTACAGGGCGTCAATCTCGGAGGAGCTCGAGGGAAGGGCGGCACCACTCGCGGTACTGCCGTGGGAGCGTTGCCTGCCCAACCGGGGATTTCCTCATCCGTGGCGGAGAAGAATTCTACTCTACGCACAAGGTCTGCCCGCGACAGGTCCCGGCAATACGGGCAGGCGATGACAGCAGAGCTGAGCGCCAAGCCTGCATGCCTGGGACCTAGGCAGGAGTAACACTTGTGGTGGAGATCTTCCGGTTTGAGGAAGCCCGACTTGCAGTCCGGGCAGGGGCGGATGCGAAGCGACGGTGGAAGTCAGACCAGATAGAGCGTGTTCAGAAACGTGCCTGCAGAATTATAATTGGCAGAGCATATTCCAGCTATCACGACGCACACCAAACCCTGTCACTACCTACCCTCCAAGACAGACGAAACTCACTATGCAGGGACTTTGCCTTGGGTCTTCTGGATTCCCCCTTCAGAGCCTGACTGCCACCTACCAGAGCCCAAACATCAAACCGCCAAACCAGAAACTGCACCCAACTAAACATGCGCAAAACAAGAACAAAAGATATGAAAAATCACCCATGCCATTCCTCACATCTCTCCTGAATAACAAATAATATAGAATGAACAGCCCTACACATCACTGCCATAGACTGTTGATAAAATACAGAAGATTCACCAATTTATTATTTTATTCTAAATTGTGGTTTTTATATTTTTATGTTGTACTTCATTGATTTTATCCATTGTAAATATTCTCGTATTTCAGTTACATAAACTGCCAAGAGAATATTCAATAAAGAAAACTTGAAAACTTCTCATGCTGTGCTTGTCAAGAATTTTTACTTATTTTACACTTTATAGGAGGGATCAGCCGAGCAGCATTTTGGTAAAATAACCGCGTTTCCGGGGGATAACGGCAATGGGACCCTATGGAGCCAGCCTTGAGTGCTCACTCTAGCCCCGGCTGTGCGGCGTACATTTTAAAAACTGCAACACTGCCACACAACTTTACCACGACATGCATCTATTATACAACAAACTCTTGAGCTTCTTCTGCTCTCACTCAGAATGTCATATGTCATAATGTATAGTTTTTGAGATATTAAAGTTTGTTTGGCACAACTCATACTAGTTAACTACTGTGGGCTTCCGCATTTCTGGAGGATTTGTTGTGACGTCACGCTGATTCATCCTATTACATTTCAGAGCGTGTACTTTTTTACTTTTACTTAAATAAACCTGGTTGAATCAGTACTTCCACTTTTACCAGAGTCTTTTTTTACACAAGTAACTGTACTTCTACTAATGTAAAGAATATGTGTACTTTTCCAATCTCTGCCTACCAGGTAGAGGGCGATGGCCCCTCCCAGCAGGAAGCCCAGGTAGACGTCTATTGGGTGGTTTTTGTACTGAATGATCCTGGTCAGACCGCAGACGATGGCACACATGACGAAGGAGAACACCAGCAGGGGCTTCAGCAGCTTGGACGAGTCCGTCAGTGTGCTGTTGAAGTACATCTGTGGACAAACACATGCACATACACACACACACACATCACGCATGCATGCACGTGCACACACACATGCACGCACACGCACACACAACGTATGCACATATGCATGCATGCACGAACACACACACACACACACACACACACACACACGATTAAAAAAAACACGATTTCAGACGGACAAGCCTGTCTTTATTGTCACACGGTTACACATCAACACATGCACGGAGGGCCACAAACACACACATGCTGACGGTGGCCGGTGAAATTTGTCCTCTGCATTTAACCCATCCTGGCTTTGTCCTTTCCTCCGGGGGGCAGGCCAGGAGCAGTGGTCGCTTTCTCGTACAGCGCCCGGGGACCGACTTCGGATGTTGTCGTCACTGGTCGGATGACGATGACGATCTGATCTTCTGCATGTTTTTTTTTAATGGGGGGGGGTTATATACGGAGGAACCCCCCTGGGGGAGCACGGGGAGAACATGCAAACTCCACACAGACAGAAAGGCCCTTACGACGAGATACACCACCTGGGCAGTAGGCACTGAAGATATGGGGGGAACACAACCACAGTGCCCGCAGTGTCCCAGGCGAGAATCGAACTCAGGACCTTCTGACTGCGAGGCGACAGCTCTACCACTGAGCCACCGTGCTCCTAGTGGTAGTGCTCCACACACACACACACACGCACACACCAATGTTATTATAGTTACGGTAACTAAAATTAAACTACAAACTAAAACTAGGTATGAAAAAAACATTTTGTTTAACTGAAATAAAAAAAAATAGGGAGAAAAAGAAAAAACTAAAAAAGATTAAAAAATAAGATTAAAAATGCTTTAGTTTTAGCCTTTCTCAATTTGCTCAAGTGTGTCAACACAACAAGCATGAGGAGGCATTGGTGCATATTGAGACTGGGATGCCTACATGACATGTCAACTGCCATCACAAAGTGTTGTGTTTGTACTGTAATGCCTATTCTGAATGTCTTAGGGTGCTTTCTAACTAGGAACGATTGCTTTCGTTCCATTCCGCACCCGGGAACGATTGCCCCTCCTCCCCTCTCTCCCGCTGGTCAGCTTTCACATTACAAGATTTCTTCCACGCACGGAAATGGAACGGAGTGCACTTGCGTCATCAACTATGCCTGCAGTATATCCTCGCCCGTGTGTTGTCTAAGTGGTTCGGAATGGTTGGCTTTCACACTTGCAAGTGTTCCGTGCCCGGGCACGCCAAAGCGCTCTCCAGACCACCTTTTCAAGTGGATCCTGTTCCCCGTTGCGCAGCCGGGCGCAGAACGGAATGCAACGTTCACACTCATCAGACACTCTGAAACTGCGGTCAATTTGGGGACAAGTGTACTCGGGAACGGTACCTGGGCGCCAGTGTGAAAGCACCCTTAGTTTTTTATTCACAATTTCTAATTAATTACACACAGACCACCAAATAAACAAAACAATTTGCACATACAAGGAGAGGGGAGAATGAAAAACAACAGCAACAACAACAACAACAACACAGTAGCCTACAGAATTAAGCAATTGATTGTAGTTATTCCAGTGTGAAATGAAATGGCAACAAAGACAGTTTTAATGCATGCAACTATAAATTTGGCAATGTGGACTCTTTTGTAGGAGGGGGGGTGGGGCACGCAGGCTCCACAGAACTACACCACGTCACTACATCAGAAAATATTAGCTAGCGTCAGTGAATGTGCTTGAAATGCTGCATTTCACAAAAGGCTGAATATCTCAGCTTATAATTTGAAAACTGTCTTTTTGCTCAAAACAGCCTATCTTCTCCGGCTCATAACTAAAGAACGGAAAATGGGATCAATAAACTTTTTTTTGCAGATGATAGAAGAGAGTCTCCTCGTTCTTTGTGCGTGTTCGGTGTTTACATAGTAATATCACACAATATTCTGTGGGCCTCGAGAAATCACTGAAAACGCTCTGAAACTCTGGCACTGGGAGCTTCGGTTCTCCAAAAGTGGCTGGCACTCAATGAGTTAAAGGGCAAAGCCAGAAAGCGTGTGACAGTATACCATCTAACACAGACCTGGGCAACTGGTGGGCCGCGAGCGCACCCTGTGTGGCCCGTTTTGAAATTGCAACCAAAAAAAATAAATATATATATATATATATATATATATATATATATATATATATATATATATATATATATATATATATTTATATATTTTTTTTTTTACAGTGCACCTGAATGCAACATGCAAGATACCCGCTCAATAAGTGTCCAAATGTTCATGTCATTATGGCCAATACTCCACTTCTGTTATAACATTTCAGTCTGGAATATGAAATATCTTTTAATAATCTGTATGACTAAAAGGCTAAAAGTAATCTAATGTGTATGAAATGACTGTTCTACAGTACATTGAAGTAAAAATTTAAATAATTAACTTGTTGGTTTTGGATTTATTTAGCTTCAAGAGTGCATTTTTGTTCGTGTGACCCTCAACACAGGCTTTGAGAATCCCGGGCCACTTACTGATACTTATGCTTAAATTAACCGACTTATATCGTCGCTGTTGTGCCAGGACCTCGAATGTCCCTTTTTTTGACTTTTTTACATTTTTGTCATAAATCAGTGCCATTGGTCACCCTTCACGTCTCTGTGTGGTTTTTACCAAATGCAACCAATGGAAAAGCATTAAAACGAGCTTGTGAGTAAATCTCGTAACGCCATTCGCCCTCAATCTGTCAGTCAAACCTCGAAATTCGTCCCCTACCTCCATCTGTACCCCCCCACGCAGGACAGTAAACCCGGAAAAGTCACACAGCAGACGTGCTGTGTATTTCTCAGATCGTTTTGACTAATCCTGGCTTCCTCTGACGTTAATAGATCAATCAAATGTTTTCCAGTTATTCCCAGGCTGCAAACTTGTTTTAACATGCAAATCGGAGTGTTTTCTGATGAGAATAAAGTAACGTTAACGCTACGTTATGTCAGACTGTTCTCATCCCAATGCCAAAGCCCCCGCCTCGGCCATGAGAGGCGAGGGGCACTGCTGCTGCGCGCGCCCCCGCGGCCCGGAGCTTGGGGCTCGTGCATGAGCATACCACTCTCTCCCGCCTGACTGGCCGGGAGAGAGTGCTTCCAAGTCGGACTGATAATATAAACAACATCATTTGAGCTTATCCAGGTAAGATATTAATAAAGTAATGACACATTCAGCGGGAAACTAACTATAATTAAGACATGTGCCAACTTTGATGACGTTTGGTTCAGTATTTTAAGAGCAAACAGGTTTTTTTTACTTCCTGAAAAGTTGCTGTTTTGGAGATTCGAGGTCCTGGCGCGACAGCGACGATATTCTGGTTAATTCCAAGAAAAACATTTTGGCTAGTGGAAATTCTAATTGGCTGGTAACTTTAAAATCTAGCGGACATAATTGGCAGGTGGTCAAAAAAGATAATTTCAAGCCCTGCAGGGAGAGCAGGTGGTGACATAAGAGTGAGTGAGAAAAGGATAAAATATTGGTGTTTAAGACTGAATAATGACATCACAACTGTGAATTTAAAATTAGTTATTCCTCTAAACCTGACTTCAAATGCCCCAAACTTTTTCGCGCCAGCACCGTTCGGCCCCCAACCCTCAGCAAAATCTGGCCCTCTGGTAGCAAGGACATTTTTTTGTGGTCCTCTCTATCATCAAAGTTCCTGGATTACGGCATGACAATATTTGTTCGACCCCCGGCAACAATCTGGGTTTCTCATGTGGCCCCCCATGAAAAACAATTGCCCACCCCTGATCTAACACCTATCTAGCGATCTAGCATCTATCGCATAGTGGTGAGACAGATGGGTAAATCTTGTGCAATTTCGATTTGGAATAGTGAAGACGGTGAGTAACTTTGAATTGGATTATTGGATCAGCTGGTATCGGCTGTTGACTGAACAAAATTGGACCATAGACAAACTCCTATCCCATATAATCTGCGACAGATCAACACCGAGTTCGTCCTGCCATGCCTCTCTGATCCTCTCAGTGGAGGCCCTGTTATAGTTATCGAACAAATGTACTAGTCTAGAAATAAGGTGCCTGGAGTGGGGGGGACTCAACAAGACCTCAGATAAAGTGTGTTCGTCTGGGAGAACTTCAAACTCTCGAAATTTAGAATGTACATAATCTCTGATTTCTAGATATCTGAACCAATGGGTGTTGGGTAACTCAAATTTCCTCAGAAGATCAAAAGAGGCAAAATGTCCATCTATGTATAAGTCTCTGATTGAACAAAGCCCTTTCTCACCCCAGGCACGATAGGTTCTGTCTGACCGCGCCGGCAAAAAGGTGTGATTAAAACAAATTGGTATGTGAGCGGAAGCATCTGGTATACTCAGAACTCTTCTGATCTGGAAGATCTGGTTCAGGATTTTGACTGAGTTTTTCACCACAAAGCTTAAATTCTTGAGAGGCCCTGGCGTTTCTAGTTTAGAGAATAACATTGCTGTGATAGAGCTGGCTTCCATTTTTAGCCAAAGGGGGGTTCCAGGAATTAAGTTGTCAGGAGTCCCCTGTCGCCAAAACATTAAGGGCCCTATCGTCTTACGGCGCAATCGCTTGTGCTGCCGTTTGCACGCCTCTTATTGCTATCTTCCCAGCGTCTTAAGCTATCGTCTGCCTCCACCATCCAGTTTTGCGCTGGGATCTAAGCGCAGACACAGGTATAGGTGTGGCCCAGGCGTGTCCGTGGGCCTCTAGCCTATCACCTGTCTCGCGCAAGTGTCATTTAGCGCTCTGGGGAAGATACCGTCGGTATGTTCCGAGCGCAAAGAGAGGTTTGGGCGTTGCCCGTTCCAAAATAGGCGTTCCAGCGCAATGTGTTAGAAAAAGGGGCCTTGGGTGCTCTCAATTTTAACGCCAGCAAATAGCTGGTCTTAGCGCAAACAACCCCACTACGCCAGGCGCAGACAGTATTCTCCGTGCAGTGCAGGAAATCCTTGCTTGGATACATACGCACGGCATGGATGTCTCTCTCTCCAACACTTCGCGCACGCAGACACTCTTCCCTCCTCAGAATGCCACATTGATTTTCAACTATAGCCTACATTGCAGAAAAAACATCTTGATTTAAAAATGAGAATTCGTTTGTCTGGTTTTATTAGGCTACATAATTCCCGACCATACAGGTCTGTGGTGTAACATTAGATTACTTTAGGTAGGAGAGGGTAGCAGAAAATAAAAAGCAAATGTTGATCTTTTCCAACCATTACATGTTTAATAGCACCGCAATAGCCCTCTCCACTTCCCTCGTCGGGGGGAGAGAGAGACGGGAACTGCCCCCTAGTCCGATACCTCACGAGTCCGATACCTCACGAGTCCGACACCTCATGGTTTTGGGTTAGGGTCTGGGGGAGGTTAGGTTTAGGCGTGGGGGTGGGAGAGGTTAGGTTTTGGGTTAGGGTCTGGGGGAGGTTAGGTTTAGGCGTGGGGGTGGGGGTGGGAGAGGTTAGGTTTTGGGTTAGGGTCTGGGGGAAGTTAGCCTCTTTTTTCGGACTCGTGAGGTGTCGGACTCGTGAGGTATCGGACTCGTGCCATGGCACCGAGAGAGACAGGGGGCATACTGTCGGCCTATAATGTTAGTACCCAGCTCAATTTAACGGCCTCGCCTCGTAATAGCCAGTAACCTATAGGCCTAGCTACTGCAAAAGTTAACTGTTGAAAATTTCGATGTCTGGTTTTGTCACGAGTAGCCTACAGCTGAAGTCCCTCTCGCCATCAAGCAGACAGTGACGGAAGCATGTGTCTTTATGTGCACCAAGGGGAAAATGACAGACTAAATTGGTGGGATTCGATGTATATTAGTGATGCACGGGCCGCAGTTATAACCGCGCTGACCCCGGATATCCTGCCCCGCGGGCGGGCCAGATCATAAAAATAAACATTCTGATTAATAGTGGATGGGTTGCGGGCAGTTGAAACGATGTATCATTAATGATGAAAAATAATATTAATTACGTTCTCTAGTCTATGAGATCTATCAGATCTCATCAGGTCTATCAGATGTATGATTGCACTATATTGAACTCTGGCGCCCCCTAGCCAGTGACGCCTAGGAATAGACTAGGTGACAACCAAGAATAGTTTGGTGACTACTGGAAAGTCAGTTGACGGGCCGGAAAGAGATAGCACCCGGTACAGGTTGGGTTAGCAACCCAGTCTGGTTCTTTCGTGAGGAAGAAATCCAAAAACGCCATGGTGAGTCTACTGAAAAACTGTGCAAGCACCAACGTAATCCAGGATGGATGGGCGTTATGGTTTTTCCTAGTGGATCAGGGAAATCCTCTCAACCATTCATCCCCCGGAAGTGTGAATTGCTCGTCGCAGAACTATGACGTGCAGCACGCAGGCCTGTGCCTCTAGGCGTCCCCCCTGCCGCCCGGGAGGATGCAGACCTGGTGAGACGAAGGAGAGGCTCGGCCGGGAGAACCACAGTGCCTCGACTCTCCATGCACTGATGTTCCGGTCCCTGCGGAGTAGTTCCACAGCAGCGGATTGGGGTTTCTTGGACCCGTCCGCTAGCAACATTAAGTAGTCAGATCCGTGAGTGGCTGCTGCTGGGATACAAGCCGAGGCGTAATTAGCCTCAGCTGGGTCACCTGGGCGAGTGTGTATGATGTTGTGAGACCCGAAACACCCAATGACCCCAGGTTACATCACTGATGATGTATCCCAGTTGCATTTAGAAGATGTAGTGTGCAATATGTCGGGTTAGGGCATATTGCACAGCGAAGCCTGGCCTCCCCTTTGCCAGGCACATCTATCAGATGTATGATTGCACTATATGAATGTATTTTAAGCTACATTTTTCATCAGGCACATTCTTAGTCGCCTATTGTAGATCCCCCAAAGGACCCACGGCAAACAAACAATAGCCATGTGCTAGGTCGCTAGCCTTTTCGTCCATATATGGTCAATGATGTCTGCTGACGATAGGGTAATGCCATCAATCCCACATTTTAGCGCTGAAACGCCTGCTTTGGCATGGGGCAGCCAATGCCCAGTACAATTATCACAGGCATGCGCTTGTGTCCGCCCCCAATTTGCATTGCGCACGGCATTAAACGAGCGCAAACGCTAAATTAGCGCTTTTGGGAAGATAGAGGCCTATGTCCCCACGAATAACATCTTTTAATGTTTCCCATAATGTGGAGTCTGATACTTATCATTAAATTCCAAAAAGTGCTTTAATTTGGTAGTAATATGTTCTATAAATTTCCCATCGGCGAGTAAGCAAGGGTTAAGACACCACGAGTAGCTTTGTTTCGGAAGAGAGAGGTTCAGCAAAATAGTCAAAGGGGCATGGTCAGAAATCAAAATGTTATGGTATTTTGTGTTGATGACGTGAGAAATTAGCTGGGAGTCTATGTTAATAATCTATTCTGCTGTAGGATTTATGGGTGTGTGAGTAAAATGAAAATTCTTTATCAGTGGGGTGCTGTATTCTCCAAGTGTCTATTAACCCATTGATACCGGATGCAGCATTTGCGTGTATATCCCTTTAACACCGACGGCAACGGGCGTGTTCTTTTACCTTTCATGCCGACTGCAACACAGACGCGTAGTACATATCGTTGTTTCAAGACATGTGACCGATGAAATGCATCATGATTTGCTGAAATAGATGTGGCGGAGGTGAAATGCATTGTGGGTTTTGTATTTTTCATTTTAATTTTTGCCTCGGCGGTGTGGACAGTTTTCCCAAGCTGAACTACAGGGCAAATCAAGGAAGCGCCGGTCCAGCAAGACTCCCCATTACAACTCTAGTTGTATTAGAGGTTGAAATTAATGTTGCGGGCGTAATTTCAGATTTATTTATCTCATGTTCCAATCTGCAATAGCCTCAAGGTTTTACTGCACGTTTTTCTGCTGCACGGTGGCAATTCTGCATGGCCGCGTCTCAGACAGTAAGCTAAGCTAATGCTAAGTGATGAACTGAACGGAGTATATGACTTACTTTGAGGACGAAGACATCAATGAATAAGAAGATTCCACACCCAGATTATGATGTGACTGTTGACACGCTAGCCAAGGCTCATTGGATGAGTGACTTTTGGCGAATTTGCCGTATTTCAAGACGACTGCAAAACGAAGATCGCTAACATTACTTTTGCTGCAGTAATTGTCAAGGGTTCACTAAAGCCTTTATATCTCAGGCTCTGTAGCATATAGAAACATAAAATAAAAAGCATTTGAGAGCTTAAACCGTTAGAATCTTTATTTTTATTTTTGGGGGTTAACACATTCAGTGCCAAGGACGTCTGTGCACGTCCTAAAAAAAAGTAACGTTCAGTGCCAAGGACGTCTGTGGACGTCCTAAAATCATAATTCATATTATTCCATAATTCTGCTGTTTAAGGTCGTACCCAGCCAGTGAGCATGAATCCCTTCAAGGGATCACACGGCGCCACCTTAAACATCGTCACAGGAGCTGCTCCACCCACCTCAGATCCTTTACTTTGTACAGGAGACAGCGGAGAAAGCCGTGGAAACCGATGCATGCTTTCTGCCAGAGCCGTATATATTGCTCCGTCTACAGCGAGAGTGGGCTCGGCTGCATCCGCGCTCACAACTGAGCTCTTATGCTTCTATCTATCTCCACACGATTTCCTAGAAAGCCAGCATCCGAAGCCGAACGGGCCAAGCCTTTTCGTTCAGTCGCGTTTGCCAGCGCGCATCATTTCCTTGCTGCCCATCAAGGAAATGATGCGCGCAGCAAAGCTGGGATCTGTCCGGGGCAAAAACAGAGTCGAGAAAGCAAACTCTGTGCGTGTGGGAGGAGCCCGCAGCTCAGAGGTGGAGAGGGGGGGGGGGGGGGGGGGGGGGGGGAGGGGTGTGTGGCTGCACAGAAACCACACCACACGCCACCACATCAGAAAACACCAGCCAGAGTCAGTGAATGTGCTCGAAATTAGAGTGCAAAAGGTATTCATAAAAGGGGCTATATCTTGGAAAGAAAAAAAAAACGACAGAAAACCCTTGAAAGTGCACTTTTTTGAGAGGCTGTAATTTCATAATGGAACTGTCTAGAAACAAAATTTCTTCTTTGGAAGAAGCAGGAGTGTTCAATGTTTCATTAAAGTCCAGCCCCGTTAATATAGCCATAATAGAAAAAATTCTATAGCTGTTTTCAACTGAATGGAAGTGAATCTGGCACAGGCTCCAGACAATTTTACTGAAGCGCTGTGGCACTGAATGTGTTAAAGATAAAAAAAAAAAAAAATGTAACGTTAGGGCAAATATAATACGAAAAGCCAAAGGGTTAAGCTCTCAAATGCTTTTTATTTTATGTTTATATGTGCTATAGAGCCTGAGATATGAAGGCTTTAGTGAACGCCGACCGCTCTGGCAACTTCTACCAAAACGTCAGGTTTACAGGGGGTGTTTACAAACGTGCAGTAGGTTTAGAGTGCCACTCTAGAGAACGTGCGCAGGTATCAATGGGTTAAGTTCCTCGATTTGATCAAATTATTTAAAATTGCACAGATGATATGTTTGAGGGTGGGCGTGTGGACAATCTATCTAAGCAAGGGCGTCGTTTTGGTCTCAAAGTTGGTAGGGTCGAGGACGGCATGAGGGGAGGCTAAAATTGAGGTTTTTGTTTTACCTTTTTTAGCCATATTTAGACGAATATCTCATTTTAAATCAACATTAGGATTATACTGTTGTGATGTCATTATTCAGTATCTTCTCCTTTTCTCAATAACTTTCATGTCACCACCTGCTCAGCTCTCCTGTCAGCATAATTGTAACTAACATACACAAACTGTAGGTTTAGCCATCTAATCATGTTCTTTCACAAACAGCCGGTTTGGAAAGAAAAAATTGCCACTGAATCCCACACATCATACATCCTACATTTCTTCCTCCTAAGAGTTGCACGATCTTCAGTCAGATGTCAATCGCCACCATTTGACATGCCAATACACTGTTGTCATCGCGCAAGCACATGGCTACTTAATATGGACGTTAACATCCATATTATAGCCATGTGCTTCAGCTGCGCCCTGTACTTTGCTAAATTAGCATCGATGCTAGCGGGACTTGCCTGCTGCTGCTTGCACTGCTGCGTCACTGCTGCTTGCTGATAATGTTAATCCCATGTCAGAAAAAGTCTCCAGATTTGTCGCTAGTTAGTCTCTTCTGAGAAAGATTGTCTCCAGAGAAAACTGTGTGTGTGTGTGTGTGTGTGTGTGTGTGTGTGTGTGTGGGTGGGCGTTTGTTTGGTCATCAGCCAAATGAGCCAATCAAACGTGAGTTTGGGGAAAAAAAATTGGACTGGCCCATTCAGTTGTGAAAAACAGGGGTAAATGTAATTTTGAACATAATGCAAACTAATTTCACTCAATAATGGTCGGGTCAATTCTATCCTTGCAAAATATGGGAAGACAATCTAAATGACCTATATAACTGCACTCCAAAGATAATGCAAATAAGGTTGCTTAAAAGTTGGTAGGGACAATTGGACACCCTGAAATGTTGGTTGTGACTTGTCCCGACCAACCCTACCCAAATCGACGCGCTTGTATCTAAGTATGGGTCTAAGTAGCAGTTAAAATCACCACGGATTATTACGTTTGAATTGTTGTTGTCCGGAATTAAATCAAAAACTCTTTAAAAAAATTTTGGGTCATCAATGTTGGGGGCGGAAATGTTTTGATGCTGCCTGAAACTAAAACAAAATGTCCATTAGGGTGTGATATTGTGTTTGACAAGGAGAATGGAATGGATTTATGGATGAGGATTGCAGCCCCACGGTTTTACTGTCGTCGGACCTATTGCAAATAGTTAATAGCTCCCTTTTGACCGGCACTTTTCCTGATTCCCTGAAAACTGCAGTTATTAAACCCCTACTAAAAAAGCGTAGCCTTGATGCATCGGTAATCAGTAACTACAGACCAATATCCAGTGTTGGGAGTAACTAGTTACTAAGTAACTAGTTACTGTACCTTAACTACCTTTTTCAGTAACTAGTAATCTAACTAATTACTTTTTCAAATTCAGTAACTCAGTTACAGTTACTAAAATAGTAACTGGGCTAGTTACTAGTTACTTTAGGACATGAAAATAACGGACAACTTCAGAGGATTACCCAGTTTCTGATCCTCAGACCTAGTCCGGGGAGAGAGCTGCAGCCAGAGCCCCAGAGGCTAATGACCTTGATAGGCTATAAGCCTCCCCAATAAGCAAAGGTTCAATGCCACACTGTGGCACAGCAACACTAACATAATGTGTGCATTAATAACAATCGAAGCGGACTTTTAAAAGTAACGCAAAAGTTACTTTCCCTAGTAACTAATTACTTTGAAGTAACTGGTAACTTTAAAGTAATTAAATTACCTTTTGAGAGAAGTAACTAGTAACTGTAACTAATTACCAATTTTCAGTAACTTTCCCAACACTGCCAATATCTAATCTCCCCTTTATAGCCAAAATAATTGAAAAGGTTGTTTACCTACAACTCAATACATCACCTACAACTCAAATGATCTCCTAGATGTAGTAGTAGTAGTAGTAGTAGTAGTAGTTTATTTGTCATTGCATAAGAATTTACACAACGAAATTCCAGGCTCCCCATCGTGCAACCATTCAGTACAATACAATACAATCACCAATTAAATAACAATTCACCAAAACAATTCACCAGCTGCCACAGTATATAGACACAGACTAGTAATAATAGCAGCAGTATGATAGATAGTATATAGTAATAATAAAGTCTGTGATAAATGGCAATAATATAATAATTATAGTATGGCATACATAATTATTATTAGATAAACTACAATCAGGCTTTCGCCCCCATCACAGCACTGAAACCGCGCTTACTAAAGTCATAAATGACATTAGAATGAACTCAGACTCAGGCAAAAATTTGATTCTAGTGCTACTGGATCTTAGCGCTGCATTTGACACTGTTGACCACTCAATTTTATTGGACAGACTGGAAAACTGGGTTAGGCTATCGGGTACGGTCCTCCAGTGGTTCAGGTCCTATCTTCAAGACAGGAAGTACTTCGTCTCCATAGGCAATTACACATCTGACCTAACTAGGATGACATTATCCATTATGGGGCCCGTTCTCTTCAACCTTTATATGCTCCTCTAGCCCTAATTATGCAAAAAAACTAAGTAGCCTATCATAACTACGCAGACGACACTCAGTTGTATATAACTCTTTCCTCAGCTGACTATGCTCCCATAGAATCATTGTGCCAGTGCATTGATCAAATAAATAACTGGATGTGCCAGAATTTCCTACAGCTAAACAAAGACAAAACAGAGGTGATCGTCTTTGGTCCCAAAGAACAAAGGCTTAAAATCACTGCACGCCTTGAGTCTCGATCCCTGAAGCCTAAGGATCAAGTCAAAAATCTTGGCGTTATTATTGACTCTGATCTCAACTTTAACTCCCACATTAAGTCAATCAGAAAATCAGCTTTTTATCATCTTAAAAATATAGCAAGAATTAGGGGCTACATGTCCAGACAGGATCTAGAAAAACGAATTCACGCCTTCATCTATAGTAGGTTAGACTACTGCAATAGCCTTTTCTCTGGTCTCTCCAAAAATAACTTAGGCAACTTCAGCTCATTCAGAATGCTGCTGCTAGAGTTCTAACGAAGACTAAGAAAGCTGATCATTTCACTCCAGTTCTTAAGTCCTTACACTGGTTGCCAGTGTGTCATAGAATAGATTTTAAAATACTGTTATTAGTCTATAAATCACTTAATGGCCTAGGCCCAAAATACATAGCTGAATTGCTCCCACGCTACGAACCATCTAGACCTCTTAGGTCAGCAGGGTCCAGCTTATTAACACATTGAGTGCCAGCGACGCCATATGGCGTCATTAGAAATTTACCGTAGGCTGCCAGCGACGCCAAATGGCGTCAGTAACTCCAAATTGTTTTTTTGACGGGGGGGGGGGGTGTCGATCTAAGCTTCTTACGTCGCCTCTAACGATATTGTAGCTATTGGAGGTCGATAACCTATTTTACAAACCCATTAGGTGGCGACAGCACTCTCCTGATCAGAGAAAAAGGAGCCAAACACACAGAAGAAGTCGCTGGGGAAAAGGAGGAAATCGCATCGCATCCGTCCGTATGCATCGACGTGCATGAAGCACAACGAGCACAACGCCAGCTGTGCCCCCAGCAGCAGCATCCGCTGTCACAACTGAGCACCTCCGTGTATGCTGCCACAGCACATCCGCATAATCTGTCTTATTATTCTCAACTGGAAGCATAGGAGCCCGTGACAAACACGCGGAACGCTGTAAAAATGCTGGATGTCGCGGACCCTTCACTGTGCAGAGCAAACTCAATAGAGAGCCATTAGACACACCCAGGAGGAGGCGTGTGGAGTTGGGGGGGGGGGGGGGGGGGGGGGGCACGCAGAGCACCATACAACACTTCACCCAGACAGACCCAGACAGCAGGACAGGATTACAGGAGGAAGGGTCGGTTACATGGCATTTGACACAGGAGGAAGCTGTAACCAGCAGCGCACGCAGGGGCCAGTGCTGCTGGTTACAGCTAAAAAATATTATTCTGCCAAACAAAATTCACTGGCCTTCACTGTTTTATTGAAGGAAATTATTTTTGAGGTGTGACTACATCAGAAAATTAGCTTCAGAGTCAGTGATGTGCTTGAAATGTTTAATTTCACAAAAGGCTCATTATCTCAGCTCGTAGAAAAAAAGGTCTGTTTTTCGTTCAATCAAGCTATCTTCTCCGGCTCATAACTAAAGAACGGAAAATGGGATCAATAAACTTTTTTTTGCAGGTGATAGAAGAGAGTCTCATCGTTATTTGTGCGTGTTCAGTGTTTACATAGTAATTATTAAAGAAATTATATGACTGTTTTAAAATGCATTGCGGCCTATGTGGCACAGCAAGCAACCTTTTGCCCAAGGGCCGTGGCACTCAAAGTGTTAACTGTCCCTAGGATCAAATCAAATCATGGGAAGGCCGCATTTACCCACTATGCTTCTGCTAGCTGGAACAAATTGCCTGAAGACCTCAGATCTGCCCCAACATGACTTACTTTTAAAAATAGACTAAAGACTTTTATGTTTACCGTTGCTTTTAACTGCTGACAGCTGTTTCTCAATCACTATTATACAATTGGTTTTAAAACATAGATGATTGCAATTACTGCTAAAAGCTGCAGGTCTGGGGGATGGTTCCGTAATACGGATATACTCACAAGAGGGTGAGGTGATGCGTCAGGAGGGACGCACGCGTAAGGGGAGTTTAAAAGAGGACACCGTACCCAGACCTGAGTTTTATGTGTGTGTAGTCATGCTTCTTATATAGTATGTCGGGGGACTAAATATAGATAAATTGATTTATTCTATTATGCAAACCCAATGAGTCCTCTTTAAGTTTTTAGCTCTTTTTGCAACTGCTGCGCCTGTTGCTTAATGCACTTTCTATACCCTTTTTTAAAGTTTTGTTGTGATGCTTTTAAATGTCAATTTTATTCTCTTCTTTTATTCTTTTATTTTCCTGTCAACCATTTTATGTGAAGCACTTTGAATTGCCTCTGTGTATGAAATGTGCTATACAAATAAACTTGACTTGACTTGAAAATAATGACTGATAGAGTTGGCCCACCCTCTTTTGAGTTTCAGGTGATCTGCCTCCTTTGAGATGAGTTTCTTGAAGAAATGCAATTTTGGTGTTGAGATGTTTTAAGTGTTCAAATCAGGGTTCGAGTTATGGAGGGGACCTATGGGGTCTTGGACCCCATAGATAGAGTCTGGGACCCCATAGTCCAGAACACTTGTGGGACCCCCACAAATATAACTTTTTTATTTTTCGATGTAAGAATTAGTATTATTTATGTTAACTAGATAAATAGGCTAAATAAGAAACATGTTTTCAGTTTTCCCAAAACAACCGTTTGAATTGTTCTGTGAAATAGGCTGCATTTCACCTCCAAGCCACCATGCGCCGCCCATGAGCGCGTGTTCTACTACTACAACCGAGTTGCAGGGAGAAGAAGCCACAAGATGCAACCATCACGTGATGTAAACAGCCGCCTGAGCCAATAACATATTATTAATCTTTAGTATAGCGTTACCATGCCACCGAAGAAAAGGCTGAAGCTGCCAACGGGGTGTAAAAGCCTGGATAGCTTCGGTTTCAGAACGAAACAAAGAACGGCTTCAGACAACGGACAACGACCTGTTAGCGCAACAGCTAGGTTGCTACTAGCTTGTAGGTAAGCTAACGTTATGCTGATGATGTCGTGGACACAGCTGAGAGGAGAGGAGACTGAGACTTTTCATTTTGTAAGTATTAAGCCTACAGTTGTTTTTGTTCTAACAAGATGCTGCCACTGTATCTGCTGAAATATGCTGCTGTTTGTTTGGTGCAATTTGTTTTTCATTCACAAGTTCTTGATTACCTGTGCATTAGTTTGTTCATAAGGTTAGCCTACTCTGGTTACTTCCAGTCTGTTGTTGCTCAGCAAAGGTAGCGTAGGGGATGGCTGCCCCATTCATCTGTTTTCTTCTTGTTGTTTTAAGATAGTGTTTCTTGCGGAGTGCAGAGAACTGCTCGGAAAGCAAATTGTATTTGCATTATGTATATGTATGTATAAGCATTATGTATTTATTTTTGTAGCTTTTTGATTTATAAGTGCAGAGACAGAGTTAAATAATTTTGTCTCATTTGTCAAATTAAATTGTTGTATTTTATCAGATGCAAATAAGTAAATATCACGGCATTATATAGGCCTAGCTATCAGAGCAGAGGTGAGTGAGAAAAGGAACAAATTGATGGTTAAGAGTAAGACTGAATAATAACATCACACAACAGTCTAAACCGAATGTTAATTTAAAATTAGATATTCCTCTAAATCTGGCTTCAAACGGCCACAATTTGAGGAAAAAACGTCCCAATTTTTTTCCGGCGGCCCCCTCCGGAAGATGCTGTGTTAGTGACTGTGGAAAATAAAAAGTGCTCTGAGAATGCATGATTTGGCCTCCGTATTTTTTATGAGATCGGAGGTGGGCCGCAAAACGTTTTAGGATTTTCAAGTGGGCGCTGAGTTAGAAAAGTTTGGGAACCACTGGTCTAGGTAATTAACTCATTCATGGCCAAAGACGTCTTTGACGTGTTATCAGGAATAGCCCAGAGGGCCAATGACGTGTTTGACGTGTTTTTGTTTTTATTAGTGCAGCGCGTAGTTCAAACACTTCCCCAGCCTGTGACATGTTATCAGGTCCCTAGCCTCAATGACAAGCCGACAACACGCGATCAAACACATACCGCAGCTGTTGTTTTGAAATGAGCAGGAGGAAAAACAGAAAACAGAGAAACGCGCTTCCTTGTAGAGAGGAGAAACGCCATTGAAACGCCCCTCGGCGCGCTGCACTGGTCGCCTTGCTGTAGGGCAGAGCGAGAAAGTAATCCAGAGATGTGAGGAATGAGGAAATGATCGATCAGTTTGACGGGTAATCCAGAGGGTGGTGAGGACGTGTTGAATAGCCGAGGGGAAAACGGGAACGATCAAACGGCAGGGAGGATAGGACAGGGATACATGGACGAGGACGGGTGGACCAGAACGAAACAAAATAAACACACGAACAGCTAACAATAAGTAAGGCGGGCAGAAGCGGCAGTCACAGCAGCAGACGGCAGCAGTACTCAGACCCGGAAACAACGTAACGAAGATAAAAGGGGGATCGTGTGTGTGTGTGTGTGTGTCTGTCTGTCTGTCTGTCTGTCTGTCTGTCTGCACACTCACTCACACTGAGTAAACTGTATTGTTGAATGTAAAAAAAGCACTTAATGTATATATATATATATATATATATTTTTTTTTTTTGTCATTTGTGTCATAATGAATAATATTTACATGTCTGATGTCAATACAGTTCAAAATAAAAGAATTGAGAGCGAGTTCTGCCTGAGATTGTGTCGTTTACAAAAATGGCCTTTTCTCCTGTTTGTCTTCTCAGAGAGACCTTTTTGGTGAAAACAGGGTGTATATAAATGGCTATAAGTAGAGTACAGAACATGCTAAAAGCTCACTTTTTTTTTCCTGGTGAACCCAGAGACGTACATCTTCATTTTGAGGTATTGCAAATCACTTTGGTGCTAATAGATAATTTACTGTGGGTCTTGAAAGATGACCAACAATTATGAAAATCTTTGGCCTGTGCTAAATATTGGCAGTCCTAAACTGGCCATGAATGAGTTCATGGGAAACACTGATGTACCTATGTTGACTCGGCTATTTGTATCACATGATAGCACTTTCTGAGGAGGTGAACAGGTGTTTGTGCAGGCTCAAAGCGTTACTCACCGAAACATAGACAGCGGCAAAGGATGCCAGGGTGGCGTGCTGTGATGGGAAGGATTTTCTGGAGGAGACAGAACAGGAAAAGCTTGAGCCGGAGTCCCAGCCAATGTTCATCACGATGTACTGTATGAGTCATGTATCAAAGAGGGAGGGGGTGAGGAGGGCGGGATTATACCATATCCAACTAAACACACCCGCAATGAGGTATCTTGAAAGTCGCCTTGCACACACATGGGGCAAACGTGCGAGCAAGTGTTTCTGTTTGAGTTGTATTTGGGGAACGTAACAAATCAGAGGCTTTGTTTGGTGTTCACCTCAAACCTCAAAAACATGATTTCATTGCAGGCTCCCTTAAAAAAAGGCAGTCAGACAGCGGTGAAGAGGCTCTTTTTTTATATTTTTATTTATATTTTGCGATTTTCATAATGTGAAGAACAAAAACAGGCTCAGACACAAAAGAAGAGAAAAAAAGATAAGAAAAAGCATACATATATCATCAATGTTCGAATGTTACAGGATGTTGCTATTAGCCGCAAAAGGTGGTCCATGTGAAGTCTGCTGGGCGAGTTACCCGTCGCCAAGAAACGGGTGCCAGATAGTTGAGAATTTCCCAAGTGAGTTGGACCTCAGGAACCTGCGTCTCTCCATACGTATAACCAAGAACATGTCCGTCAGCCATGGCTGAAAAGGAGGCGGAGAGGGGGACTTCCACTCCTTCAGAATGAGTGTCTTAGCGACAGTTGTCCCCTGTGTCAGAGACTGTTGCACAGCCGTAGGGAGGAGCAGAGAGGATTCCAAGTAGCCGAAGATGGTGAGTTCCGCATCCGGCTGAAGGGTTATTTTATAGGCCTTAGAGTTCTAATCAAATATTTTGGCCCAGAGTGAAGGGCAAAACCAAAAAGCATGGGACAGTGTACCCTCTAACACCTGACACCTATCACATAGTGGTGAGACAGAAGGGTAGATCTTATGCAACTTGGAATAGTGAAGACGGTGAGTGATTTTAAATTGGATCAGCTGGTGTCTGCTGTTAATTGAGCAGAGTTGGACCACAGACTCCTGTCCCATATAATTTCAGACAGATTCAGACGGACACCAAGTTCCTCCTGCCACGCCTCTCTAATCCTCTCAGTGGGGGCCCTGATGCAGCCATCAAACAGACAGACAAATCTAGAAATAAGATGCCTGGAGTGAAGTGGGCTTAACAAAACATCAAAAAAGGCATGTTCATTTGGGAGAACCTCAAAGTCACTAATCGGATCTAACATAGTCTCTGATTTGTAAGTATGTGAGCCAGTGCGTGTTGGGAAACTCAAATTTCCTCAAAAGATCAAAGGATGCAAAATGACCATCTACATGTACTGTATGTATAGGTCTCTGAAGGAAACCAGCCCCATCTCACTTCTATTTCGAAAGTAGTCTATTCTGCTGTAGGATTTGTGGGCATGGGAGTAGAATTTAAAAAAATTGTCAGTAGGGTGTTGAACCCTCCAAATATCTACTAAATTCCTGGATTTAATCAAATTGTTCAGGACCTGCACTGATGAGATGTTTGGGGGCAGTCGTGATGATAATCTATCTAGGTAACAGTTTAGGTCCCCTCCAATTATTATTAGAATTACTGGTGTCAGGGAGCAAGTCAAAAACCTTCTTAAAAAATTGGGCTCGTCTATATTCGGACCGTAAATGTTGACTAAGGTTAGCGGAAATGAATTAATGGTGCCAGAAACTAAAGTATACCTGCCAAAAGGATCTGCAATCATAGAAATAAGTTGAAATAGGATTTTTTTCTTAAAAAGAATTGCGATGCCATGGGCATGAGAAGAAAATGGTGATTGAAAAACCCAGCTGCACCTCAGACTGCGCTGCTGGGTTGCTTTCATGTGTGTTGTAAGAAAATCACATCTGCAGCTAAAGATTTAAGGCATCTGATTTTTTTTCTCTTTTCATAGCTTGACCAAGCCCCTTAACGTTCCATGAGACTATTGTAATATCCCCCGCTGAACCCTACCCTGAGACCCAGGCATATGTGAACAGAAAGAAAAATGTCTACAAGCAAGCAAACATACACAATGAAATGGAGCGATTGGCAGCACTGTGAAGATAAGAAACAGAAAACAAAACACAGCAAACCTGTCTGAACCAAACATGAAAAGAACACATGATCCCCCTCACCCCAACGATCTCGCCACGTAAAGGACTGGATCCGCTCCAGAAGAGAGTCCAGATGCTTAATCACCGTCACTGGGAGTCCCCTCTTTGACAGGTCCGCATTCACTTCCTCCGCCGATCCGTACAGCACAGTCTCCTCCTCATAGAAAACTCTCAGCCTGGCTGGGAACGGTGTTTGAAATCTGTTTTTTTTCTCACTTCGCACCGATTTCACTTGGGCATATTCCCTTTGGGTTTTTTTTCAAAACATCTGGTGCGTAGTCGTGATCGAAATTTACCCTTCTTCCGAGGTATTCAAATCCCCTCTTCTGCCATCCCATTCTCAGTATTTCCTCTTTAAACCTTGGTGAGGCGTCTGTAGGCGGCTTTGACATCATGGCGGCTGGGAGCTCCAGTTTTTCACGTAGCAAACTCTACGTATGAAAACATTGACGGGGAATTCTCCTTGGTTCCCTCTTTAACACCATGGATTCTGATATTTTCTCATCTGGAGCGGCCTTCCAAGTCTGTCTGTCATAGTTTTGTAGTATCATTTTTTATTATGTTACTATTTTGCATTCAGTTATTCATTCCTAATTCATTCAGTCTTATTGTTCATACTCTGTTCTAACTCTGCTGTCATTCCAGACCCAGCCACTCCCACCTGCCTGTCTTCCCTCAGTAGTTTCACCTGTGTGCCAATCATCCCCACTCACCTGCTCCTCATTCCCTAATCAGCTCCCTAGTATATCTTCATGTCCATTCCACCAGCTCTCTGCCAGATTGTAATTGCCATCCACCCAGAAACAACTCAGCTCCATAGCATTCGTATTTTGACCTTGATCTGTATTTTCTGCCTCAGTTACCCTTTTGGAATTTTGCCTGTTTTGTTTGTTGGATTTTTGTTTTGAGTAAAGACTTTTTACTTTGGAACTTGTCTCTTGAGTCGTGCATTTGGGTCCAGGTTTTGTATCTGATCGTGACACTGTCAGATTAGCGTCCAGGTGTATCTGAAGTTGTAGCAGCTCCATTACAGCTTCCTCCGCCATTTGTATTCGGGTTTTGGCTGTGTCAATCCAGCTTTGCTGATTCTCTTGTTAGTTTTATTTATGTCGTCTTTCCTAAATTCCCTCAGTTCTTTGAGTATGAGGCCCAGGTCCGCTTTGTCTGTTTGTTCTCCGTCCGTGTCACTAACATCATCGTTAGCCTCCATGTTTGCTACTAGCACTAGCTGGGAATGCTTTCCCGGCCTTGTCATCATCCGTCGCCATCTTGTTATGCTTTATCTTTTTCTTGGTTTTCTCAATGTCCACAATCTTAACACATTCACTGCCAACAGTTTTTTCCAATCAGTAGGTAGCTTCTGCCAAGGTTTTTTTTTGAGGATTCTGGCTCATCTTTCAAGAGCCTAGTCCTAGCCTTTCTGCTAGGACTTTGTGAACACAAAATATCTCAAAAGAACTAATAGAATGTGTGCTTTCTCTGTCTAAAATAGTTAGTTTTTATCATGTTCTGTTATGTAGGCATTAGCAGTTGAATACAGCATGGTTTCAGAGATTTTCAGAGAGTTTTGAGATAAATGGATTTTTAGAACCACCTCACGTGCCTGTGATTATGGGTGCCCTTGGGCAAGTGTGTATACTGTATTGTGTGTGTGTGTGTGTGCGTGCGTGCGTACACTTATTCCACAGTAAGCATAAGCTAAGAGAGAGAGAGACTAAACTACCGTTAATAGTTTAGTCCAATATAACAGCACCCCCCCCCCCTCTCCTGCAAACTCCTCCCCTCCGTGTGTGTTTCTCTGGGGCTCTGCAGGCAGAGTGTATGCCAGGCGAGTCTCTGCCGCCTAGATGGCGTTTCTGTGGTTTCGGGTGCGAGCTGGGATGAAGCTGCGTGCGATTCTGGGCTTTTGAGCTTTCTACTGCGTGTGTTGCACCCAGAGTGTATTTTAGGAATCCCCCATGTTGTGCTCCAGCGCGAAAGCGAAAGCGTTTTTGCCGCGTTTTCCTCACGCTTTTTTCTGCTGTTTTTGCTCGGCTTTTTCTAGTCTGGAGAGCACTGTCGCCACTTAGTGGGTCGGTGGAATGGGTTGTACACGTTCGGTGGCTCCCATATTTTTATAGGAGACGTAGGGGGCTTGGATCCACGTCCCACCATCAATTTTTTTTTTTTTTTTTTTGACGAGTTAACTCGTCCACGGCAGTCAACCGTTGGTTTCTGCTTGACGAGTTAACTCGTCCACGGCAGTGAACGTGTTAAATCAATTTGTAGCAAAAGTTTTTGCAGATTCGGGTCGCAGTGGGCTACTTTTAACTCAAAGTGTCGGGAGCACGTTTTCTATGCTACAATCTCTTGACCCGCTAACCCGGAAGTCCTGTGAAGATGCTCTTTAGATGCTGCATTATGTATTTACATTACCCGCTGCTATTCGCTATCAGTGTTGGAAGGCTTACTTTTAAAAGGTATTCCACTAGATTACTGAATGCATGCCCTAAAATTTTGTATCTTATTCAATTTAGATTACCCAAGTTAAGTAACATATTCTAAATATGTTTTACTGCCCGATAACGCGAAAGCCTTTTCCATTTATTTATTTAGCTATCAACGTCCCCCAAAATTCTTAATATTTGTTTTGAAGTCACAAAGAGCTGTGACAAACCATTGACAGAAAACCTTTTCTTAGAAGTAATTTTCAAATGAGAGCGAGCATAAAGAGAGCACACAGGGCACCAAGAGAAAAGGATGTGTGAAATATCAGTCTCCTTGAGCACGGTTGTCAGTAAAATGTTCTTTATATTTATATATATTTATGTCGAAAATGCATTCCTGGCTATCCCCTCCAACATTGCCATTGTGGTATGTGGCAGGTGCAGTGCGTGGCTGTGCGCACACAAATTGTTGCATGTTTTTTTTATTTGTTTATGGGAAATACGTGCCTCATGAATTTTAGAGCAAATAAAACAAAACAAACAAAAAAAGTAATCCCTTAAAGTAATCTATTTTTAAAGACAGTAACTGTATTCAGAATGCCACCAATTTAAACTAACTGCAATGGAAATACAGTTACTCATATTTTGTATTTTGAATACTGTATTCTAAATACATGTATTCCGTTACAATCAATCCCTGAGCACAATGTGTTCCAGTGTGATCTAATATACTGCAGAGTTTAGCAGCAGCCTTACTGAACGCTACATAATGCATGGACCTGTGGCCCAGTTTCTCACTGAGCTCAAGCCAAATGACCTACTTATGACTGCTCTACTCACTCTATGATCTTTAGTGTTGAGTATGACCCCTCTACTCATTCTATGATCTTTATCAAAATCAGAATCAGAATAACTATTGATCCCCGAGGGGAAATTAGGACATGCTGCAGTTGCTCGTACTCAGGCATGGAAAAATATCAACATAAGCATCAAACATTATAAGAGACATGGGACTATTCCGTACAATGAAATAGAATAAATAGAATACAATAGAAGTTACATAGTCTATGAACAGTAAGTGTCTTAAAAATATGTGCCTTCTCCATCAGTCATTCTCAAGTACCCTTTAGTAAAGTTAAATAGCCTATCTGATGTACCTACTATTTCCTTATATACCGCAGAGGGAGTATAGTAATAGTAGTAGTAGTAGTAGTAGTAATGATAATACAATAACAGTTACTACTACTACTAATAATAATAGTAACAATAATACAACAGTACTAATAATATAATAATAATAACAAGTAAGGTGCATCCAGTCAGTAAAGTGAAAATCGATCCGATCCATCTCATCACCTAGCCTGGTAAACCAGCCGGTCACGTGAACTCACATTTCATTTCGTTCTTCGTTCCCGTCTGGCTTTAACTCATTGAGTGCCAATGACGACTATAGTCGTCAATTCGAATAGTAACGTTGAGTGCCAATGACGACTAAAGTCGTCAATTGCGTTTTTTGACGGTGGGACGTGGATCAAAGCCTGATCCATCTCCTGTGAAAGTATGGTGGATGTTGAATGTGTAAAAGCTATTTTACGGACCCATTAGGTGGCGACAGTGCTCTCCAGATTAGAGAAAGGCGATGAAAAAAGAGAAGTCATGGGGAAACGGAAATCGCATCGGTATGCATCGATATGCATGAAGCATAACGTTAGCTGTGCCTGCAGCAGCCAATCTGCTGCCACAATTGAGCCCCTCCGTGTCCGCTGCGATAGCCCATCCGCATGATTAGTTGTGGAGTTGTTATTATTCTCAACTGGAAGCGATGGGAGCCGGTGACAAATACACGTGGAATGCTGTAAAAAAGCTGGATGTAGCGCACTTTTCAGTGCAGAGCAAACTCAGCAGAGAGCCACCAGAGCCACCAGAGACACACCCACGGAGGAGGGGTTTGCAGTTGAGGGGGGGGGCACGCAGGGCAGCATACAACACCGACCCAGACAGACCCAGACAGCAGGACAGGATTGGCAAACACAAGCTAGAATATCTGATGCCCACCAGCAGTAAATCAAGACCAGCAAGAAGCTGCAACCAGCAGCGCACGCAGGGGCCAGTGCTGCTGGTTGCAGCTAAAAAAAAATATTTTGCCAAACAAAAATCCTTTGTTTTCACTGTTTTATTGAAGGAAATTATTTTTGAGGTGTCACATCAGAAAATATTAGCTTCAGAGTCAGTCATGTGCTTGAAATGCTTCATTTCACAAAAGGCTAATTATCTCAGCTTCTAGTTTGAAACGTCTCTTTTTGGTGAAATCAACCTATCTTCTCCGGCTCATAACTAAAGAACGGAAAATGATATCAATAAACTTTTTTTTGCTGATGATAGAAGAGAGTCTCATCGTTCTTTGGGCGTGTTCGGTGTTTACATAGTAATATCACACGATATTCTGTTGGCCTCGAGAAATCACTGAAAACGCTCTGAAACTCTGGCACTGGGAGCATCCGTTTTCCAAAAGTGGCTGGCACTCAATGAGTTAATGTGATCACGTGATCGGCTGGTTTACCAGGCTACTCGTCACCCACCATGCCTGACAAGCAGAGACGAGCGAGAAACATAACCAGACCGTCAAACTTTTAAAAGTAGAAACCAAGTGGTCTATATTGACAATGACGACGACGATACGCTATTAAAAGCAGACTGCAGCTATTTGACACACGAGCGTCCAACTCGCTTTCAGAACAGACTTCATTAGGCTACTTCACAACATGGGAATATTTGCTTTACAAAAAACTGGAACCAAAGGTAAGAATTAGCCTTGTGTTACCTGTAGCCTACATGATGCTGCCTCTGTGATCCATAAAGTCAATCAGATGTCGATCAGCTGCTTGCTAAATAGACTCCTCAGACATAATAAGCACAACGACCTGTCTGTCTTTATCGCTGTTTTTCTCCCAATATGCTCGCACCAGCTTGCAGTGTTTTCTCTTTTTTGTGTGTCTGATAAATCCCTCTGTAAGTCGTAGGTGAGGATATTTCCTCTGACCATCCACAATATTTTTAGGCTATTTCCCTCGGCAGCAGGTACAGCTGTTCACATCTCCATGGCAATGATAGAACATCATGCCTGAATGCCTCCTCGTGCTGTGTAAAAGCATTTTCTGCGTAAAAAGGCAAAGCTGACTCATTTGCGGGCCTTCGTAATGGCAATATTATCACTATTTTGAGGCACATGTAAATCACACAGGGAAGATAGTTAGGTCACTTTCATCTTAGAGAGAAGGAATGAGGATTTTTTTTTTTTTTGGGGGGGGGGGGGGGGGGCGGTGATTCAACTCACTCGATATTGTTTGGACTCACTATAGATGGAACTACAGCATCTACAGAATCTATCTGCAGATCTAAGCACGTCTGGTGGGAAATGGAGAAATAATGTATATGCTGCACACTGAAGACACTGTCGGTCAAAACATTTTTTACTAAATAACGTACGGTATTTCTCCATTTTCCATGAGATTTGCCTTTATCCAGCATCTGAGCACAAATTTGGTTGTGGGGTTGTGGGAGTATTTCATGTTTGGAAATGGGTTTCTTCTCATCCTTTCATCTGGTATTTATCATTAATTTAGTCATTTTTAAGGCTACACAATTGGTGCTCACTGTTTACATATACAGGCAGCTGCCATATTTTCTGCATTTTTAAAAAGCTATTTCGAAGATGAACTCATATAATCCTATTTCCCTCGAAAATTCCTGCATTATTGGCTCTGCAAAACACTGCTGATATTCAACGTCTTCGTAACTGACCTCATTAACATGAACATCAAAAGGCTATGGACGTCTCCTCCCGCCCCTCTCTCCTTCATTGTGACCAAAATAGATGCATGTCTTGGCTCGTATTCATGTGTGAAAATAGACAAAAATAGATGCATGTCTTGGCTCGTATTCATGTGTGAAAATAGATATCAGAAACTGGCAATGAGCAAAATCCTCCCACAGACACCCAGTATGAGAGTGTTCATTAGGTAACACTTAAAGCACACTTGAAGTGGTGCTCATAAGGCATTATGAGGTGTGGAGAGAACAAAAATAAGCTTTCCCCACCTGCCCTGGTTGATGACGGCGGGGTCTTGGCCCGAGCAGATGTCCTCTATGACGTAGGGGTTGTGCTGGCAGCTGACGTTGAGCGTGGTGTAGTTGGGTTTGCACACGGTGAGGAAGTAGGGGGCGGGGGAGCCTGTCATCAGCTGCAGCACGTCTGTGATGAGCGCCGTAGCACACAGACCGAATGCGTGCACTCCTGAGGACAGAGGAAGACACGCCGAGATGTTAGGACAACACACTCATGCTGAGACAGATGTGAGAGGGGACAGAGTCTGCTCTGTCTGACATGCGGCTCGGCACACACACACCAGCGTCATTGAGGTTTAAGCAGTGAGAGAGAAACGGAGCAGAAATGCACTCACCTGGGAATACGAGGCAGGATGAGGGCAGATTAGGAGCAATGCGTCCTCGCATTTAAAATAACTGACTGAAGCAAATTAAACTCAAACTGTAAAGCAGCCATAGATAAGATTCAGACACTTTTTGCGTGATGAGTTCCACTATCTGCCTGTCTCTCTCTCTACCCGCCTGTTTGTTTAGCGTGCATGTGTGTTGTGGAGTCTCGTCAGCCTACCCCCTGACAGGTGAGAGCAGGAGGACAGCCAGCCACCACAGTGACGTCAGAGCAGGGGGATCCCAACAGAAACGCTGTCTGGGACGCGTCATCACTGATAGGTACTTCCCCAATTATGTCCTGAATCAGTGGGACCGCTAGCAGCCGGGCGCTGTTAGGAACAGAGCGCCCGGCTGGAACAGATCCCCAATCAGTGGCCCTAGAAAAACAGACGCCGCTCTGAAGCTCACTGTGTGGCCGGTTTTCCTCCAGGTGGAAGCGCTCCTTGCTGTCGGGCGGTAAGTCAGATTTCCACTCCTCTCCCTAAACATTCTCGTGTCATAAAATGATGTTGCCTGACAGACCCTCTCTCCTCTCGTCCACAGGCACGTTACGGGAGCACTTAAACGAGGAACGGAGCCCTGGCTACGTGGTGGGGAGCAAACCCCCTCACGGGCCCCAGGCTAACCCAGCCTACTTTAGTTATATATATTTCATGGACATACCCCGATAAGGGAAGAGTTTTCATTTTGGTGAATAAAACAACGCTTCGGCGTTTAAAACTGTTTTATGTGTCTTGGAGTGAATCAGAGTTGCCACAAGTGGTGGAGAATGCAGGCACTCTGAGTCAACGCCAACCGCACGCACCATGGAGCAAGCACAGGCTCTGGTGGCCCTAATCCAAAGCCAAACTGACCTACAGCAGGCAGTACACGAACTGAAAAAAAAAATAGAGAAAGACGGCTCGACTTCCCGGGCTCCAGGAGATGTCCTCACTAAGCAGACCCCCGACGATGATATCGAGGCATACATGGAGCTCTTCGAAAGAACGGCGGTGCGAGAGGGATGGCCCGCAGCCCACTGGGGAGGCATCATCGCGCCCTTCCTCACGGGCCAGGCCCAGAGGGTTTGCCGGGACATGTCCATGGGAGAGGCCCGCGACTTTGTGAAGCTGCGCACCGCCATCCTCGCCAGTTACGGCTACAGCCTTCCTGCTCGCGCACAAAGGTACCATGGCTGGAGGTACACCCCGGACCAACCGCCCCGCTCCCAAGTCGCCGATTTGCTGAGGCTCACCCAGAGTTGGCTCACCTCCACCGGGGAGCCCCCGTGGATAGAACGCCTCGTAATAGACAGATGTATCCGCTCCTTGCCGCCCGACGCCCGAAAATATGCTGCCCAGGTGAGCCCCTCATCGCTGAACGCATTGGTGGCCTGGCTAGAGAACCACCAAGTCAGCGCCGACATGATGCGCCACACGCAGAACGAGCCCCTTCGAAAGCCCGCCATAGCCGACAGACCCAGCCGAGACAGCCGACGCCGGCCACCGCCGCTACAGCCCCCGACCCAGAGGGACCCTCGTGCCCAGGCCGACCGAGTGAGTCGGCAGCTGAGGAGGTGCTATGTCTGCGGACAAGAGGACCACCTCTCCTGGTCCTGCCCCGACCGGGATGTGTCGATGCCTTCCGCCGCCGGAGACGAACCACGGCCCTCCCTCCACACCGGAGGAGCCCCTAGCCAGCAGGCGACACTGCCGGTCCGGGTGGGCCGCATCGACACCCACGCCCTCCTAGACTCCGGTAGTGTGGTGACGCTCGTGCGGGCTGACCTCGTGGAGGTCCTCACTACAGAGACAATGCCGGTGACGTGCGTCCACGGGGACGTGAAGAGCTATCCGGTCAGTTATATACGGGTCCAGACCCCGAAAGGCGACGTAAAAGTAGCCGCCGGCGTGGTGCCCAACCTCCCGGTCCCGCTCCTGATAGGCACCGACTGCCCCCTATTCAGCCGGTACTGGAGTCACGGTCGTCGGCCGGAGAAGCCCCGACGAGAGAAACCGAGGGGAAAAAGGATGGCCCGGCCGCGCCTGGCCTGCCCAGCCTTCCGGCCGGGATCAGACGGACCGCAGTCCGAAACATCAGCCGCGGAAGACGGTCCAACCCGGCCAGCCGAGTCGGACACGCCTCCTCTCGACGAGGACCCTTTCGCGGAGTTTCCGCTCCCGGACGACCCTGGACCTCCGGGCCGCGGAGAGTTTGCCTCGGCCCAGTGGGCCGATCCGAATTTGGAAGCCGGCCGCCGCGCCGTCGCTGGCATCGATGGCCAGCACTGTTCCGGGGTGAGACAAAACTTTCCACAGTTTATTGTTAAACATGGGTTGTTGTATCGAGTCGCCAAAACTCCGGGGGGGGATTTAATAGAACAATTGTTAGTACCAAAAACATACGTATCCAGAGTGTTGTATTTGGCCCACACTCACCAACTGGGGGCCCACTTAGGGGTCCAAAAAACGTATGATAGAGTGCTACGCAGATTCTATTGGCCCGGCATAAAGAAAGCCATTGAACTGTTCTGTCGTTGTTGTGGCGAGTGCCAGAAAACGGCACCCCGGCCAATGTACCGGAACCCACTGATTCCACTGCCAATCATCGAGGTCCCGTTCTCCAGGCTGGCCATGGATATCGTGGGGCCTCTCCCGAAGTCCAGCCGAGGACACCGATACATACTGGTAATAGTGGATTATGCTACTCGTTACCCTGAGGCAATACCTTTACGCACCGCTAATGCCAAAAATGTCGCTCGAGAACTGTTCCTGCTATTTAGCAGAGTGGGAATAGCGGAGCAGGTACTCACAGACCAAGGGTCCTGTTTTATGTCCAGAGTAATGACGGCGTTATACAAATGGCTGAAAATCACCCGTATCAGAACTTCTGTTTATCACCCCCAGACCGATGGACTTGTCGAGAGATTCAACCAAACCCTGAAAAAGATGCTAAAAAAACTGATTGACGTGGACGGAAAAGATTGGGACCAACTCCTCCCATACGTGCTGTTCGCCATACGGGAGGTGCCACAGGCCTCCACCGGATACTCACCGTTCGAACTCCTCTACGGCCGAAACCCCCGTGGCCTACTCGACCTGGCCAAGGAGGCCTGGGAAAGCCAGCCCTCCCCCCTCCGGAATGTTATCGAACATGTGGAGCGGCTCCAGGAGAGAGCCAAAAAGGTCTGGCCACTGGTACGGAGTCACATGGAGGAAGCCCAGGCAGCCCAGGCGCGCACCTATAACAGGGGAGCCAAACCCCGGCAGTTCCAGGTAGGAGAGAAGGTCCTGGTGCTGGTGCCCAGCCATGACTGCAAATTCCTGGCAAAATGGCAGGGACCATTTGAAGTAACCGAGAAGGTCGGGCCAGTGAATTACCGGGTCTGTCAGCCGGGGAGGAGGAAAGGCCACCAGATATACCACATAAACATTCTGAAGCCATGGCACGACGCCGAGAGACCCGGCCCCCTAGCCCTCCTCACCCTCGCACAACCCAGGCCACCGCAGACGATCCCCGTGGACATCGGACAGGACCTGGGGCCAGAGCAACGACAAGATCTCAAGGAACTCCTAGGAAGGAGTCATGATGTTTTCTCCGAGCTGCCAGGACGGACACACGCTATCCAACACGACATTGAGACGACGCCGGGAAAAGTGGTGCGACAGCGGCCCTACCGCATCCCCGAGGCCCGGAGAGAAGCCATCCGGGGCGAAGTGAAGAAAATGCTCGAGTTGGGCGTAATAGAAGAGTCCCACAGCCCCTGGTCCAGCCCCATTGTCATTGTGCCGAAGCCAGACGGGACGCTTCGGTTTTGCAATGATTTTAGAAAACTGAATGAAATATCCACTTTTGACGCATACCCGATGCCAAGGGTAGATGAATTAATCGAGCGGCTGGGGCCCGCTCGATTCGTGAGCACCCTGGACCTCACCAAAGGCTATTGGCAGGTACCCCTAACCAGACGGGCGAGAGCCAAAACCGCATTCGCGACCCCCGACGGCCTATTTCAATACCGCGTCCTCCCCTTTGGAGTACACGGCGCCCCGGCCACATTTCAGCGACTGATGGACAGAGTCCTCCGGCCCCATCGCGCTTATGCGGCGGCATATCTAGACGATATCGTCATACACAGCAGCAGCTGGGAGCAGCACATGACACAGCTGGAAGCGGTGCTGGGAGCCCTCCGCCGAGCCGGACTCACCGCCAACGCCAAGAAATGTAAATTGGCATGGACAGAGACAAACTACCTGGGATACACCATAGGCCGGGGGTGCGTAAAACCCCAAATAACCAAAGTGGAGAGGATACAAAATTGGCCCCAGCCCAGGACGAAAAAACAAGTAAAATCCTTCCTGGGCCTGATTGCATATTATTTAAAATTTGTAAAAATTTTTGCCACCATAGCAGCCCCGTTGTATGACTTAACGCGCCAGAAGCTGCCCCACCATGTCAAATGGACGGAGGAAACAAACGCCGCATTCTGTGCCCTAAAGGAGGCGCTCTGCCGAGAGCCGGTGCTGATAGCCCCAGACTTCGCTAAGCCATTCATCCTACACACAGACGCCTCAGGAACAGGAATAGGAGCAGTGCTGGCGCAGGTAATAGATGGGGATGAACACCCCGTTACCTTTATAAGTAGAAAATTGCTTAAACATGAGAGAAACTACTCAACCGTAGAGAAGGAATGCCTGGCGGTGAAGTGGGCCATTCACTACCTACGCTACTACCTATGGGGCAGGGTATTCACCCTCATCACGGACCACGCCCCCCTAAAATGGATGGCGACGAACAAGGATAAAAATGAGCGGGTAACGCGGTGGTTCTTGGAACTTCAGAACTATAAGTTCAAAGTGGAACACAAACCAGGAAGAGAGATACCACACGCAGACGCCATGTCACGCCGAGATGAAGCAGGGGAAAGTGAAGCTCCCCGCACTGGCAGCGAGCTTAGGGGGAGGATGTGTGGAGTCTCGTCAGCCTACCCCCTGACAGGTGAGAGCAGGAGGACAGCCAGCCACCACAGTGACGTCAGAGCAGGGGGATCCCAACAGAAACGCTGTCTGGGACGCGTCATCACTGATAGGTACTTCCCCAATTATGTCCTGAATCAGTGGGACCGCTAGCAGCCGGGCGCTGTTAGGAACAGAGCGCCCGGCTGGAACAGATCCCCAATCAGTGGCCCTAGAAAAACAGACGCCGCTCTGAAGCTCACTGTGTGGCCGGTTTTCCTCCAGGTGGAAGCGCTCCTTGCTGTCGGGCGGTAAGTCAGATTTCCACTCCTCTCCCTAAACATTCTCGTGTCATAAAATGATGTTGCCTGACAGACCCTCTCTCCTCTCGTCCACAGGCACGTTACGGGAGCACTTAAACGAGGAACGGAGCCCTGGCTACGTGGTGGGGAGCAAACCCCCTCACGGGCCCCAGGCTAACCCAGCCTACTTTAGTTATATATATTTCATGGACATACCCCGATAAGGGAAGAGTTTTCATTTTGGTGAATAAAACAACGCTTCGGCGTTTAAAACTGTTTTATGTGTCTTGGAGTGAATCAGAGTTGCCACAGTGTGTGTTGTAAAGAGGTTTCATTTGCGTGTCATTTTCATTGCCGTTCATTGTAATGAGCAGAGCTTGTGTGTTTAGGCTTTTTTTTTTTCAACTATTGTCCTGGCTCCGTCCCCAAATTAATTTTCATTGTCCCTAACACTATTTTTTTACATCCCCAGGATGACGGGAGGTCCTTAGTGTCAAGCCCTGGTTAAGTGTGTGTGTCAAACCAACTCCCCCTCCGACCCCGTGTTGTCGTCCTCCATGCTGCTCGCACTTTGTGAGAGTCCATTCCGTAGAAAAAAGAACGGCATTCAAATAACACCTAACCACATAACAGAAATCAGTTCTCCACCCGTCCCTCCTTGGAAAAGTTATCTTATTTCTTTTCTGTAAAAGCTGTGTGAACCAATCTGGCTCTCAGAGCATAGGTGCTGGATGAGTTTGTTAGGCGCATGAAACTTTGGGCTTTGTACAGTGAAAGGTGGTGGTAAAGGTAAGTCCCCACCGTAATAGCTCAATCAGGTTCATTATGTCTTCTTAGTTCAAATGATAGTTTGGGGGGCGGGGGGGCGTGGCCGGCCTGGCAGATCTGTCACGCCTGCTCAAAACAGCTGTTGACACGTCACAGCTGTCATTTGACGCTTCTGAGGAAGACCGCAGATGTCAGTCAAAACTGTCAAGGTAAAAAAACATCTACTACACATTTGTCTGATTAAAAGAAAGAAAAACTATTAAAAGTAAGTCCCATTGTAGGTAATAGGAAGCTGCCCCCACCAAAGCCGCTGCCAGCTAGATCAAAGAGGAGAAGACCCCTGAACGCAAACCCACAATCCCAGGGGCAGCGCCACCACCACCATCCCAGAGAGAACTATTAGATGGGTCAGATGAGATGCTGAGACACTGGTCTTCTCTTTGTCTTAGTTCTTCCTATTACCTACAATGGGACTTACTTTTGATAGTTTTTCTTTCTTTTAATCAGACAAATGTGTAGTAGATGTTTTTTTACCTTGACAGTTTTGACTAAGACAAAGAGAAGACCAGTGTCTCAGCATCTCATCTGACCCATCTAATAGTTCTCTCTGGGATGCTGGTGGTGGCGCTGCCCCTGGGATTGTGGGTTTGCGTTCTGGGGTCTTCTCCTCTTCGATGTAGCTGGCAGCGGCTTTGGTGGGGGCAGCTTGGGGTTGCTGCTGGGCATGTATTATTTCTCTTGTTACAGTAGGCTTACAAATGCTATGTGAGGACTGAGGGGCGCGACTCCTCTAAGCCCTGACCAACTCCAGTTCTTTTGTCAGTGCCTTGGTCAGGGGCACTGACCGGAGTATTAACACTAAAATACATGTCTTTGATGGTGGATGGAAGCCAGAGCACCTGGAGGAAACCCACACGAACACATGGAGAAAATGCAAACTCCACACAGAAAGGAGCTGGGATGGACCGTGATTGAACCTGGGACCTTCTTGCAGTGAGGCAACAGTGCTAACCACTAGGCCACTCTGCCGTGGATGTTGCAGATCTTGATGAAGCCAGCCATTAGCACGATGAGAGCAATACACATCAACAGCACGGCCCACCAGTGAGCCACTATCCATTCTTTAATATTGTCGTAGAGTTCTTCATTGAAGATGGTGTTCTTTGGCCTGCTCAGAGGCCCGTCAATATCCACCAGACGACACTTCCTGAACCCATCGCAGTAGCCCTTAAAGTCATTGCAGGGTGAGCCGGGCTGCAGTGTAATGACCCTCTTGTTGAAAAAATGGTCCCATTTGTGTGAGCCTGTGCTGCTGCACGTGTTGGCTTTCATTTTCTCCATGCAGCAGACATGGCACAGCTCAGCTGCCTCATCCTTTCCCTCCTGGATGGCACAGGTGCAAACCTCCAGACCGTATTTCTCACAGATAGAACCAGAGCAGCCCACATTGTGACAGACTTGTGTGTCTCTATTGCAGGGGGTGAGGTTGGCCTTTGGTTCTGAGGTGGGACAGAGGGGAGTGGCACCATTGCACATGCCCTCATGAGCACACTCCTCCTCTAGCCTGCATTTCTCATTGGTGCCCTTAAAGGTGCACTCTTGTGTGCAACACGGGCCTTGACTGGGACTGCAGATTTTTCCAGGCCTGAGTTTGCACTTCTTGCTGTCAGCCTTGGCGTGAAAGCAGCACTGGTCTTTACACTGATCGCTGTAGCCGCAGTCACACTGTTCTCCTGCTTCCAGTAGCCCATTACCACAGATAGGTTGGTCATACTTGACAAAACAGCTTGCCCTCTTCTCCAGCACCCAGCTAATATTGCGGATACTGCAGATAGAGAACTTGTTATTGTTGGCCTTGTTCGCTGATGTGGATCTGGCATACATGATGTAGTTGCCCTGCCCCTTTTTGTCCTGCATCTTAGACCCTCCTGGGGTGCATTCTATCCCAGAGTCGTGAGGAGAGCCAAAGTTGTGGCCAGTTTCATGAGCAAAGCTGATGTGTGAGACCTTGGGAGGGACATGGGAGCCATGGTTCTGCACAGTGATGAAGCCTGTGTTCAGAGACAATCTCTTCCCATCAGAGTACAGCTGATTCTTATCACAGATTCCCCCAAGCCAAGCTGCGCCAATCACCCCGTCAAAGTCCCTGTCAGTGAAGACGTATGCCAGGCAGTAGTCATCGTGATTCTGCTCGGAGTTAAGCATCAAAAACTTCTTTACTTCAAAGTGGGCAAAGCGGAAAGGATTTGACTTTTCCCTCTCGTCGTTGGTCGTGTTTATCTTAATCCTTTTGACCATGAAGCTGATGTTTCGGATGCCCAGAAAGTCTGTAGTCTGGAAAATGGAGTTAATAGCCTTTACATAGCTGGAGATTTGAGCAATGACAGCCTCCGTTGTGCTGCCGCAGTATTTAAAGAAAAGGTGGTCAGTCTGGATGAAGAGCTGACAGGTGTTCTGCTCTATGCCCGCGGCCGTCTTCCTCCTCAGTTTGTTTGGACCGTGGAAGCTCTCTTCCTGCACACTGCTCACCTCCTTGACCGGCTTCTCTACTGTTGAAGTCTGGTACTTCATCCTCTCAAACACAGACTGGTCAGCACAGCCACCTTCTGAATCATACTTATGCGGATAGTCGATGTCATCCTCATGATAGATGACAGAGTGAAAGGGCACATCATTGTCTTTGAGGTACCTCTCAGAGGGTTCGACATAGTATGTTCCTTGGTGCGTTTGGATGAAGCCCTCGAAACGCCCGTCAACCACAGAGCCATGTGCCACGGTGCCATGTTCCCCAAAGATTTCTCCTGTGTAAATGTGAGAGGTATCAACGGGTGTCTCCTCTCCTGATACCTCTACAAGGAGATCTGGGGAAAACAGGGTTGTATCCCTCCTCATCAACAATTTGAAATGCCTTCTATGAGCATGGAAATCCATCTGCAGGGTCCCGTCCTGGTGAGGGACCGCCCTCTTGGTTCTCTGGTGTCTGCTGTGCAGGGCTTCTGTATCGTACGACAGGCCCTCATAATGCCGGATATATTTGTTCAAAGGTTTCCCACTCACCCACTGACCTTGAATATGATTTAGGCAGCAAAATATAAGGAGTTTAGCCAATATCATAATTTAGGTTAGCTGCAAACCAAATAAACTAGCTAACATTAAAAAGTACATTGAAGTGTGAAGTGTTTTGGGCTTTTATAGTGAAGGGCTCTGTGAGCACAACTGCGCAACTGACATCGCTGATGACATTTTCAGTGATGCCAACACAATAGTGCGAGTGACATCAGTCACTGAGTGACATTACCGATGACATCACTCACTGATGAGATTACTCACTCACTGACATCACTGATTACGTCACTCACCGATGACATCACAATTGATGACATCACTCACTAAGTTACATTTACTAATTACATCACTCGCTGATGACATTACTCATTGAGTGACATGACTCATTACAACACTGAGCTGAATGTGCTTTACGATGGCATCAAACTCAATAATGTCAACCATTATGGTATTATCCAAAACCTCCCTCCAAATTAGTTAACCCAATTATAAAGTTCTCATGTGATGTTGTGAAAAAGCTGTACACCAAACTAGGTATTAACGGAGCCTCTCTCCCCTCTTGTCCTATATGGAACAACTCATTGCTAACAGCTGGTGGGAACCCATTATCTGACAAAGTTTGGCAGGGACAGAACATACATAAGCTAGGACAGGTGGTGAGGGATGGGTCATTGCTCTCACTAACTGCACTTAAAGAAACGTATGGATTGAGCAACAACGCTTTCTTAACCTATGCACAGCTTAAAGCAACATTAGACAGAATCTTAACTCCGGGCAGTTCCATTGGCGGCCACAGGGGAATAGATGTGCAGCTGGGAGTTATTGCCTGTGGGAAAAAAACTGTCAAATCTTTATAGGCTTTTGTGCCTTTCTTCTCCCAACTGTAATATTCCGCCCCAAATGCAATGGCAACAAGATCTGGGAATTAACTTAACAGCAGCTGAATGGGACAGTTTGTGGAGGGTTTCAATCACTAGAAGTAAATGTGTTAGATATAGAGTAATACAGATGAAAATAATGCACAGGGCATATTTCACACCTGCCAAACTTAAAAAGATTGACCAGAACCTGTCAGATCAATGTTGGCATGGTTGTGGTGAAGTAGGAACCCTCACGCACATGCTCTGGAACTGCCCGGCTGTCAGATCCCTGTGGAGGGATGTGGCACAAATGCTTACAAGGATCCTCAACATAGAGTTCCAATTTTCACCCAAGACTTGTCTGTTGGGGTCCCGTATTGAAAATGTGCAAAACGAGAAGCAGCAAAGATTAATCCCCCTTGCATGCCTTGCTACAAAACGATTGATTTTAATGAACTGGAAAGTGAGGAAACCCTCCTGCTTCTCGAGAGACAGATGGCTCGAGGATTTCCTCCAACTTTTAAGTATGGAGAAGGCCACCTCCATCCTCAGGGATTTGGATCAGGATGCGGGCGAGCTCTGGGATATTATAAGATCTTTCCTAGATCTACAAGCACACAGATATTTTTTTCCTGCAGAATCTCAGAGCCCACAGCAGACCAGCCCACTCTAGATGTTCTTGATTTCCTCCGGCCTCCAGGATCTGTACCCCAATCAAATATGAGCACTGTCCAAACATGCGGACCAGTTCCTGGTGGCCCTTGGGAGCCAAAAGAACAGAAGGGATCAACACCAGCCAGAAGATCCGCATGGAAATCCCCAAAGTAGATGCTGTTTGTGGGGACAGGAGACCTGTTTGCTGCCATGTTACTGGCCTGGACTCACCACCACCCCAAAGACCTGAACGCTGCCTGTGAAAAGACCATTTCAATCATGCACCATGTCATTAAGAGGACCATTACTTATGCCAATGACATGGTTGGCCCCGGGGAAAGGCCCATCCCCGCGCAGCTGGAGCTGAGGATTGTTCAGAGCAAAGCTGACATCGAGAATCCTTCCATCGTGGAGGCTACACTTTTTATAAAAGCCCGGTGACGTTGAGGACTGGAATCTGTGTGTACTGTGCATTCGTGTTGTGCGGGTCTGACATGACCGTAACACTGGGCATTCAGTCAAACACATGCAGCGTTTTCACCTCGGATCTCTTGGGGGCTGTTTGGGTGACAGTGATTTCAGCATGGGGCGGCAAACCTCTGTTGTGGTTTGGCCTTTCGTTCACATGACAATGGCATTTTTGAGGCCTGAAAACGGAAACCTTTTAGAACTGGATTCTTGTCTAGGCGGGCGGTGTCTGTGTGTCTGTTAGTCACGATTTGCATCACGTTTCGGGCCCCACAACAACACCCAGAATCATCAACAACAACAACAACAACAACGCCCAGAAGTTCATGTCATTATTCTTCCAGGGTACTTGTTGAGATCTACCATAAATAGATGTAGTGACAAAGACAACCTTCTGAAAGGAACTATATACACCCCTCTGAACAAGGACATCAAAAACCATGTCCAGAAGATAAATTATTTTCGGAAAACAATCACAAAGACTGTCGAGTTCCTAAAAGACCCCCTAAAGCAGGGCCGGCCCGCCCTATATGCGAACTAAGCGGCTGCCTAGAGCCCCGGGATTTGCCAGGGGCCCCCTAAAAAAAAAATATATATATATATATACTGTATATATATATATATATATATATATATATATATATATATATATATATATATATATATATATTTATAAACATAGGCTATAATATTATAGGCTGTGTGTGGTAGTTAAAACATAGGTTGACGTTTATTTATGTTTGTAGTTTAAACAAAAACATAAATACTGTAGGCTACATACAGTACAACACAAAAGGCTGTTATTTACCTTTTGTCGCCACCTGGTGAGTAAATATATATGTAACTAAAACCATTACAATTGACAACCGGTCCTGCATGTATCTACCGGTCCTTGGCACAAAAAAGGTTGGGAACCCCTGGTTTAAACTGACCTGGCAACCCGTATGGCTGCTGGGTTCTACACACTTGCTTGACACTGATAAGGCTACAAACGAGCGTCATCATCGTCATGTTTGTTTGTTTTAAATATTCCTCTAAATATGGCTAAAAGTCCAAAAAACGTCAAATTTTCTTCAGCTCTACCCTGGCGGGCAGCACCGACAGTCCCCTCCTTATACCACCCCCTACTTAAAAGTACTTCCAGCGCGGATAACCCCAAACCTCCGCCCCTGGGAGGGGGCCCCTAATCTATATCCTGCTTAGGGCCCCCAGATGGCTAGGGCCGGCCCTGCCCTAAAGTAATGTTTTAAGGTGCATATAAAATCCTCCACTTTGACTAATTTGTGTATGATATGGTTTTTCCACAAAAAAGTTACATTATTTTGTTAAAATGCTTAGAATGACTTTCCTCCTCTCATTAAAAATTCCAGATGCATGGACGGGCTTACCCCACAATCACACTGGATCTGAAAGCGGCGCGGCGTGTAAATTCAGTTTTAGCAGGGCCTGGCTGTTCACATCTAATCTGTTAACAAGGGTGCCGAAATTAAACTGGCTACGCTTCCAGATGCTTCACGTCGCTTCCGCCTCTGGTGTGTTTGATTGCACCTTTAGCATGCATTGCTGCTGCAAAGTTTTGGGGTCTGCTATCCATCACTATCCCCAGTAGGAGCGGGTTGTGCAGCCACAGAGAGGGTGTCATCCTCTTCATCAGGATAGGAGGTTTGAAGCTGGATCTTCTTTCTCATCCCGGTAGTACAACTCCAAGACATCATCGTCCTGAAACGTGCACTAGTTTGAGCTGGGTGCCCCAGCTGACATCAGGCAATGGTTCCTCCAGCACACTCAAAAAAGAGGTTACCGCACACGATACATGATGCTCTGCGTCCTTTATTCCTTTTCCCCCACCACAAACAGCAATGTTTCCTCCAGCACTACATCCTCCTCTTCCTCGTCCCTGGACACCTCTCGGTCGTTGTCGGTGGACGTGGAGAGTTGGACTCATTCTCACACATACACACATGCGCTCACGCACAGTTTTCGTTTCAAGGTCTTATACCTTGCATTGTTGGAAAATAGAAAATTAGAGAACAATTCCCAGAGGTTTAAAAAGTTGTTTGGCTGCAATAGCCTCCATCAACAGACAACATTTTTTCATTCCTATCATTCTTTTTGATTCATGTAGCTTGTAGGAGCCACAAGATTGTGACATATTTTTCTGTCCGTTGTTGGAAAATGGCACATCACATGTTTAAATAATTCATCCATTCATACCAGTTTAAATCATTCATTGAAATTCGCCATATGTTCACGACGGTGTATGGATAGAACAAGTGCAAAAACGATGCAGTGGTGTGGCCATTCAGCTTTATGGCATCACGCACCCACCACCCACAGCCCCATAGCCACTCCCCCTACGGCCCCTTGTCCTTCGCGGTCCTTTAGAGGAATATCTCATTTTAATTTAGCATTAGGATTAGACTGTTGTGATGTCATTATTCAGTTTTAACCATCAATAATTGTTCCTTTTCTCATTATTTCATTTCTCAGAGTAAATACTGTATATTTATTTTGAGATTTTTGTCAATTATTTGTGCTGTTATGGTTATTATTAGCTTAGTTACTCACTTCTACACTAGCTTAGATTGTGTTACTTACAGTATGGATGGAATTATAGTCAGATCAGATCAGATCAGATAAACTTTATTGTCCCCGAGGGGAAATATGTCTTGGGCTACAAAGTGCATTACAGCATGTCGATCGGCAGTAACATATACCAACAAAAGAAAGAAAAAACAACAACAACATGACAGCAAGACAACAGTAGCATTTGAACAAGACATTGCACAGAACCCGGGTTGAACAGGCGGTGCCTGTTTAGGCAAGAAAAATTGCACCCCCCATATTACACTGACCCTTATTGCACTATCATGTGAAAATAAGATGATAAAATAATAAGATAAATAAAAGCATATAACCATAAAAAACATAAAATCATAGAAACATAAAACCATGGCGAGATGAAAACAAGGAGAAACCACAAGAAGGACTAAAAGAAAAGAACAAGCGCGCTTACCTGCCACCTATCATCAGTGCAGGTGTTACACCGGTGAGGAAGGGGCTCGCTGTCTATTCAGCAGTGCAATAGAAGTGGGAAGGAAGGATAGACTATATCTATTGCTTTTGCAGCGGCTGGCTCTGAACCATCTGCCCGAGGGTAGCATCTCATACTCCGAGTAGTAGAGGATGTGGTTTGGATCAGTCAGAACTCGCCAATTTGCCAGGTTAATAACTTTGTTTTCGAAGATGGACTGAAGTGTCGGTAATCCTTTCTGCCGATCACCTTCATGGCAGTTTTTACCATCCTCATGACTCGATTTGAGCTGTACAGTGAGAGTCCCAAACCATACGGCCATGCCATATCTAATCAAGCGTTCTACTACGGCGTTATAGAAAGTGGACATGATGCTGGAGCTCACGCCGAACAGTCTAAGTCTGCGCAGAAAGTGGAGACGTTGAGCCAGCTTCGCGCACAAGTACAAGTACGTAGTCGACATGCGCGTTCCATTTAACCCTGTAAGACCCACGGTTGTAATATTACAACATTTGTATTTTATAAAAAAAAGGGTATAAATCATTTGTTTTCTTGTTCTTTTTTCACATAAACATCATCATTGGATCCTATTGTTTAGTCTTGCAATGCTATTGGCCAGGATATTTGCATATAAGTACCCCCCACAGGGCCAGGACACATCACAACTTCAAAATTGTTGACGGAGCAACAACTCTCTTTTTGACTGGACGGAATTCCTCACAAAGAAGTAAGTAAAATGCCTGTAATATTTTTTTGGGTGATCATTAGAATGTCTAGAACATGTACATATGTTATTATTGTGAAACATATCCCCCAAATATAAATTAGAGCATGTTTTATAGAGGTTGCTATTTTACAACGGTGGGGCAGTGTGGTAGCAAATATCCAGGTGGTACTGTTAGTTTACATACCTGGTTAAGGGGAGTCTTATAGTTTTCACAATACATTTATACAGTTATATGTGTATTTTCCCCACATTGCATACCTACATATATATATAGTGTAGGCTATATGTGCATTTTTACTTTAATTTCTAATTTCCAATAATATTTGTAACCAATTGTACTCAAAGACAAATATACTGCATAAAATGTAATTGCTTACAATGTTTTAGTAATCACTTTCAACAGATCAGTTCCTACTTTGTAATCATGTTTTAGTTGGTTTAAGTTAGTTCCTGGAGGATTCCATGTGGTAATTGTTCATGTGGGGGTTGCACACATAGGACCATCATCATTGTTCATGTGAGGGTTGGTGGGGGTTGCCCACTTAGGACCATCATCCCTTTGTGAGGATAAGCAAAGCACAATAGGTTGGCCAGACAGTATTGTGTGACTTGTGAAATGTGTACTGCAGTGAGATGTGTAAACACTACTAATGTACTAAAGTTATTTCTTTATTTTCATTTCAGAATGCCACAAGCAAGGAGAGAGCCTCGCTTCATTGCAAGATACAAGATACAAGATGCACTGGATATGGTACTGAATGTAGAGAGTGATGTGGATATCGACTTCACTGAAACTGATGAAGAGTCAGATGAAGAGGCCTGTGGAGAGGAGTCAAAAGAAAACCAACCACCCAGTGAACCCACTAACTGCCCAGTAGATGCAGACATTCAGCCGCCCCAACCGGCCAAACACTTCAGCTCAGAAGAGACAACTGGAAGAGAGTCCAAACCGCTCTCCACCCAAGGCACCACGTCAACACCTGCCATCGGATGTGCGCCAGGACCAAGTTGGCCATCTCCCACGAAAGACACAGAGAGGGCGCTGCAGGAATGGTGGCTGTTCAGGGTACACCAACTTACTATGCCACAAGTGTGATGTTCGTCTGTGTATTTCAGGTCACAGGAACTGTTTCTGGGACTATCACTGCAAATAAGCGTAAGCAATTGTTTGTAAATGGTGTTCAAAGTGATTTGCAGTCACTTGGAGTATGAGAGGGGGGTGCCTGTTACATGTTGCGGAGTAATTAGGTAATTAGGTTTCTTTAGTACATTTATTGTATGTATTGTTTTCATTTTGTTGTTCTTTTAATAAAATCACAATTCTTAAAAATATGGCTTACATTGATGTTATTATTCATAATGTATACTGTTCTGAGGCCAAATATTATTCATAATGTATACTGTTCTGAGGCCAAATAATAAACCATAACCATATAAATTAACCCTTAAGTTGTTTTAATGAAGTATATATACATTTGCCATGTTATTCTGACAATGAGTAAAAATGGCCTATAGGAAATTCTGCTACCTGATTGACCCTACGTTGTGATATTACAACATTTGCATAAAACCTTACAAAAACCTCTTTTTTTTAAAAACACTATATTTTCTTCTCCAAAGTACTCCTACAACACCATCAGAAAGGTTGAATAATTTTTTTTGCAAGTAGAAATATATCCGGGTCTTACAGGGTTAAGCATGTTGTCCATCTGGATCCCCAGATACTTATATGAGCTGACCTGCTCAATTTCACTGTCACCAATTACCACTGGGTCGTGAGCTCTCACCGCCCTAGGATCAAAGATCATTTCTTTAGTTTTCTTTGTGTTTAAAATAAGGTGGTTGCTCGAGCACCATGTTTCGAATTTAGATATCTCCCTCCCTATGGTACACCAGAGGGCATTCATCGCCACGCAGCAGGCTGATGATGACGGTGTCATCAGAGAATTTGATTACAAAGTTGCTTGGGTGGCTGCTTCTACAGTCGTTAGTGTATGCTGTAAAGAGGAAAGGTGAGCTCACACTGCCTTGCGGCACACCAGTGCTGCAAAATTTGGTGCAGGAAAGAGCAGAGTTCACCTTAACCTGTTGAGACCTTTGAGTTAAGAGAGAATAAAACCAGTTTATAATAAAAGGGTTTACATTCATTTCATTAAGTTTCTGGATGAGCAGGAGAGGTTGAAGTGTGTCAAAAGCTGAACTAAAATCGGCAAATAAAATACGAACATAAGCCTTAGGGTCTTCTAAGTGCTTGCTGATTAAGTGTGACACACAGACCACAGCATCTTCTGTGCTGCGCCCCTCCCTATAAGCATATTGTAAGGGGTCCAGACAGTCGGCAACTTCAGACTTTAGTAAGTTAACTATGAGTCGCTCAAAACACTTCATTACACCACAGGTTAGAGCAATCGGTCTGAAATCCTTGTTTTCTGTCGGACATGTCACTTTTGGAACTGGAATAATAATTGACTTTTTCCAAAGTACAGCAACAGTGTGGCTATCCAGAGATTTTTGGAAGATGGGGCACCAAGCCTCCGCCAGCTCCGAGGAGCATTTTTTTAACAAAATGGCAGGCAGGCCATCCGGCCCCGTAGAGTTCTTATTACAGACCTTGCTGAAGATGCTCTGTACTTGGTAAGGGTCAATTATTAGACGCTCAGCTTCATCACAGGAGGGAATACAATCAAGATTAAAATCATCAGCAGCAGCCTTCAGGGAAGGATCGGTGTCAAATCTGAGAAAGAAATCATTCAGATCATTAGCAGTGTCCAGTTCATTTACTGAGATTATTTGCTTCCTGATGGGGTTCATGTTTGTTATTTTCTTCATGCAGTCCCAGATCCTTTTGCTGTCCATGTTACCCACACTCTCCTCCAATGCTGCACGTTGCCTCCCTCTGGCTGTTCGCAGCAACTGGTTCAGCTCTTTTTGGGCTGCTGCCACGCCCCCCTGTCCTTATTTTTAAACGCCAGTTTCTTTTTGTTAATGCAGGTTTTAACCTCCTTAGTAATATATGGTTTATTGTTAGGGAAGTGGAGGACATCCTTTTTGCATTTTCAACACAAAAGTTAGTCCGTGATTGTGTCAGTTGCCTCATTTAGGTCCAGGTTTTGGAATACACTCCAATCAGTGCTGAGAAAACAGCCTCTTAAAGTCTCCACACTGTCCTCAGACCACTGCAACACAGTCTTGTGCTGTGGTTTTTCAGATTTTAGCGCAGTTTTATTTGTGGGCAACAGGTGAACAGTGGAGTGATCCGAGTACGAGAGAGGAGAGAGGGCCTTGGCTCTGTAGGCATTTTTAATGTTGCCATAACATTTGTCCAGGATTTTATCATTTCTTGTGCCGCATTTAACAAACTGGTGAAAGCCAGGTAGCGCTGGCTCCAGTCTGCAGTGATTTAAATCACCTAATGCAAAGGCGGGAGCTCCAGGAGTGCGGAGTGATTGAGTGTGGACACAATCCGCTATTTTATTCGCGGCTCTAGCGGCGTTTCCACTGGGTGCAACATAAGCTACACAAATTACAATGTTGCCAAACTCCCTGGGGAGATAAAACGGTCTCATAGAGAGACAGAGTAATTCAATATCGGGGTCACAGTAGGTTTCTCTGATCGTATACTGTTTGCACCAGCTGTTACTCACGTACACACATATACCTCCTCCTCTGCTCTTCCCAGAACTGGCCTCTCTGTCCGCCCGAATCAGGGAAAACCCCTCCAGCTCCACCAGAGAGTCCGGTGTGTCCGGGCGCAGCCATGACTCCGTGAACACCATCATACATGACTCCCTGTACTCGTAGCAGGATCTCCTGTTTAGTCGGAGCTCGTCTATTTTGCTGCGTAGAGACCTCACGTTTCTTAGGATGATGGATGGGAGCGGCGGCTTGTTTCCTCTGCGTCGGAGCCGTTGTCTGACGCCTCCTCTCCTGCCTCTCCTTCTCTGGCGCGTTTCACGAGCCGGCTCCCCCCTCACTTCCTCCGGGAGGCCTTCTGGCGGGGTGTCGCCTCTATGCCGGAGGACGAGCAGGGCATCTCTGGAGTAGGCACAATGTAGAGCCGAACTCGTTGAGAGTGTATCGGGCCCACTCTTGCATAGTAGTTCACCGACCACCAGAAAAAGTATAAACAAAGTCACAAGTGCCGCCATGCCGTCACGTCCTTGGTCCCCGGCGCTAGCAAGCTAGCTAGCTTAAAGCCGAGGGACACGGTCGAGATACACCCGGCCCAGCCCGATGAAGCTAGCAGATTAGCTTGGAGCAAGCAGCTCCTAATATCACAGAAAGCTGCCGTATCGCAGTATCAATAATCCCTGACGCAGGGCCCACCGTTGTCCGACGAGCTGGCCCTTTGTGGGGCAAAAAGCAGCCGAGCTGGCTTGAAGAGACTAGGCTAGCTTGGTCTCCCAGTTGGTAGGAATTATCCTGGAGGTGGCTAGCAATGCTATGCTAGCCCGCCACACCAAACACCATCAGAGATTTCTCGGATCATCCGGCTCTAAGTGGAGGGTTCCAGAATCACCGAGCTCTGTCCTTTCATAACCCGGAACATTAGCTTGCGATTTCGGCTCAGCCAGAGGTTTCTCGAATCATCAGGCTCTTGATGGAGGGTTCCTGGGTAGCCGAGCTCTGTCCACTCGGCGTGGGGTAAAGAAGCTAAGCTAGTGAAAATAGATTATCCCCCCTTTTTGCTGGGGACCCCACTTTGACAGGCTACAAAGTGGCCCCCCCCCCCCCTTTTTTCCTCAAACAACCTTCCCCTTGGAGCTGCTATAGTCAGCATAACCTTGTGCGTGCGTAGGTGATGAGCTGCTCACTCCCCTACCCCCTGCAACACCCCCCCCCCCCCGCAATCCCCCTCCTCCCCCCCCCCCTTTGTTTTCTATGTCTATAAAATTCCTTACACAGAACAACAAATGTTCATGTACTGTATATTATCCAAGTGTGCCTCTATTACTCTTCAAAATTGTAATAGTGATATAATCCTTAATTTGAGTATTAATGGTGATATCCATATGTTCCATGTCTGTACCCTTTATGTTCATGAGGACCGCAATGGAAATAAGCCTGAGGCTTTATTGTGTTTTTATCCTCGGTGACTGTCTGTCCTTGTATCTGTTCCCTGTGTATGTTGACATTCACCAAATAAAATCAATCAATCAATCAATACAACTGTTGGTGAACTGCTGGTGAATTTTTGCACATTTTCAATGCAGATTGATTAAACAATCTGCATTATTTAAACAAACAAATAAGATGGATTAAACAGCTGTCATCTGGTGCATTTTAGGCCGAGGAGAAACAGAGTTGATCTGGGAATAATTTCTGGCTGAGCAATGCAATGCACCTCAAAATAAAGTAAGCTATTTACAGTTAGTTTGTCAGTAAAAGGTTTGATGAATAAATAAATCAAAACCACTCCACTACTGTACTGGTGACAGTAGCTGTCGTAAAGACAGGGTGAGTGACTATCAGCTACTGTCATCAACTTGGCTGGTAACTCAAAAAATGTAGGACAGCTGGGACCATGTGTGATGTGTTTATACTAGGGCGTGTATCTCAACAATATAGCACTAATTCTATATGATTCAATCAATCTCAGATAGGTGCAATTTAGTTTAATTCAATTCAATGTATTATCATTGTTTATTATTGTTACTATTATTACTACATCATAATTTATGATGTGGCATGTATTTCCTACTAGAATGGTTTAATGCAGCTCATTGGTTATTGTTGTCATTGAATTATAATACATTCATTTTGCATAACAGTATTAATGCTGATGTGGTGAAATACTGTGACTTATAGTGACAATATCACAGCCTGAAATCACTAAGGCAGTAAGCTACTTGGGAAGATAGACTACAGGACTACGCATCTGGGATGCGGGCCGGGGTCTTAATCGGCCTCGGCTGGGTCTACTGGGCGAGGGTGTATGATGTTCGACAGACCCGAAACACCTTATGACCCCAGTTAACATCACTAATGACGCGTCCCAGTGCATGCTGAAGTATGTATTTTTAACATAGAATCCTGGCTCCCCTGACCAGTGACACTTAGGAATAGACTAGGTGACAACCAAGTATAGATTGGTGACAAGCTGGAGAGACAGTTGACGGTCGGAGAGACGGCGTCCGGTACGGGATGGGTTTAGCACCCCAGCCTGGCTCTCTCGTGAGGGAGACAAACGCTACGGATTAGCCTCCTGAAAATCTGTGCAAAGATCGGCGCGGCCTGGGGTCCTTCAGGCTAGAGCGAGGTTCTCGGCACAGGCGAATGACGTGCAACGCACAGGCCTTCTTGAGGCATCCTCTCTGCCTCTGGGTGCCTTTGCCCCGGGAGGGTCTGGTGAGACGAAGGAGGAGCGCGGCCGGGAGTAACCCACAGCGCCTTAGAGCCTCCATGCACCGAAGTGTCTTGCAATGCTGCGGTGTAGCACTGGCTCTATTGCAGCGGATTGGGCGTGATCAGCCCTTCCGCGGGCAACGTTGCAGACAGAGTAGGAGGGCTGATCCGTGAGCGGCTGCTTCTAGGATGCGGGTCGGGGTCTTAATCGGCCTCGGCTGGGTCTACTGGGCGAGGGTGTATGATGTTCGACAGACCCGAAACACCTTACGACCCCAGTTACCATCACTGATGATGCATCCCAGCGCATGCTGAAGTATGTATTTTTAACATAACACAGTAGCATTCTGCACTGGCCAGACTCTGTGTCCAACTAGCTGCTAGTTTACAAAAGACAGTTGTTGTTTTTTTAGATTTGAGATTTATTGAGATAGCTGCTAGCTTCTGGCTGTCAAGTTGGCTGCCAAGATGCTCTAGCTAGCTAATAGACAGCACAGAAAGATTGTCAACAATACATTTTAGCTCACTTAAATTCCATGCTGGGTAATGCTCCCAGAATCTGGTTTAGCAAAAGCCTGTATGTTAGCTCGCGATGCTAACATAATTGGAACTGCTAATAACGTTAGCATCACGAGCTAACTAGCATTAGCGCGCTACTTATCAAACCAGGCTTCTTCCTTTTTTAGCACAGTAGCTAAGTAGGCAGCCAGATCACTTGTCTGCTGCAGTTGAAAGTAGCTGTATCTTCCCAACCCGTTCTCACTCCGAGCGCGTAGCATATTGACGCTTTGTCCCGTCCCTTGTGCGTCGCTTGTTACTAACATGGTACCCTTGAGCGACACATGAAACGACTTGGGCTTTCCAACTAAACTCAATGCAAACCCATGGAAGTAATCCTTGACGCTTATGGCAACTGCTCCCCCATTAGCCTAACTGCTGCCCCGTTAGCCTAACTGCTCCCCCATTAACGTCTGGAGGAGCTAACCTCTCCCAGACCCTAACCCTAAACCTAACCTCTCCCACCCCATGCCTAAACCTAACCTCTCCCAGACCCTAACCCTAACCTCTCCCACCCCATGCCTAAACCTAACCTCCCCCAGACCCTAAACCTAACCTCTCCCACCTCCCACGCCTAAACCTAACCTCCCCCCAGACGCTAATGGGCGAGCAGTTGACTAATGGGCGAGCAGTTAGGATGATGGGGGCGCAGTTGCCATAAGCGTCAAAGTTGACTTCTATGGGTTTGCATTGAGTTTAGTCGGAAAGCCCAAGTCGTTTCATGGGTCGCCCAAGGGTACCATGTTAGTAACAAGTGGCGCATAAGGGACGGGACAAAGCGTCAATATGCTACGTGGTCGGAGTGAGAACGTGTTGATCTTCCACATACAAACCATAGTCTGACACATTTAATCCCATTTGCATGACTCTTGTCATGGCTTTGGCCAGCTAGCTAGCTGGTCACATTATGACCACTGACCAGAGAGCCAACGCTACTGTAGCTCTGATGACTGCAGCGGCAGTCCTGAGCCCTGCCTGCCTGCCTGAGTCTGGTTCTCATTGGTCAGGGCTGATGTCAATCATTGCAGGGAGGCATTCCTACAAGGCCTGCATGCCTCCACTGTTGCGCAATCTTATCTGTTTAGCCAATCATAGGTTAGCATGAAAATTACTGAAGCACATACACACACATGACACACGGCATAAGACCCTGCCCATGGACCCTGCCCCTGAGGAGCAACAGAACTCCTGAGGTCCTCCGTCCTCCAGAGACTGCCCTTTCCTTCCCTGGCCTGCAGGCCATTAAAGCATTTTCAATAATGGAATTTGTTCAAAGAGGCGAGAAAATATATTTTGGTTTATGTATAAAAAATATATAAACTCTCCCTTTTCTTCTCAAAAAAGAAGGGAGGGGGCTCCTCCCTTGCCTCACTAGAAAGATTCTTACCCACACCTCGAATCCCGACTCTCTACCACCTTCCCATTCCTAGCAATGCCCTTTTCCCAGTAAACTCACTAAACCCATGACTGACTGAGTGAGTGACTGAGGCTGTGGCATACCGATGAAGCGGACGGCTCTGCGTATGAAGGAGTTGAAGTTGCAGCCGGCGGCGTTGATGTTGGCCTCGGCCCTGGCGCCGTTCTTCCTCCGTGAAAGGCAGCAGAACAGGATGGCCTCTCCAAGTATTATCTGTTAGCACAACACACACACACAACACCATAACTGTTACAGAGGCCAGACAGATAGCTGTGTGTGTGTGTGTGTGTGTGTGTGTGTGTGTGTGTGTGTGTGTGTGTGTGTGTGTGTGTGTGTGTGTGTGTGTGTGCGTGCGTGCGTTTGTGTACTGTATGTGTGCGGACATAGAACATGTTCACTAAGGCTGCGTGTCCACTAAGTAGGGATGCACGATATTGAATTTTTGATTCCGATACCGATATCGATAACTTCTTGCTCCTCAAGGCCGATACCGATACGATAACCGATAATATATATATATTTTTTTTATACATATTTTTTCCTGTAGTTTTTGTTTTGACCTAACCAGATGTATAAATGACATGAGCATTACTACTATGAACAAAACAAAGCCAAGAGAACAGTTTTGACTCTTCAAATAAAGTGACTATTTATTTTTCAAAATAAATATAATAATCTGAGTCAACTGCAATATGTCAAATTGTCAATGTGTTTCCTTGAACAATAAATGAAGAATACCAACAACTATTTGTGTGTGTGTGTGTGGGTGTGTAGGTGTGTGTGTGTGTGTGTGTGTGTGTGTGTGTGTGTGTGTGTGTGTGTGTGTGTGTGTGTAACATGTAAACATTTTCGAATAGTAAGGCTCATCACTCTCAGTGGTACAAAAATAAAGGCCTATAGAACGGTTGCAATTAGCAATTCTTAATAAGCCAAGGATTCAAATTAAATACTGACAGGACAGTCAGACCTGTCTCTACATGTAAACAAAACAAATTGAAAAAGTGCATTGACTGCATTCCTTTCCTATTTCCTTACAGTAACAAAAAGCAAAGCTACTGAAACAAGTTAAACATTTCTGTAACAAACTGAAAGTGCAGTCCTCCTCACAGTAAGAAAAAGCAAATAACTTAAGGTACTGAAACTTTCTATGTAACAAACTGAAAGTGCATTCCTCACAGTATAACAGTCATTTTACAGAACAAAGGATTGTAATCCATAATATGACAGGTTTTAACGGTTCTATTTTTTCTCAATTGAGAGAGAGAGAGAGACAGAGAGAGACAGAGAGGAGGGGGGGGGGGGGGGGTTTGGCCCCGCATCGCTACTCTTTTTCGACTACTTCTACTTGTTTTAACTGTGGGTGGATCAGTGGGAGATTTTTTGTTTATGAAGAGGAGCTTCTCTGCCTTATCGCATAGCAGACAGTCGGTTTCTTTTCTCCGTCATCACGTTTCCAGCGGCAGAAAACAAGCGTTCAGAGTCAACACTGGTGCATGGTGCTGACTGATATTTACGAGCAAGCTGAGACAGTCGCTCGTAACGGGACTGGTTGCTCCTCCAGTATTCAAGTGGGCAACGGTTCAACTGAAGGGTGGGCTCCAGATAGGACCGGAGCTAACAATAAAAACATCTTTATTTTTTCAAACGCCTTGTCGATAGGTACAGTCCCCGCCGGTTCCTTCCTAGGCTTCTCAGCTTCTTGAACCACTTTCGCTTCCTCGTATGCGTTTAACACACCATCGTAGCGATGGCGATGTTTCAGGTGGCTTATTAATAAGTTGGATGTGTTGTAGCTCGATGCCTTTTTCCCTCCTCGTGGAACTTCTGACTTGCATTTATTGCAAATGGCAAGCGAAGCGCTTTCCTCAGAAACTTTAAAAAAGTCCCAAACTACCGACGCTCTGTTGCTCAGCCAGCATGCACTGCTGTTGTTCTGGGACGTTCAGGCCATTACGTCATCACGCTGGAGAGAGGGAGCGCTGGATTTGTGGAAAAACAACCCCTTCCTAAACCACACACAATCACTGATACCATTGTACTGGTAAAACGGGAGGGGCCTACAAAAAAACAAACGCCCTCATCCCAATCCACCCACACCGCAGTTGTTTGACCAAAAAAAAAATATTATATATTATCGGAGCTATTAATAATGTTATCGGATTTATCTGAATGACGTCATAATTGTTGATATCGGGTCCGATACGTATCTGTCCGATAACTATCGTGCATCCCTACCACTAAGCTTCTTTTTCTGACAGTTAAATGCTGGAAGAGTGCTGGGGAGGGCTGTTCCCAGCGCACAATATATATATATGCAACGAAGCAGATTGAAAATATCGTTAGCTCAGCAGCGGTAGCTAGCTTAAAAGCTAACAGTTAACAAGCTAACAACACATGTACTGTGATAAAAGCACAACACTCACCGGAAATATTAAGTGTCTAGCCAATCTGCTCCCACAATTGAGCCTCTCTGTCTCTGTTGTGATAGTTTATCCATATGATTAGTTGCCTGAAAAGGAGCGCCCGACACCAGCGCCTTTCTGAAAAGTTCAGATATTTTCAGCTGGAAAGGCTGGGAACCGGCGCACAAAAAAGCCGGAGCGCTCTGAAAAAAGACGCTGGGTGCAGCACACTTTATCTAGAGTAGACGGACGCAGATGGCAGCATACGCTCTCTCCTCATTGGAAACAACTGAAAAAAGTTGCTGGAGCTCAGCAAAATAGACTTTAGGACACTATTAGGACATTAGGACACACTGCCTAATGTGTGAATGTGTCTGCACCTTTGAGTGTAAATGTGAACACAGGAAAGAAAAATGTGTGCACTCACACATACACAGACACATTAAGGATTGCACGACTTTACGATTTTTTCAAGTCGACCTTTATACCAATAAGGTCGAGTCAACGTCAACTAGTCGTCACGGTGCTGGTAAAATAAATAAATAATAATCTCAGTCACTGAGTTGATGACAGCAGCCCACAATGTGGGAGGAATGTACTGTAAGCACAATTGAGTCGATCCGTCAGTTTTGCCGGATCCGCAACACAGCCGTAACGTATCTGGTGTAGCTACATTGCCTGTTACACATTTTCCTATTTCCAAAAAGCACTCATTCTGAGGGAGGGCCACCGCTCAACCCAGCCAAGTCTCGGCCAAGGTGCTGGAAATATAACTAGAGTTACAAATATAAAAGGAATTTCCGCACACTTGAATCTGTACAGATTTCACATTTATTATGATAAGCTTTCGGTCGACAAGACCTGATGAAGGTCAACTCAGTGCTTTTATATTCAAAAAGCACTCATTAAAAATAGTATATTATCCAAAACCGGAAACGGAATCTAGCAAGAGGAAACTAACAAGTTAACAGATACTAGCTAGTCACAATTAGCTTACAGAAAACCGCAATTTCCTCCGCAACGTGCAACGGATTTAAATACGGATTTCACTTTTGAATGCAGCGTAACTTGTCCATGCTTGTCCAATGTCCATACATGTTTCACTAACATCATGGCATTTTTAGAGATCGTTAGTTACGTGAATAGCCTCAACTTAGAGAGCTGCAAACCCGAGGGTACCCTCGCGGGGCCCTCGGGCCTCCCAATACGTGCCGAGGCCGGGCTTGTTTTTTATTTATTTTTAATTAATAGGTCCGGGCCGGGCCGGGGTCGGGCCGTTTCAATAATTAAATAAAATAACGTTGTATTACTCGCTTCATTTTACACAGCAGAGCAGTCAGACAAAGAGGAGTGCACAGACACTCCCCCAGCCACACAGTCGCACATAGACCCTCACGTGACGTTAGTCTGCCAGGGCTCATGTCATAACATGTAGCTTTCCGCTCAGTCAGCGACAGACAGCGTGCTGTCAGTATGTAAAAAACAACGAAACAAGCCGTGTGTGCCGCGTGTCCGTCGGTGTACAGCGGACTGCTCCAGAACAGAGAGAGAGAGAGAGAGAAACAAGCTGTGTGTGCGTCCGTGTACAGCAGCGGACAGAGAGAGAGAGAGAGAGAGAGAGAGAGAGATAGGCTGCAGAGGAACAGAGAGAGAGGGAGAGATGTGATTACCATATGGAAAAGATTTTACTAAATTTGTATATGTTTTACCTGAAACGTGTAACCTAATACAGTATATATGACAGTCAAACCAGATATAAGATCCATAGTAAATTTGTGTAAAGTGAAACTTATATAATTTGGTCACTTACAAGAACTATATATGACAGTAAATCCACATACAATATTCTTAGTAAATTTGTGTAAAATGAAACTTATATGATTTGGGAACTTGTAAGAAATATGTATAACAGTAAATCCACATACAAGATCCTTAGAAGATGTGTGTACTATCAAACTTCTATGAGTTGGGCAACCATTAGTGAAACCGAAATCTTGCAAGTGTTCAAAAAATTAAGTCATCGTAACATCACCCATTGATTTTTGGACATCCCGGTTTTGAAGCTGGGAGTATGGCCATCGCCATCTTGGGGTTCTTGCGCAGCTCGCACGAGACGGCACAAGATCACGGGTTTCCCACAGAGCCGTAGCTGCATCAGTCTCTAAACATGTTTAATCTACCGTAGTTGTAAAGTCAGGCATTTTAACATGGGGGCGAATTGGGAACGACTCCCTTTTGGAGCCAGCCTCAAGTGGCCATTCGAGGAACTACAGCTTTTAGTATCACTTCCGGGGCTTCATCTGCCCAAGCCCGAGCTTGCCACCTGATAAAAAAAAAAACCTTACAAGACATTATGTACCCAGATAGCAGCTGACTCTGGATCCGCCTCCAAACGGGAAGATCGGTTGGTTAGGTTTAGGCATTAGGAGATTTGTTAGGGTTAGGGTAAGCCAATCAGAGGCAGAATAGGGACGGTCATGCCTTTGTTATCTTAGGATTGTTTTAGAAGGCATCTAGGATGGTGAAGGCATGGCTGGGTAGGGCTGTCACTTTTCATTCGAAATTCGAATGCAACTTCGAATGTGGGGGAGGGGTTCGTGTTTGATATGTAAATTGACTGTTCGATTTTTTTTTTTTTTTTTTTATGAACCAAAATTAACCAACTGCTGCTTGCTGGTAATGTTAATCCCATGTCAGAAAAAGTCTCCAGATTTGTCACGTTAGTCTCTTCTGAGAAAGATTGTCTCCAGGGTCTGAAAAGTTGTCTCGAGTTGGATGCAGCCAAGTTTGTGAGGCAGTGTTGTGACTGTGAGCGTCCAAGCTAACACGTCGGGCTGATGCCCGGTGGCCTGGACTGATTTTTTTTTTTTTTTTTTTTTTTTTAATTAACACGTTCACTGCCATTGACGAGATATCTCGGCTTACAGAATCCAACGGTTCACTGCCAATGACGAGATATCTCGGCTTAAAAAAAAAAAAAAAAATTTTGACGGTGGGACATCGATCAAACCCTTTTACGTCTCCTATACCAATATTGGAGGTATTGAATGTGTATAATCTATTTTACCGACCAACTAAGTGGCGACAGTGCTCTCCAGACAGAGAGAAAGCCGAGCAAAAACAGCCGCGGGAGGAAGCCATTCTCAAGGAAATGGCTTGGCGAAAACGCTTTCGATTTCACACACACACACACACACACACACGCGCGCGCGCGCGCACACACACACACTCGAGTACCTTTGAGCATAAATAAGACCAGAATCGCAAAAGCTTCATCAAAGCTCTCAACCGACACCCCAAGAAACGAACGAGCCCGTTTTACAGTAATCCAGACTCGCCCGAGAGCGGCCGCGCCGCCAGCAGCAGCAGCACAGACGAGCAGCAGCAGCAGCAGCAGCACACCGAGAGCGGAGTACGCCTCAAGATTGGAAGAAGGGGATCGCGAAGGAATTTCTCTCCCGTGTCTAACCCCCCCCCCCTCGCCTCTCCTCTCCTCTTCCCCGCTCCTGCGATTCCCCTCTCTTTTTTTGGGATCTGTGAGGCAACAGAAACTCGCCTTACCTGTGACAAAACACTGCAAAGCCACCAGAGACACACCTACGGAGGGAGGAGTTTGGAGACACACACACACACACACACACACACACACACACACACACACACACACACACAAACACAATACAGTATACAGACTTGCCCAAGGGCACCCATAATCACAGGCACGTGAGGTGGTTCTAAAAATCCATTTATCTCAAAACTCTCTGAAAATCTCTGAAACCATGCTGTACTCAACAGCTAATATCTACATAACTACTAACTCTACAAACTAACTCTTTTAGACAGAGAAAGCACACATTCTATTAGTACTTTTGTGAACTTTGTGTTCACAAAGTCCAAGCAGAAAAGAATCCTCGGCTCTTGTAAAATGAGCCAGAATCCTCAAAAAAACCCTCTGGCAGAAGCTAACTACAGTATTGAAAAACGGCTGGCAGTGAATGTGTTAACCAAAAAACTTCGAATATATTCGAACGAATTTCGGGCAATTAAAGTTCGTTCGAACTTTATTTTGGTGAAACGTGACAGCCCTATGGCTGGGTTTAGCCATGAGGAGTGATGATTGGTTAAGCTTAGGGTAAAATATCAGGGTAAGCCAATCAGAGGCAGAGTAGGGCGGGTCATGCCTTTGCCATAAAAAAATATTGCGCGTAGGACATCCTGCATCTTACATTAAAATAAATGGATGGATGGATGGATAGATAGCAAGATTACATTGATTCAATGTTGGTTGAATATTCAAGGCTATAATAACATTGAATCAATGTTGATAGGCTAATTCTGTGCTTTTTCAATGTTGAAAAGACAATATTGAATTAATATAGATTTTTGATCAGCTGTATTGCCCCAATATCATGTGTCAGTCTATCCCTCCATTCATTCAACACTTTAACGCAGACCTGGGCATTATGCGGCCCGGGGGCCAGACCTGGTCCTCCTGATGGTTCTGCCTGGCCTGGGAGGTCTAAGACAAACCATACCATTTTACTTATGAAGCTAGACAAATAGAATGAGATCACCTTGGCTGTTTGGAGTGATTTTCAAATATAATAAATGCTGAAGAATAAGTGCACAGTATGTTTTCTATCATTTAAGATAGTGGTAAAATTAGACTAGTTGGCAGACTGGCAGTCCGAGCAATCGGCAAGTGGAGCTGTTTTGTTAAAACCAAAGAGTGCCCTATGGATGACTGCAAGGAGGATGAAACTATAGAGCATTTCCTCCTAAAATGTGAGAGATCTAAATATGTGTGGGGAAAAATGGAAAGTATTGGTTTTAATATTACTGTGAATTATAATGCTGTGATGTATGGTGTCTTTAATGAAATAATGCCAGGAACACACCAGGACTTTTTCTGGACAATTGTTTGTGTGGTCGCAGCAAAATTGTGGAAGACAAGGTGTGCAACAGTTATCCACCAAGCTGTCATCCCAGGTGAAGTGGTCTATAAACAAATCATATCAGAACTGAAAAGACAAAGAACACTGGACATAAGAACAAAAAGACCCACAACCTGGCAGCTGCTCACCTTCTAATAGACTTCTTATTTTTGTTATCCACTCCCTTCTACTGTTTATATATATATATAAAAAAAAAAACTAAATTATTAAATGTTTGTTACCCCTGACTGAATAATTTAATAAAGTATATATAAAAAGTAAAATGAGAGGTTACGACATCTGACCTAGAGTGTGAGCATATAGCTGGTTTCCAGGTGGTTTCCAGAACTTTCCAGGACTTTCTAGGTGGTTCCAGGACTTGATGCCTTGCCCATGACCTTCCCCGGATCATAACCCACCACCATGCAAATTTTCAGCCCAGTCCGTGCAGAGCCTCCAGAGGCTCTGCACCTGGGTGGGCTCTACCACACTGCCACAACTCCCGTCGCTTCTGAGCAGGAGGGAACAAGCAGCCACTCAGCTGGTCAGAGACATGAGACATGAACCGATAAATGTTGGGGATGCAATTGTCGGCGGGCATGCAGAAACATTCACGGCACCTGCCGCAAGCGCAAATTAGAGCCGTGCCAATTCTGCCAAAAATCATCTGCGCCCCAAAATGCCTGCGCAAACGGGATTTGGGCGCTCTTAACTACCAGAATTATTCACAGGCGTGGCCAGGCAAGGCTGGGCATTACGTCAATCAAAACCAATCAGATTCCTGTCTCGCAATGGTTGTTTGCGCGAGGTTGCCTCGCCGAGGCATGCAATATCCTGTAATTCTCTCCATGCTTAATAGAGTGTACTCACTCGTGCAAGAACAGAGGCAGCTTATTGACAGAATGTCTGTGGTGCCAACGACCCTTCGGGTTATGAAGGTAAATAGCCTATGTCCATTGTCCCACAAGTTTTCTCAATTCATTTCCCTCTTTGCAATGTGATAAATGTTTCTCAGTGAGTTATAGTTGATTGCCTCACTGAACTATCTGCTAATACCCAATTTTAGCAGCATAATTTGATGTCTTGGCGTGGCAAGGCTGTGCTTAATGACATATCCAAAAGGAATTCCACTTTCCACTCCGCAAATACCTCTCTGCGCTGAGAGCGCAGCCGTAATCTCCGTGCAGAGCGCCCAGCGCAGAGAGGTATTTGCGCGTAAGAGGTCCTTTACAAAGCTCTTAGCGCAAAGTAATTGCGCGCTGCGGACAATAGGTAACGCCTGCTTTGGCATGGGGCAGCCAATGCCCAGTACAATTATCACAGGCATGCGCTTGTGTCCGCCCCCAATTTGCATTGCGCACGGCGTTAAACTAGCGCAAACGCAAAATTAGCGCTTTTGGGAAGATAGAGCCCCTGGTCTTGACCTGTCCTACATGAAAAGTGTCTTGAGATAACCTTTCTTGAGATTTGGCACTATATAAATCCATTTCTGTGCATCACGATGAGCTACAGTTACATGGACTGGAATCAGTCAATCAATCATACAGTTCTGCGTGAGCCGGCACGCTTGTAAACACAACTCGCATGACTTCAAAGCTGGCTGACTACTCTCCAAAAATGCCACTGGGTTGTATTTGGTGGGAAATCTGCGGCTATATGGCACAAAACAAGGTCCGGAAGCAACAGGGTTTATGGGGAAATGTGGAATTAACGTTTATAAACGCTAGCATTAACAATACAAATACCATGCGATTAAGGCTAGCAATCGTCTCGACAATGGTCTCACTTGTTTACAATCATTCTAACAAGGTATCACAATGAATTTAACAATGATATATTGAAGTTAATTGCTGCACACACAGCACCTTTAATATAGCCATAAAAAAGAGATGTTGGATGTGTTGTATCTAGCTTGTAATTAAGGACAGGTGCTTTCTATTCTGTTCTCTCTCTCACTCTGTTGATCTCGCTCTCTCTGTCTCTCTCATCTCTCTCTCTTCCTCTGTCTCTCCTCCCGCTAAGCGACTTTCAACAGTGCCGGACATATTGACAACACCACAGGGCGCCTGGCTGCCTGCCTGCAGATACATACTCCTCCTGTATTGGTGACCTTCACACAAAATATCCTTCCTTTGCTTCAAGGCAGAGATGCTCACAAGTCATTTCAATTCTCAAGTCTTTGAGCTAGAGTCCAAGTCAAGTCTCAAGTCTTTGAGTTCGAGTCCAAGTCAAGTCTCAAGTCTTCTCAGTCATCTGAGTCATTTACCACATTACAGGCCTCCTATGTACTGAGAACACACAGCACTGATGGCCTTCTCTGGCCTGAGAACACACAGCACTGATGGCCTTCTCTGGCCTGAGAACACACAGCACCGATGGCCTTCTCTGGCGTGAGAAGACACTGCGGCAGCATTGACCACATCCTCTGATCTCCTCCCCATCCCAAAACTGCTGACACACCCTGAACACTATGCCTGGGACTGGACCATGCCCTCCAGCTCTCTTTACCTAGGGGAACATGCTGCTTCACTAGAGGAACATGAGTCAGAACAACCTGACCAAACTCTTGGTTGGTCTCTAGCCTCTATCACTGCTAGCCTTCTTTATCAGTTTGTTGAGAACCTGCAGTGTAGAATTGAACAATCTACATTTCATCTCTTTCTTCCTCTCTGCCACTGATCCTCTCACAATCCATTTTGTGGGAGTTGTAGTGTGTCACAGGTCGATCGATAATGTGATTGTCAGAATACCCCCTGGTTAATATGGTCATGTCACGTATGACGTAGCCAAGGTTGTCATCTAGGAAATGGGGAGTAGACTTGAGTAGGATATATAATGTGGCAGGAAGCTGCAGATCTCTGCCATTTTCCTCTGCCAGTGTGATCATATTCTCTCTGTCGTACCTGTTTTCTAGTTTTCTCTTAATCCCCCTGTTTGAGATATTTTTGTTCAGCATCAAAGCCAATACACGGAGGCTAACCCTGACTAGCCTCCATATCCCAGCTTGAGCTGGCCAAGTGATGCTATCTGCACAGCCTGACCTGCTGCCTGGGGCCGAGCGGCATGCTAGGTGAGTCTACTCCCTATTTTTGATACCTTCCTAAGTGACAACCTTTTGCTCAGCTGGTTCTATTGTTGTTGTAGCGGGTCTGGTTCATTTAGACACGAGCCTGATTCTATTTTGCCAAACTCCCGTTTATTGACTACCTGTGTGATAACCTGTTGCTCAGTCAGTTCTGTTGTTGTTGTAGCGGGTTTGGGTTGTCTAGACGCGAGCCTGATTCTATTTTGAGACCCGACCCCATCACAAGTGTCACTCACCCCAGAAATTGAGTTAAACTATCATGCCATGTAATCCGTAATCCATAATGTGTATACTAGTGTGTGTATGTCTACTGTAGGTTGTAAGCTTGTAGTTTTCCCAAGCTTACAACCTCCCCTACCCTTAACCACCTCCTCCACCCTCGCCACCTCCCTCTCTCCTTCCCTCTCCCTCACGCTCCCTCCCTCCTCTGTTTTCCATATATCCCTGACTAGACATCTTAATTGTTATTTGTATGATGTTGCCTGTTGCTCATTCGTTACTTTTGCTATTGTTACTTGTATCTGTTGCCTGTTGCTCATTTCTATTTTTCTTGTTTTCTGTCGACTCTACTGTAAGAGGCTTTGGGTCATTGAAAAACGCTCTATAAAATAAATGAATTATTATTATTATTTACTCAAGCACTATTCCGAACAAGAAGGTACAATATTTTTTAGAGCCTATTACTAACTAAGGACCTTCTTACATTTAAACAGATTAATTGCTGATGTCTTTGTTTCTGAGAAGTGGTCGACCTTCTAGCATTTGTCAGCAATATTAATGCAGGTCAACAGTGAATGAAACCAAGTCCTTCCAAGTAGTTCTACAACATATTCTTACTATGATTTAAGAGGATGAAGTAAATGTTATGCTTGCATATGATGTTGAGAAAACTAGCTCATGTAATAATTTTTTATTTAAAAAAGATCGATTTCTGACTTTGCGCCAGCTGTATTAACACCTTGATTGCCAGCGACGAGTGTACTCGTCAAACACAATCCAGCTGTTAACTGCCAGCGACGAGTGTACTCGTCCAAAAAAATCGATTTTTTTTTTTTTTGACGGTAGGTTGTGCATCTAAGCCTTTTACATCTCTTATATAGGTATTGGACGTGTACAACGTGTACAACCCATTCCACCGACCCACTAAGTGGCGACAAGGAAGGAGGAAGGCAAGCAAAAAGCAGTGTGACTGAAGCCATTCTCATGAAGGTGGATTGGCGAAGGCGCTTTCATTTTCGCGCTGATTGCTGGCGGTGCGGGATTGCAGATTTGCATAGTGGATTGCGGGTGCGACACACTTTGAAACACGCAGCATAATATGACCAGAATCGCAAAAGCTTCATCAAAGCCCTCAACCAAAACTCCAAGACGCGAGCGAGTCCAACCAGACTTCCTCAAAGAGCGGCCGCACAGACAGGCACACACCCGCACAGCAGCAGCAAAGCAATGGTGACAAGCGGGGACTGCCCCCTAGTCCGACACCAAATTGGAAACAAATCCCATTCTAAAAGGCTTTTAGAATGGGATTTTCAACCCATTCTTTTTTGTTTCTTTTTCGCTATAATTTAGAGTAATTTAATTTCTATTCAGAAATTTATTTGAGAGGTCGAGAGTATGAGAAAGTGCATTTGCAAAGGTAGGAAAGTGCTTGTGACACCGCTGCAGCAAAAAAGAACGCCCACAGGAGGGAGGAGTTGAGCAGAGGGAAGTTTACTGCTGTTATGGAGGAAATTACTGTTCAAACTATTGTTTAGGTCTTACTGATGCCAAAAATGAATGGTTAAAGTGACTGTAATATCGAATTTCACAAAAAGCCGTTTATCTCTAAATATTTTTTCTGATGCTGAAACCATGCTGTATTCAAGTGCTAATGCTTACATAACTACTAACTCTACAAACTAACTCTTTTAGACAGAGAAAGCACACATTCTATTAGTTATTTTTAGATGATTGGTGTTCACGAAGTCGTAACAGAAGAGAAACCTCGGCTCTTGTAAAATGAGCCTAGAATCCTCAAAAAAAAACCTGGCAGAAGCTACCTACAGCAAGAAAAAAATGGCTGGCAGTCAATGTGTTAAGCATATGAACCACTGATAGCTTATCCACATACATCATACTATACTATTGACGATATAACTCAGAAATAAAATATGATATTGAACTTTTTACCTACTTAACACATTCAGTGCCAGCGACGCCATATGGCGTCATTAGAAATTTACCGTACAGTGCCAGCGACGCCAAATGGCGTCATAACTCGATTTTTTTTTTTTGACGGGGGGGTGTCGATCTATGCCTCTTACATCGCCTCTTACAATATTCAGAGGTATTGAATGTGTCTAACCTATTTTACAGAACCCTTAGGTGGCGACAGCGCTCTCCAGATGAGAGAACGTGGAGTGAAACACACAGAAGAAGTCATTGGGGGGAAGGAAATCGCATCGCATCCGTCCGTATGCAGCGGCTTCATTGAAGCAACGTTTAGCTGTGCCCCTGCAGCAGCCAATCTGCTATCACAATTGAGCACCTCGATGTCCGCTGCAACAGCCTCCGTGTCCGCTGCAACACATGATCAGCCGTGGATTTGTTATTATTCTCAACTCGAAGCATGGGAGCTGGTACACGCGGCTGTAAAAAAGCAGGATCTAGCAGACTTTTTCAGTGCTGAGCACAGGCAGAGAAAACGAGAAAACAGCAGAGCAGAGAGACACTCCCACAACGGGGGGGGGGGGGGAGGAGGAGGGGGGGAGGTGGGCACGCAGAGCCAAGTACACAACACAGACCCAGACAGCAGGACAGGGTTGGCAAACGCAAGCCAGAATATCCGATGCCCACCAGCAGCAAAAGATCAGCAAGAAGCTGCAACCAGCAGCGCATGCAGGCGCCAGCGCTGCTGGTTTCAGCTAAAAATATTATTCTTCCAAACAAAATTCCCTTGCCTTCACTGTTTTATTGAAGGAAATTATTTTTGAGGTGTGACTACATCAGAAAATTAGCTTCAGAGTCAGTGATGTGCTTGAAATGTTTAATTTCACAAAAGGCTCATTATCTCAGCTCGTAGAAAAAAAGCTCTTTTTTTCGTTCAATCAAGCTATCTTCTCCGGCTCATAACTAAAGAACGGAAAATGGGATCAATAAACTTTTTTTTGCAGGTGATAGAAGAGAGTCTCATCGTTATTTGTGCGTGTTCAGTGTTTACATAGTAATTATTAAAGAAATTATATGACTGTTTTAAAATGCATTGCGGCCTATGTGGCACAGCAAGCAACCTTTTGCCCAAGGGCCGTGGCACTGAAAGTGTTAAGTATCTTACATTTAATATCAAGTATTATTATAATCAACTACTGCTACTGTTATGGTCAACTATTGTGTTATACGGTTATGGTCAACTATAGGCTTTATAACCTGCCGCTGCCAGATGGTTACGTATGTTTTCACAACGAGTCATCGGGAAACCGTTTCAAAGTGCAGGTATTTGAAAAAAATACCTGGCAGGTGATTGGATGAACCATCTGTCGATCACATCTATCGTTTCGTTTCACAGGCTCGCTTCTTGCTGGGGTCACACCAAAGCCTGCGCGTAGCCTCATAGGATGCTGATTGGTGCAAAACACTGGTGGTTCAGATTCAAACCAATACAATGGAGCTTGGCAAGATGGATTTGTCGTGTGATCGTGATCTCATGATCTTGTGCGAATCCAGCTGCCTCGCAAGGTTAGAGGCTTTACAGTTGTATCACAAATCCTCCAGCAACTACGTCTGGCATAATGGACGTACAGTAGAGAAAAAAATATTAACAACAAGGCTAGAAAGACTTGAACATTGTTGTGGGTGTAGGTCAGTTCAGTAGAGTGAGAGTGAGAGTGAGAGTGAGAGTGAGAACTAAAAGTGGAGGACCACCAGAGATGGTGGATTTGTTTCCACATTTAGGTTGCTGTGACAGGAAACACTCACAAGAAAAACAAATCTCTATGAGTCAGCTCAGTTAACCTGAGCAGACTGAGAAAGAAACTGAGGGCTCTATCTTCCCAAAAGCGCTAATTTAGCGTTTGCGCTCGTTTAACGCCGTGCGCAATGCAAATTGGGGGCGGACACAAGCGCATGCCTGTAATAATTGTACTGGGCATTGGCTGCCACAAGCCAAAGCAGGCGTTTCAGCGCTAAAATCTGGGATAGATTGCATTACCCTATCGTCAGCAGCGCGCAATTACTTTGCGCTAAGAGCTTTGAAAAGGACCTTTTACGCGCAAATACCTCGCGGTCTCGGAGCGCACCCGTAATCTCCGTGCAGCGCAGCGCAGTGCAAAGTAGAATTCCTTTTGGAGATGTCATTACGCACAGCCTAGACATCAAATTATGCTGCTAAAATTGGGTATTGGCAGATAATTCAGTGAGGCAAACAACTATAACTCACTGAGAAACTTTTATCACATCGCAAAGAGGGAAATGAATTGAGAAAACTTGTTGGACAATGGACATAGGCTATGTACCTCCATAACCCGAAGGGTCGTTGGCACCACAGACGATCTGTCAATAAGCTCCCTCTGTCCTCGCACGAGTGAGTACACTCTATTACGCATGGAGAGAATTACAGCATATTGCATGCCTCGCGCAAACAACCATTGCGAGACGGGAATCGGATTGGTTTTGATTGACGTAATGCCCAGCATTGCCTGGCCACGCCTGTGAATAATTCTGGTAGTTAAGGCCGCCCAAATCCCGTTTGCGCAGGCATTTTGGGGCGCAGATGATTTTGGCAAGGCTCTAATTTGCGTCTGCGACACGTGCCGTGAACATTTCCGTATCCCGGCCGAGAATTGCATCCCCAACATATTTCGGGGCTGTTTTAACTTAGCAATCAGGGAGGTCATGTCAGCAATCAGGGAGGTCACGTCTACCAGACAATTATATCACTTTTAAACAGTTACATTTCTGTATAAATCATTGCAAGTATACTCCCGTGAGGTGGGGATGCTTTTTTTTGCTGCTGGGTGGGGGAGCAAAACTCGACAGAACACCTGGCGGATGGCACAAGGCGGAATGCTATCTTCCGTGCCTTAAGGCACGTGCAAACAGGTGCGCAAGCGCTATTAGGGGATAGTGCCTGTCGGAAGATAGAGCCATGAGTCTTATTTATAGGATTAATATCTGCAGAAAAGTCAAGTAAGATCAAGCTCAACTGAAGAAAACAGAACAAAATAGAGTGGTTGCAAATGGTTAGTATCCTCTGTGATGGAGTGACTCAAAACAAAGTCAAGTCAAGTTTATTTGTATAGCACATTTCATACACAGAGGCAATTCAAAGTGCTTCACATAAAATGGTTGACAGGAAACTAAAAGAAAAGAAGAGAGTAAAATGGACATTTAAAAGCATCACAACAAAACTTTAAAAAAAAAGAGTATAAAAAGTGCATTAAGCAACTTCATTAACACATTGAGTGCCAGCCGTTTTTTCAATGCTGTAGGTAAGTTGTGCCAGGTTTTTTTTTGAGGATTCTGGCTCATTTTACAAGAGCCGAGGATTCTTTTCTGTTAAGACTTCGTGAACACCAATCATCTAAAAAGAACTAATAGAATGTGTGCTTTCTCTGTCTAAAAGAGTTCGTTTGTAGAGTTAGTAGTTATGTAGATATTAGCCGTTGAGTACAGCATGGTTTCAGAGATTTTCAGAGAGTTTTGAGATAAATGGATTTTTAGAACCACCTCACGTGCCTGTGATTATGGGTGCCCTTGGGCAAGTCTGTATACTGTTTTGTGTGTGTGTGTGTGTGTGTGTGTGTGTGTGTGTGTGTGTGTGTGTGTGTGTGTCTCCAAACTCCTCCCTCCGTAGGTGTGGCTTTGAAGTGTTTTGTCACAGGCGAGAAGGGAATCGCAGGAGCGGGGAAGAGGAGAGGAGAGGCGAGGGGGGGGGGGGTTAGACACGGGAGAGAAATTCCTTCGCGATCCCCTTCTTCCAATCTTGAGGCAGCCTACTCCGCTCTGCTGCTGCTGCTGCTGCTGCTGCTGCTCCTCTGGGCTGCTGCTGCTGGCGGCTCTCGGGCAGTCTGGCTTACTGTAAAACGAGCTCGTTCGTTTCTTGAGGTGTCGGCTGAGAGCTTTGAAGAAGCTTTTGCGATTCTGGTCTTATTTATGCGCAAAGGTACTCGAGTGTGTGTGTGTGTGCGCGCGCGCGCGCGCGTGTGTGTGTGTGTGTGTGTGTGTGAAATCGAAAGAGTTTTCGCCCAGCTATTTCCTTGAAAATTAGAATGGCTTTCTCCAGCGGACCCGTGGCTGTTTTTTGCTCGGCTTTCTCTCTGTCTGGAGAGAACTGTCGCCACTTAGTGGTCGGTAAAATAGATTATACACATTCTCTTCCTCCAATAGTGGTATAGAAGACGTAAAAGGGGTTGATTGATGTCCCACCGTCAAAAAAAAAAAATGTTTATGTAAGACGAGATATCTCGTCTTTGGCACTCAACGGTTGGATTATGTAAGACGAGATATCTCGTCCTTGGCACTCAACGTGTTAAGCACACAGGAAAATAAACGAAAAGAAGAAATAAAATGGACATTTAAAAGCATCACAACAAAACTTAAAAAAAAAGAGTATAAAAAGTAATAAGCAACAGGCGCAGCAGTTGCAGAGAGAGCTAAAACTTATAGAGGACTCAATGTCATGATTTTCCCCCCATGTCATGATTGTACATTTATTAGTTAGGATTTAATGCCATTTTTTGATGTCTCTGTGCCCAGCTTCCCCTCTGGCACAACCCCATAAGTCTGTTCCCCATTTTTAATCACAGTAATGAGTCTGATGCAAGGCCAGCCGTGGAGGATCAGGAGGGCGTGGTGTGGCCAGACTGGAGACTACAAAGAGGCAGACTGCTGTGGACTCTGGATCGCACTGTCACATTTTCTTCCGTGTTAACTCTTGTTAGTGCACGGCCAAGGTCAGTTCTTTTCATTGAACCAAGCCAAGCAAGCTGCCAAGATTTTTGAGGCAAGACATTTAAACTCTAATTGTTTCACCTACAGGACCAGAGCTCCCACCTTTGTTTCCACAACCCGGATTTCATTTCTGGACTGGACCTGGAGAAATTCCACTGTTTGGCGTTGCCAAAGGACTTTTCATTTCCCGAAATAAAACGTCGGGTTTTTTCTATTCAAGCTATAAATAAAAGCTTTAAAACTTTCTCTGCCTCCTGCGCTTGGATCCTCCCATCACTGGTTCTGACAGAACAGTGCGATCCATGGATCCAGCAGAGGCCGACCATCTGCGCCAGGCTGTTGGCAATCAAGGAAACTTACTGGGCCACCATGACTCGGTTCTTCAAGATCTCGCTGCCGAGGTTCGTGGCCTTACCCAAGCCATGGCTGTACTCCAGACGTCTCCACCACCAGCATCTTCCAGCCCCATGCTATCTGCTCTCCATGCCACACCCCGACCATCTAACATCAAGGCTCCTCACCCTGAACGGTATGACGGCGATCTTGGCAAGTGCGGGGGCTTCATTCTCCAGTGCTCCCTGGTGTTTGAACTTCAAGCTGAGGCTTTCACCACCGACCGGTCCAAGGTGGCGTTTGTGATCAGCTGCCTGAAAGGCCGGGCTCTGGATTGGGCCAAACCTTTGTGGGAAGAACAGGGCAGGCACGCCAATTCGTATGTGGCCTTCACCCGGGAGATGAGCCGAGTATTTGATCATCCCGTCAGAGGTAAAGAAGCTGCCCGCAGGCTGCTACATCTACGCCAAGGTGCACGCAGCGTGGCAGAGTATGCCGTGGAGTTCCGCACCCTGTGTGCGCCTGGGAGGCTGAACCTCTCACTGAGTTATTTCAGAATGGGCTATCGGAGGGCCTCAAAGACGAGCTGGCTTCTCGAGACGAGCCAGGAGGTCTAGAGGAGTTAATCGCTTTGGCCATCAAGATCGACAACAGGCTCAGAGAGAGAAGACGGGAGCGCCGAGTCCAGTCGCCCCGTAGGACGGACCTGACAGCGATGACCATGCATCACCCGTCTCTGGAGACTTCAGCTATGGCCGAGCCGATGGAGGTCGGTGCCTGGGTCCCGGGACGTGACAAGTGCTCTCCTGAGGAGCGGCTCCGCCGACGTCTCACGGGGAGCTGCTATTACTGTGGTAAGCAGGGCCACCAAAGCTCTGCATGCCCTAACCGACCGCAGGGAAACGACACCGCCCGCTAGCAGGACTTGGCCTGCTAGTGGGCTCTAGTACGACCATGCCCAGCCATACCTCGCCACGCCAGGCCATGACTATGCCTGCCGATCATCGGGGACGGATTCACACCACCATCCTGTTTCAAGGTACAGAAATTCCTGTAACTGTATTAATTGATTCTGGAGCTGAAGGGGACTTAATAAGTGAGACTTTTACTAAATTACATAATTTTCCCCTTCTTCAACTGCAATCTCCTATCTCCATCCGAGGACCTTTTAAAGAGTCCAACGTATCTGACATCACTCATCAGACGCTCCCGTTGGTTCTCTTCATGAACGGTAATCACCAGTCGGAGGGAATGTTTGGTTACTACTATGACGTCGGATTTTGATATCATCCTAGGTAGACCATGGCTAGCTCTGCACAACCCTCAGATTGACTGGGCCACGTTAACCATCAAAGGGTGGAGTGATTACTGCCATCAACACTGTCGCATGTCTGCTCTCACTCCCTCTCCTTCCACAGAACAAAGAGGACAGCCGGAGGTGTTCCCCGATCTGTCCAAAATCCCCATCAAGTATCATGATCTGGCCCCGGTATTCAGTAAGTTCAAAGCTAAAAGTCTGCCTCCCCACCGTCCCTATGACTGTGCTATTGATCTGGTTCCACACGCTACTTTCCCTAAAAGTCGGTTGTATTCCCTAGCTAAAATGGAACGCGCCGCCATGGAAAACTATATTAAAGAGGCACTTGCCCTGGGCCAGATTCGCAGATCCTCGTCTCCCCTGGGAGCAGGGTTCTTTTTTGTTGAAAAGAAAGATACCACTGAGCTCCGACCTTGTATTGATTACAGAGGACTTAATGACATCACAATCAAAAACGGTTATCCCATACCCCTCACGGAATCCATGTTCACGCCCCTCCAGGGATCCAAAGTTTACACCAAATTGGATCTCCGGAGCGCCTACAATCTGGTTCGTATTCGAGAGGGTGATGAGTGGAAAACTGCATTTAAAACCCCCCTCGGACATTTCGAGTATCTTGTCATGCCCTTTGGATTGACTAATGCCCCCGCAGTCTTCCAAGCATTTATCAATGATGTTTTGCGGGACTTTCTGGATAGGTTTGTGGTAGTCTATTTGGACGACATCTTGATTTTTTTCTCCTGATTTGGCTTCCCACAAAAAGCATGTACACCTAGTGCTCCGCCGTCTCCTGGAGAACCAATTATATGCTAAACCTGAAAAGTGTGAATTCCATGTCAGCAAGACGACATTCCTCGGCTACGTCATATCAGAGGGACAATTTAGCATGTGCAAAGCCAAGACTGACGCGGTGGCGGAGTGGCCTGTACCTACCACTCGCAAACAGCTTCAGCGTTTCTTAGGATTCGCTAACTTCTACCGTCGGTTCATCCGCAACTACAGCCAAGTTGCTGCCCCTCTCACGGATCTGACTTCCCCCAAAATGCCGTACAAATGGTCGGACACAGCGGACGCGGCGTTCCAAGGCTTAAAAGCAAGATTTGTTTCTGCTCCCATCCTCACTAGTCCCGATCCTGCCCTGCAGTTCATCATTGAGGTTGATGCATCAAACGCGGGTTTGGGCGCGGTACTGTCCCAGCGCTCTCCTGTGGATCACAAACTGCATCCCTGTTCATTTGTCTCACGCAAATTGGACAAACATGAGCGAAATTATGATGCAGGAAATAAGGAATTGCTGGCGATAGTTTGGGCTCTCTTGGAATGGAGACATTGGCTCGAGGGCTCGGCCCAACCATTCATGATTTGGACCGATCACAAGAACCTCACTTATATCCGCAAGGCCAAGCGTGTAAATTCACGCCAAGCTAACTGGGCCATTTTCCTCAGCCGCTTCAATTATGTCCTGACCTACAGGCCCGGGTCAAAAAATATCAAGCCAGATGCCCTCTCTCGCCTATTCCTTGAGGAGAAAGATGAAGAGGAGGCAGGAAAGAACATTGTGCCCTCAGAGCTCATTATTGGGACAGTTATATGGGAGATCGAAGAGTTGGTCAATAAGGCCCTAGAAAACCAGCCAGACCCAGGAACGGGTCCCCCCGGTAGAAGATTTGTGCCCAATTCAGCAAGGGCCCAGGTACTAGACTGGGCTCATTCTTCCAGGCTCAGCTGTCATCCAGGTATTCGCCGGACCAAAGAGTTTGTGCAGAGACATTTCTGGTGGCCTACATTAACAGCTGATGTCATGGAGTTTGTAAGTGCTTGCAATGTATGTGCTTGTAACAAGACTCAAATCAACCCAGTGCTGGCCTGCTCCATCCTCTGCCGGTGCCACATCGGCCGTGGTCCCACATAGCCCTGGATTTCGTCACGGGACTACCACCTTCTGAAGGTAACACTGTAATCCTCCATTATTGACCGATTTTCCAAAGCCTGTCACCTACTTGCCCTGCCTAAACTTCCCTCTGCTAAGGAAACCGGAGCATTGCTTGTGCAACACGTCTTTCGCATCCACGGGATGCCCAGAGATATGGTGTCGGATCGGGGGCCACAATTCACTTCCCAGGTATGGAAAGCCTTTTGCCAAGCCATGAACATTTCTGTCAGTCTGTCCTCCGGCTTCCATCCTCAGAGCAACGGGCAGACCGAACGTCTGAATCAGGAACTGGAGACGGCACTTCGCTGCCTGACCTCGAGACACCAAACGACGTGGGCAACACAGCTGCCCTGGGCAGAATACTCTCACAACACGCTCATCAGCACGGCGACAGGTATGTCACCCTTTCAATGTTCCCTTGGTTACCAACCCCCACTATTTTCCAAACAGGAACGAGAGGTGGCAGTACCGTCAATTGAGGCGCATGTGCGGCAGTGCCGTCGCACGTGGAGGATCGTGCGGAAAGCGCTCATGAAAGCCACGGGACAGTATAGGCAGCAGGCCAACAAACGCAGGAGGCCCGGACCGGTTTACCAGGTGGGCCAAAAGGTATGGTTGTCTGCTTCTGACCTACCATTGAAGACGGAGTCACGGAAACTATCCCCTAGGTTCGTGGGGGCTTTCGAGGTGGAGAGACTGATTAACCCGGTAGCGGTACGGCTGAAACTCCCACAGACCCTGAAGGTACACCCTGTATTTCATGTGTCCAAAATTAAGCCGGTGATTAATAGTGAACTAACCCCCACAGACACACCCCCGCCACCCCCTTGGATGGTCGAGGGTGGGCTGGTTTACACGGTAGCCCGGATTCTGGATGCACGACGCAGAGGCAGAGGTCTGCAATACCTAGTGGACTGGGAAGGATATGGCCCGGAGGAACGGAGTTGGGTTCCCCGGCGTCATATTTTGGATGCCGACATGGTTCGCGGCTTCCATAGACTCAACCCGGACAAACCCCGGCCTGGACAGAACGTCAAGGGACGTCCGTAGGGGGGGGGGGTGATGTCATGATTTTCCCCCCATGTCATGATTGTACATTTATTAGTTAGGATTTAATGCCATTTTTTGATGTCGCTGTGCCCAGCTTCCCCTCTGGCACAACCCCACAAGTCTGTTCCCCATTTTTAATCACAGTAATGATTCTGATGCAAGGCCAGCCGTGGAGGATCAGGAGGGCGTGGTGTGGCCAGACTGGAGACTACAAAGAGGCAGACTGCTGTGGACTCTGGATCGCACTGTCACATTTTCTTCCGTGTTAACTCTTGTTAGTGCACGGCCAAGGTCAGTTATTTTCATTGAACCAAGCCAAGCAAGCTGCCAAGATTTTTGAGGCAAGACATTTAAACTCTAATTGTTTCACCTACAGGACCAGAGCTCCCACCTTTGTTTCCACAACCCGGATTTCATTTCTGGACTGGACCTGGAGAAATTCCACTGTTTGGCGTTGCCAAAGGACTTTTCATTTCCCGAAATAAAACGTCGGGTTTTTTCTATTCAAGCTATAAATAAAAGCTTTAAAACTTTCTCTGCCTCCTGCGCTTGGATCCTCCCATCACTGGTTCTGACACTCATTGGTTTTGCATAGTAGCTGTCAGCAGTTAAAAGCGACGGTAAACATAAAAGTCTTTAGTCTATTTTTAAAAGTAAGTAAGGTTGGGGAAGATCTGAGGTCTTCAAGCAATTTGTTCCAGCTAGCAGAAGCATAGTGGGTAAATGCAGCCTTCCCGTGATTTGATTTGATCCTAGGGACAGTTAATAAGCTGGACCCTGTTGACCTAAGAGTTCTAGACGGTTCGTAGCGTGGGAGCAATTCAGCTATGTATTTTGGGCCTAGGCCATTAAGTGATTTATAGACTAATAACAGTATTTTAAAATCTATTCTCTGACAAACTGGCAACCAGTGTAAGGACTTAAGAACTGGAGTGATATGATCAGCTTTCTTAGTCTTCGTTAGAACTCTAGCAGCAGCATTCTGAATGAGTTGAAGTTGCCTAAGTTCTTTTTTGGAGAGACCAGAAAAAAGGCTATTGCAGTAGTCTAACCTACTATAAATGAAGGCGTGAATTAGTTTTTCTAGATCCTGTCTGGACATGTATCCCCTAATTCTTGCTATATTTTTAACACATTCACTGCCAAGTTTTTTTTTTTTTACTGTAGGTAGCTTCTGCCAAGTTTTTTTTTTGAGGATTCTGGCTCATCTTTCAAGAGCCGAGGATTATTTTCTGCTAGGAATTTGTGAACACAAAATATCTCAAAATAACTAATAGAATGTGTGCTTTCTCTGTCTAAAAGAGTTAGTAGTTATGTAGGCATTAGCAGTTGAATACAGCATGGTTTCAGCGTCTGAGAAGAAAAGCTGAGAAAAATGCATTTTTGTGAAATTCGATAGAACAGTCACTTATTTTTGGCATCAGTGAGACATCAGACATCTAAACAATAGTTCTTTGAACAGTAATTTCCTCCATAACAGCACCCTCACCCCCCTCTCCTCCAAACTCCTCCCTCCGTGGGTGTGTCTCTGGTGGCTTTGCAGCGTTTGTCACAAGCGAGTCTCTCCTGCCTGTCTGTGCTGCCTGGCTGCTGGCGGCCACTCTTTGGGCGAGTCTGGATGGGGCTCGTTTTTCGGTTGTGAGCTCAGCTGGAATGAAGCTGCGTGCGATTCTGGGCTTTCTGCCGGTGTTTCAAAGTGTGTTGCACCCATAATCTATTATGCAAATTTGCAATCCCCGACCGCCAGCTCCCAGCGCGAAAGCGAAAGCGTTTTCGCCAATCCATTTTCATGAGAATGGCTTCCTCACGCTGCTGTTTTTGCTTGGCTTCGTCTAGTCTGGAGAGCACTGTCGCCACTTAGTGGGTCGGTAAAATAGGTTAAACACATTCAATACCTCCCATATTTTTATAGGAGATGTAAAAGGGTTTGATCCACGTCCCACCGTCAAAAAAAAATAATAAAAAAAATTTGGACGAGATATCTCGTCCACGGCAGTCAACCGTTGGTTTCTGCTTGACGAGATATCTCGTCCACGGCAGTGAACGTGTTAAGATGATAAAAAGCAGATTTTCTAATTGACTTAATGTGGGAGTTAAAGTTGAGATCGGAATCAATAATAACTCCAAGATTTTTGACTTGATCCTTAGGCTTCAGGGATAGAGACTCAAGGCGTACAGTGATTTTAAGCCTTTGTTCTTTGGGGCCAAACACGATCACCTCAGTTTTGTCTTTGTTTAGCTGTAGGAAATTCTGGCACATCCAGTTATTTATTTGATCAATGCACTGGCACAATGATTCTATGGGGGCATAGTCAGCTGAGGAAAGAGTTATATACAACTGAGTGTCGTCTGCATAGTTATGATAGGCTACTTTGTCGCCTAAAGTCCATGCATTTGACCATTTATACAAAAGCTAAAAGCCTGAGGACATGGCAGCATTATTTAAAAGTAATGTGCAAATGTCAGATGCCCTTGTTCCTTTCTTTTTAGTGCCTCCATTTCCACAGACAAGATTAACCTTTTACAAGGTAGAGCTGCACTCTTGTTGCTTCTATTTAACCTGCTTTTTTGTTTTGTTAGCTAACAATCAGCCAACACGCTACTTTAGCAAATTAACCAATGTTAATGTTAAAGGACAGTTCCAGCGTAATTGGGGTTGCAAATTTCCTGCAACCCCTTACTGTGTGCGAATCAGATACCATTCTGGTGGTAAAATAGGTAACCAGATACTGTGGTTAGCTAGCTAACAAGCTGAGAATATCGACACAAAATAATGATCAGTTTGCAGTCAAAAACAGCACACAAATTTAACCATGCGTTAGGGCTGAGTTGCACCTTTAGAAACACAACTATGCTGCTCACAGCTATTGCTGCCAAAGATCTGAGGATGTTCAATATGGCCAGTAGAGGGTGTGTTCCGTCACCCCAAATCTCTCTGCAGTATGGAATTGTCACTGGCTGTAGGACGTCTGGGTAGTGCAGCGGGAGATTCCATGCCTACCAACATGAGGGTTGCAGGTCCGAGACCCCGTGTTACTGCTGCCTTGGTCGGTCATCAATACAGGCACAATTGGCCGTGTCTGCGGGTGGGAAGCCGTATTAAAGGTCTGTGTTCTGATAGCTTCAATAGCGGTCTGGGGCTTGTTCGGGGGGATAACATGATCCTCCCACTCACTACTGTCCATCCTGCCAGTGAATCTCCTCACAGTCAGATGAAAAGAAGTGGCTGGTGGCACATGTATCAGAGGAAGCATGTGCCAGTCTACAACTCTCCCCAGCAGAGGGTGTGAAGCAACGACCAGGACAGCAGGCGGAATAGAGTAACGCAGGGATGACGTATTTTTGTAGGCTTACCCAGAATCCCTGTGCTGCTAGTTCGTAGGGGGATTTTTGAATGGGAATTTCGGTTAAATGCATGAAATAAGGTCTGTGGTTAACAAAAGTTTATGAAACAGCGAAGTTTGTGTTCAGCAATATAATCTTCACAAATGAGAAACACTGTTATAACTTTTGAAATGCTCATTTGTGAAGATTAGATTGTAGAACATAAACTTCACTGTTTCATAAACTTTTGTTAACCAGAGACCTTATTTCTTGCATTTAACCGGAATTCCCATACAAAAATCACATTGCCTTTTAAACCTATGAGCCGGAAGTGTTAGCGGCCATGTTTTCCGGACTCATTCCTACTTAATTGGCCAAGAACAATTAAGAAGAAGATGGGGGAGAAATCCGGAGGAGGGGGGGGGGGACTGTCACCGGCCTGGTTCTTTCTTCCTTACCGTGATAGCGGGTCCAGCGAAGGCCAGGCTGAGCAGCATGAGCAGGGGAATGACCTCGTGGGTGGGGTGGATGTAGGGCAGACTCAGGCTGCGGTCGTGGCAACTGAAGCCGGACTTAGTTGGCTTGAACACGTCCGTCCACTCCAGGAAGTACAGGCTGACCACGGACGACACTAGGATCGGCAACTATCGGTTGCAGAAACAGAATCAATCAATCAATCAACTTTATAACACAACACAACATCCAAAGCACTTTACAGGGGGGGACGAAGCAAGAAACAAACAAAATAGTGAAGAAAAAAGTCAGTGTTAACTCATTCATGGCCAGTTTAGGACTGCCAATATTTAGCACAGGCCAAAGATTTTCATAATTGTTGGTCATCTTTCAAGACCCACAGTAAATTATCTATTAGCACCAAAGTGATTTGCAATACCTCAAAATGAAGATGTACGTCTCTGGGTTCACCATGAAAAAAAAAGTGAGCTTTTAGCATGTTCTGTACTCTACTTATAGCCATTTATATACACCCTGTTTTCACCAAAAAGGTCTCTCTGAGAAGACAAACAGGAGAAAAGGCCATTTTTGTAAAGCACACAATCTCAGGCAGAACTCGCTCTCAATTCTTTTATTTTGAACTGTATTGACATCAGACATGTAAATATTATTCGTTATTCTTTGAGGCTAGGGACCTGATAACATGTCACAGGCTGGGGAAGTGTTTGAACTACGCGCTGCACTAATAAAAACAAAAACACGTCAAACACGTCATTGGCCCTCTGGGCTATTCCTGATAACACGTCAAAGACGTCTTTGGCCATGAATGAGTTAAGAGAATAATGATAACAAAAATAATAACAATAACATAACAATAATAATAACAACAGTAGAAGTAAAGGCACATGATCACACAGAGTCCAAAGTGACAAGACAGGCCTACAGAGTCCAAAGTGACAACACAGGCCTACAGAGGCTTCATGGGAAGTAGCTGAGCTGGTTACAGGGTTCATTCAGGTTAGGGACAGTTCAAAGCCATTGAGAAGAAGTGTGTATTAACATAAGAACAAACTCTCCCTTAACATAAATAAATCTAATTTTATTATATTTTGCAACAAAAATAAAAAGTATATAAAAGAACAAGCTAAAATATTCATAGACAACATTGAATTAACTCAGGTTCCACACATCAAGTTCTTAGGTGTCATAGTAGATGCAAGATTATGGAAATACCATGTTGAACTTGTCTGTAAAAAGACTATGAAGTCAATTGGTATCTTGAGTAGAGTTCGTTCTTTCATCAACAATTCTTGTCTTTTAATTTTTTATTACACCTTAATTTATCCTTATATTATGTATTGTAATACTGTGTGGGCAGCCACTTGTCCCACGTATCTCAATAGGATCTTCTTAATCCAAAAGAAATTTTTAAGAGTGATTAGCTTTGCTAATAGATGTGACTCATCTGCTCCTCTTTTGAGTAAATACAAACCTTTGTCAATTTATAATGTTAACATATATCAGACTTGTGTATTCATGTATAAATATGTACACCTAACTCATGATTTACCTATTGTTTTTCAGAATTTTTTAAAAGTTTCTTCAGACATACATTCACACAAGACACTCTTAAGGACTTTCATCTTCCGTTTTGTCGGACTTCCCTTAACCAATACTCATTGAAATACAGAGGACCATCTCTTTGGAACAGTTTACTTCCATCACTAAAAACAATACCTACATTATCATCATTCAAGAAACATCTGAAAAGGACTCTACTGTAATTTTATTTAATTTGTTGTGTTTCTTAACTTAACTAACTTGTTGTATAATTTCCTTGCTAATTCTAGATTTTGTTAATTTTATTGTTTAGTCTATAAACCGTACTATTATGTAATATTTTTTCTGTTCTTTCTTTCTTTCTTTTTATTTTTTTTCCTTTTTAAAATATATCTGTTGAAATTGATATGGGGGAGGTACCTTTATAAGCCATTTTTGGCTTCCAACCTCTCCTGCACAATGAGCAATTTTTTAAATGATTACTGTATGTTATGTATCTATGTGCAAATAAACATAAACATAAAATAAACAAACATGGTGGGAGGAAGAGAATTCCATAGTTGTGGGGCAGCGATAGAGAAAGGCCTGTCCCCATAACACTTAGTCCTGGATCTTGACAGGAGTGATAGCAGACAGAAGAGCCAAGCAGAGAGAGAGAGAGAGAGAGAGAGAGAGAGAGAGAGAGAGAGAGAGAGAGAGAGAGAGAGAGAGAGAGAGAGAGAGAGAGAGAGAGAGAGAGAGAGAGAGAGAGAGAGAGAGAGAGAGAGAGAGACGAACAAGGATGAAGCAGTGCAAAAGTGACAAACAGCTGGGGGGAGAGCAGGTTTAACAGATTGTCAATGAATAAATAAATAGATGAACAGGCATGGAAGGCTGTGTATGGTTCAATGAGCATGTTAATTTGATTTGATAACGAAGGACGTAGGCTTGGAAAATAGTTTTGGTGACCCCAGGGGCGCCACCAGGGATTTCGGGCCCCGTGAAAGGATATCACATCGGGCCCCACCGATGAATTTTGACCATCTGAAGCCCGATTTAGAGGAATATCTCATTTTAAATTAACATTCAGATTAGACGTATACCAGATGTTTCTGTCCAGACACCAATTTGTTTTAATCATTCTTTTCTAGCTCCATGGTCAGACATAAACTACCATGCCTGGAGCGAGAAGGGTCTTGTTTCCATCAGATGTTTTTTTGTTTCCGTTTTGATGTTTTTTTTAGCCCCCCACAGATACACAAATTTCTAGATTTGTGTATCTGTTTGATGGCTGTATCAGGGCCACCACTGAGAGGATTAGAGAGGCATGGCAGCAGGAACTTGGTGTTGAACTGTCTGAAATTATATGGGAAAGGAGTCTGTCTGTGGTCCAACTCTGCTCAATTAACAGCAGACACCAGCTGATCCAATTTAAAGTCACTCACCGACTTCACTATGTATCTAAGTTTATGGTACAGTACATTAATGTTCCTCACGGTACAACTTCAGTTGTTTATGGAAAAATAAGCAAAACTAGATAATTGTGTTCACTTCCCCATAGATAAAATGTAGATGGGCGAAACACACGGCAGACAGAACAACAACATACCTGGTGTAGCAACAAAGTGCCGCAACTGGACCACAACAAGTTTGGATATGCAAATGTTATGTATTCTGTGTAGTTCAGGCATTAAATTGAAAAGGTCATATATTTTCATGAAAACGGAACAGTGCAGCTATAATGGAATGTTCACTGGTGGATGGATGTATGGAATTAGATAGACAGAGCAACATGCCTAAGATAAGAGGACGCATCTTTCTTCTAGCTTGCATAATGCTTCATGTTGGAGCTAGGTCACGACTCTTTCTGGACAAACCCCCCACCCACCCTTTCTTTCTGCACAACCGCCCCCCCCCCCCCCCCACCCCCCTCTCTCTTCCTGCCAGCCCATTGCTTCTCTTTCCAGTCTTTATGAGCTCAGCATCAGGCTCTCTCACCTCTCGTCAGGCATCTCAGCTTATGGAAAGAGGAAATATAGGTCAGTGGTGTCAGCGCTCGTAACGCTGCACCACCTCACCAACTGATCACACACTCTTCAGATCATATGGGAGCCTGCAGCTTGGTTTGTGAGGGTCACTACGCAGCCAATGACAGTTTATATGCTTACGTTTTAGAACTAGGGATGCTCAATTTTGCATTGATTGCAGATACCGATAGGCCTATGCGTGCATATTTTTCCACCTAATTTGAGAGAACATCATGTCTCTCCTGTAGGGCAATTAATGTGCAGAGTGGATGACATCACACACTGACTGACATCGCATATCTGGTAGCAGCAATTGTGAATTTGCGCTTGTTACATAACAATCTTGACAAATGCAACTTTAAAGCTTGGACTGTATAGAGGCAAAGTGACCGCCTTGTAATGGAAAATTATCGATCAAGTGCTTATTGATTGATTGATTAGTAATTATAGCCCTTCTAAGATGTATTTTGTGAACTGTGTTCTTCAGTCATTGCAGAAGATTGCTGTACAGAATATTCCTGTGAGAACGTGTGTAAGTGTCTGTGGGAACATGTATCTTGTTTTGGGAATAGACTGGATTTGTTATGTATTCTAATGAACATCAGATTAGCTATATGGCTGAATGGAAACTTACTAGGCTGAATGGAACTTTTAGACAGTAGTGGAAAATCACTGGCCTCCAAGGTGGAGGGCGGGTGCGATAGTTTCAGTATATGATGAGATGTAACAATGACTCGTGGCTCTTGTATTGACAAATGTAGTCAAGAGGAGACCTCTCTGCAGAGATGTTATTGTGGAATAAAACCTCCTATGAACATGTAAAACGGATATCTCATTATTGATGAATCAGCAGGGCATTGCAGCAAATTTTGCCTCTACACTTGGGGGCTCGTCTACGGGATCTCACGTGTGGGATGCGGACCTCTGGCATGTCGACTGGTGATAACCTCCTGTCAGAGTTGGACCTGAAACCTCGCTTAATTCTAAGAGAGCAGGGGTCGACATGCGGAGGAATGTAGCCCAGCGCTGTGATCTGCGGAACCTGGTGAGGCAAATACACACTGAATGCAATGTTGATTGATCAATTTTATGTCAAATTGAGTAGTTGTCAAATTTAGAATAATGTTATACAATTGGTTCTAAAAATAGACAATTGTAACTACTGCTAAAAGCTACAGGTCTGGGGGATGTGTGTGCGTGTAAAACGGATGTAACCACTGCCTTAGTCAAAATAGGATTGTCTAGAAGAGAGTGGTGCGGGGTCCTGGGGATGCTCGCGTGAGATAATATTAGATAAAACTCACTATTGCCGTTTCGGATATACTCATCGCCTTGGATAACGGATCCAGAAGAGGGTGAGGCGTTGCGTTAGAGGGGCGCACGTGTAAGGGGGAGCTTACTAGAGCCGACTCGTTTTGGGCAAGGTTTAGAGAAAAAAACCGGCCTGTTTGATCGACGGGCTCCAGTAAGACGCGGGTTGAAAGGTATTACTTAGCGTCGACGCGGGTTGAAAGGTATACTTAGCGTCTAAAACTGCAGTATAAAGGGGTAAAGCAACACATACCCAGACCTGAGCGTTGCGAAAGGAGGTATAAATTATATGTAGTTATAATAGAAGGGATACAATTACAAATTCAAAGCATTGGGAAAATTCTTACCATTCATTTGCAAAAAAAAGAAAGAAAAAAAGAAAAGTTGTTTTCAAAAGGTCTTTTTCCTTTGAACAAAAAAAAAAGAAAAAAGAAAAAAAAGGGGAGAGTGTGGGTGAAACTGAGCAGTGAGGCTCATTGAGGAAGAAAAAATGAGAAAAATGAATGGGAAATGAATGGGAAATGACTGAGAAATGAATGAGAAATTTCTGAATGAGAAAAATGAGAGGGAGAAAAAGCACAAATTTAACTTTTTGTTTTGGGGCTTAAGCAGGGGCTAAACGTTCAAATTGAACTTTTTATTTTGGGGCTTAAAGGTTCATATGTGAGTAGATAAGCCGGCCGGCAGGGGACAAACGGGGTTGTTTATTTTGTTATGTGGATCCACAGTGTGTTTTATTTTAACCTATACCTGCCTACAAAAGAGGGATTGGTTGTTGTTAGGGGTTCAAGCCCTGAAGGGGCTGAAACCCTATTGTTTTTCACCCGGTTTATTAGGGGTCCAAGCACGAAGTGCGTGGATCCCTATTGTATCTGTTCCGTTTATTAGGGGTCCAAGCACGAAGTGCGTGGATCCCTATTGTATCTGTTCCGATTATTTTTTTTTTTCTTCTTCTCCGGTAAAACTGTATGTACAGCAGAAACTGTAATGCTCAGCGTAGCCAGACTGGGCACATAGATTGTAAATGTGCCTCACTACTCAGAAACAAAAAATGACCCATATCGGCCAGATGGTGGCGCTATAACAGACCATTTCGCGTTATGGTCCATATCTTCTGAACCGTGTGTCCTATACTAAAAATTTCACTTCTCAGGGATTCCTTGGATCAATACGCATCTATCCATCTAGGCCCCGCCCATTTGCGTGTGCCTAGATTTTCCGCCATTTTGAATTTTATCAAAAACCTACTTTTGCGAACTCCTCCTAGACCGTTTGGCCAAATCACATAGGAATTATTCTGGGTCATCTATGGACTACCCCGACCCAAAGTTATTAAAGGATTTTGGATACGTGAAACCGTTTTGAAATTATAAATGTCTAAACTTTTGTGTATTTGCTTTTGTTCTTTTCCTGCCCTAAAAGTGTGTGGATGTCAGAAACCATACACCCCCCATCACCCAAACTTTCCACACAGGTTCACGACATCACCCACTACTCAGAGTAAAAAAATTACACCAATCCACCAGACGGTGGCGCTATAACAGCCAATTTCACGTTTGTCGGTCAATAACTTCTGAACCACGAGCCGTAGAATCAAAATTCCACATCTACCGGTTTCCCTGGAGCATCATGCATCTAACCTACTAGGCCACGCCCATTTCTGTCTGTTAGATTTTCCGCCATTTTGAATTTGATCAAAAACCTACTTTTGCGAGCTCCTCTTAGACCGTTTGGCCAAATCACACGAAACTTTTTCTGGGTCATCTATAGACTACCCCGACCTAAAGTTATTAAAGGATTTTGGATACGTGAAACCGTTTTGAAATGATAAATCTCGAAACTTTTAATGAAACACACGCCAACACTAAATTGCCCACAACTCATTAACCGGTCAATTACAACTACTGCTGCTACTACTGCTACCACTCCCACTACTACCAACACTACTACTACTACTATTACTACTTCTGCTACTATTATTACTACTACTACTACTACTACTACTACTACTACTACTACTACTGGAAGTTGGAATGTAGCATTTTGGGTGGGGTTAATGTGTTTTGGAGTTCTGCATCTGCTGTAGCATAATACATAGTTGGTTTAGATGTCACACAGTAATGCCCGATCCACAAAGACTTGACACCCACGTTTTAATAAAAACAAGTTTATGCCATAATAAGGTTACATCCGTGCCTTGTCATTGCTGTGGAAGGATGGTCTAGGGGTAAAGTAGCAGACACCAAAGCTGGAGGTCCTGGGTTCAAACCACAGCCAGGTAACTTTTTTATTTTTTGAAAATGTAGAATAAAGGTTAATCTGGATATAATTATGTATAAAGCTGCTGAATACACACTGTGTACATAGCAGAATAACTGAATATGCCTATTCATGGTAACGTCATATTTTGACGTCATCTTGACATTCCTGTGTAGATGTCTAAATGATCCCCAAATCGGCTGTGATTTGACCTAGTCCTGGACGTCACTGAAAGATGATATCAGAACATCATCATGATGTAATTGTGTTTGCTGGGAGCCTTCTTTCAGATATATGAGAGGAAAAACATTCCAATACATTACTGTGTCTTCAGATGGGAAAGGTCCAAAAAGAGAATTCAATCTGACTCATGTGCTCATTGTAACAGCACAACCCACACCAATTAGTTCAAACACCTCCATTCAGGGCAGACTTTTAATGGAAAGTGGTGCATTATGTGTGTAATACAAAAATGTCCTTAATGGTAAATGGACTGCATAACAAGCTGCCATGCTATAGTCACCAAAAGCAATTTCAGGGATAAAACCCATCAACCTTCTCTAGTGGACGCCACTACGCCCTATGGTTTGATGTGTGTGTGGGAAAGACACAATGACAACTGAAAATTCTGATTTCAGAACACAAAAGCTCCATCATGAGACAAGAACTAACCTCTCCTGTTGCAAAACACGTTCTTGAACGCAGCCATCTCGAGCTAACATTTCCAAGATATTGAAAAAGTTCATGAAACACCGCAAAATAAGGAGGCAACATGTGGGATTTTAATTACTGTTACTGACTTACCTGTCTGAAGTTGAAAGTTGTTCATCCCACGTGGGGTTTGAACTTTGAGCCGCAATGGTCTTTAGTTAGCATAAGTCATGAGTTTTACCAAGTGAGCTATCCAGACTGTTGTGTTTAACTTTGTAGACCATCTTATATGTATCTGCAGAGCCAGAGAAGTACTTGTCGTATTTACAGTATGTTCTACCCAAATACCACTTTCTGTCCAGATACTTAAAGGGAAATTGTACACAAAAACTGCTTTCTATCCAAGTACTACTTCAAGTCACAAGTACTTATGTGACCACAACACCCTGACTGACCCCATCACCCTTTACTGACCACTACATCCTTACTGACCTTGCTTGGACCCCGTCATCGCCGCTTGCGGCTATATTTATTATTTTTATTATTCCGCCCTAAAACAGCATGCACGTCAAAAACTGTAAGGGCTACAGTAGCCAGACCTTGCACATAGGTTGGAAATGTGCCCCACTACTCAGAGACAAAAAATTAGCCATATTGGCCAGATGGTGGCGCTATAACAGACCCTTTTGCGTATTGACCCATAACTGCTGAACCGTGAGGCGTAGAATCAAAATTCCACATCTGCTGGATTCCCTGGATCAATACGCATCTATCCATATAGACCACGCCCATTTAAGTCTGCTAGATTTTCCGCCATATTGGACTTTGTCAATAACCTATTTTTGCTATCTCCTCCCAGGCCATTTGCCTGAATGAGCCTAAACTTTTTCTGTGCAATCTCTGGACTTACCTGACCTAAAGTTATGGAATTCATTTAGATACGTGAAACCGTTTTGAAATGATAAATGTTTAAACTTTTGATGACACATGCCCTGACACTAAACACACACAAACACACACACACACACACACACACACACACACACACACACACACAAACAAACAAACAAACAAACAAACACAGACACACACACACACACACACACACACACATATACTAAAATGGCCACCACGGCTGTACTTCATCTCCCAGAGTGCTTCACTCCACACACAGGTGTCATACACACATACGCACGCACGCATGCACACACATGCACACACACACACACACACACACACACACACACACACACACACACACAAACAAACAAACAAACAAACATACAATATCAATATCAATGTAAAACATACAATATCATGCAAAAACCATCTTGTATTTTCTCAAAAACATATTGTTGCCCAGGATGAGGATATATATATATATATACACACACACACACACACACACACACACACACACACACACAATGTCACAAACATATATATATATATATAATGTATATATATATATATATGTGTGTGTGTGTATATATATATACGTGTGTATATATATGTATATATGTAGATACAACGCCCATACTGACCACAATACTGACCACCATGCCCATACTGACCACCATGCCCTGACTGACCACCACGCCCTGACTGACCACAACGCGCTGACTGACCACCACACCCTAACTGACCACAACGCCATAGCTGACCACAACGCCCATACTGACCACAACGCCCATACTGACCACAATGTCCATACTGACCACAACGTCCATACTGACCACCACACCCATACTGATCACCACGCCCATACTGACCACCACGCCCTGACTGAACACCATGCCCTGACTGACCACCACACCCTGACTGACCACCACACCCTGACTGACCACCACGCCCTGACTGACCACAACGCCCTGACTGACCACAACGCCCTGACTGACCACAATGAAACCACAGATAAACTGGGGTCAGATATAACCTCTTCAGAGACATTCACTGCCTCTGAGTTAGGCCCTGCCCACTCCAGGGCAACTTCACAGCAGCCACATAAGTCATTCAGGTCAGGCCAGTCAGACCACATGCCAAAGCCAGGGGAACGACTGTCCAGCTTCCCGCTAGGTTTCGTCTTGAATCCCAGGAAGTTAGGATCTGACCCACAGAAGTGCAACTGTAATCCAGGTCACCAATGGTTACCATGTAAACATTAAAGTGGGCAGAAACATGTAGTAATGCAATGTGACTGACACCCCAACCTATCCATACATGCATACAAACCAATACATATCTGACAACCACCCCAACCACAACATCAACACCCACCACTGCACTTGAATCATACACAGAACCACCACCACCCACCACTCAAAGCATCTATGGTGAAGTCTCTTCTGCCACCGTCACAAACAAGTACTTCTGTTTTTGGCACCTATCACTACTGTAAACTTTGACTCACTCACATACAAATGTCACAAATGCAATCAACGCCATAAAACAGAAACCGCAAAACACATATCCAATTCTCTCTGTCCATCAATAACCAGGAAACATCATACACCATCCCACTCGCACTTATCACACCACTGCTTACAAAATCACCAACTCAAATGACTACAGACGAAATGGAAGAAGCTATCCTCATGCTCAATCACATCTGAGTTGACATAATAGACAAATCATAGCCCTGACTCAGACTTGACTCCAAGACTCAACAGTCCCTCCACACAGTCCAGAAACCCCGACTCAGCCCCACACAAGGACAAAATGGATTGATATATTTCTTTTTACTTTAAGTTTTTCATTTCATAAAAACTATTATTTGCAATAAAAACTTATTGTTTGAATCATATATCTGCCTCCTTTGCTGTCTTTTGTCCCAGTTTTTTATGCATTATATCCTAACTCCTTTAGTCAACCTTGAGCTTACACTTTTATTGCCAACTTGTAGATGTCCACTGTGCCCAAGCTTACCCTTTTAAAACATCTGAATAACAGACAAGTAACTTGTTAACTGATAACCTATTAAGCCACTAACAGTTTGACTTAAAGGGTGATTTACACAACCTGAATATTAATCTTGTTATATCTATACAGAGACACTATGAATGTACCATGTGGAGTATCTAGTAATAGTTAGGATTTTACATTAATTTCAAGACAAATGGTTCAAATTCTGGCCTTGTGCTTATGCAGACCAGATTTATGACTACCACCACTACTACAAAAGCATTGGCTTTTCATTGTGACAACCAATTACTTAGATCACCATTCAGGAACAGTTTGTTTAATCCTTTCCTCACTGAGCACATCTACATGTATAACCATGATCAGAAGTGTACAGTAGAAGCAGCACACTATCTTCATCCAATGGACTCGGAACACCACAAAAGCAACACCTCAGTAAGCTGTCCACTCATGGCTAACACATCTAAGCTTATCAGGAAGCTAGGATTTGAAATTATGACAGTTTGCCTAGAAAAAGTCCATTGCTTAATAAGCCTCTTTGACCACCACTGCTACTTACTACATATTACTTGCAAACTTGGTACACTTGTGCACCTATCAACTCTGACTAAATGTGCAATTCAGTGTCTATATTATCTGACATATAACCCCCAAGTCACCAGAAGCTTGGACCCCGCATCGCCGCTTGCGGCTATATTTATTATTATTCCCGTTCTTGTTCATCTGCCCCAACGCAAATTCCTGTGAGTTGGTAAATGGTAGAGACCTGACATTTGGCCCAATGACAGATATTGGTGGCAGGTAGCTGCTCAAGAAAGATTTTTCGAATCGGCCTGAAGGTGGCGCTATAATTGAAGGTTTTACGTTAAAGGCCTTAACTTCCACGCCGTTGGTCCGATTTTCAAACTTTTTTTTTCCAGATGTTCAGGTGGACCTGCTCTACAAGTTTGCCATAAGGACCCTCAATGTCCGCCTGGAAAGTTTTTGAGATATTTGGAAAAGTTTGGAAAACACATTTTTGACATCTCCTCCTAGACCGTTGGACCGATTTGCACCAGACTCGACAGGAAGCATCTATGGAGCAAGCTCTACAAACTGCCTTTTTGAAACCTTTGAAATCTCCTTTCGTTTCGGAGATATTGATCGTTAAAGTTGTGAGAGGGCGTGGCCTCACAGCTAAATTGTCATACCTTCATGACCGATTAAGGAATCTTCACGAAACTTGCAGGAGGTCTTCGGAGACCATCCTAGACCATGTGTGTCAAATTTTGTGCAATTCGACCAAAAGGGGGCGCCATAAACGCCAGAAATGGGCGTGGCTTAACATAAAAAAGGCTGTAACTCCACACCTGTTTGTCCAATGATCGCGAAACTTGTCAGATATATCAAGGAGGATGTCCTAGTCAGAATCAGAAGCTTTGTCATCTGCGCAAGGCTTGAACCCCGCCCATCGCCGCTTGCGGCTATATTTTTGTTTTGTTTTTTATTGGTTGTTATTTTGTTTTTATTGGTAATACCACAAGGTATTGGTTTTGATTTCGCACACACAAACAAAATCACAGCTGTTTAGAGAAAGCTCACAAGGAGCTATGGGTTTGTATTTGCAGAGGTCGAAATACACACCAGAGCCCTGTACTACGAAGCTAGTTTAACAGATCCGCGATAAGTCCCTTTGATCTGGTTTGACTGAACAGGATCAAAGCTATCTAGTTTAAGGATACTACGACGCTGGTTTTCTAGTCGATAACTGAAGCTGGGATCTGCCTGTGCACGCGCACGTTTTTCGCTCGTGCACAGGCGCGCGTCCACGCGAAAGAGGTGCACTAGCCAATCACATTATGAACAGCTGAGTTGATCCACGCCCACACCCATTTCCACACCCATTTCCTCGTTCCATGAAAGCCCAAGTGCAGTGCATGATCAGAGTTTTAGCTGATATTTAATGTATCCGCGATTTAATGTCAGAATGAAAATCCGCGTTGGATAGTCTGCTGAAGGGCTGTCTAAAGCAGCAGCTTGTATTCACATCAGTCATTTGATTTACTTTGATCAGCGATTTCTGTCTGATACAGCTGCATTGATACAGCAGCAACAAATGTAAATGTGTAATCTCAGTCTATACATTTCCACAATCTGTAAGCCTATTTAGACCATAGATTTAGAAACGCATGCTCAATGAATAATGATCTCTATCACTCGTGTGTGGTTGCACTGATCGAATAATTCATATATAAAATAGCCTAGTATAAAGCCTAATAGCCTACTATAAAAGAGAAAACTGCTGAACTGAATTGAGACGATGCGGGCATAGTTATCATTGATAAAAACTAGCCTATTTTTGCTCATATATTGGCATACAGCCTACAGGACACAGTTCCAGCTGAAAGATGCAAGAATAGCCTGCATATTTAGTATTGGGGCTATCCCATATTTATATTATATGTATAGGCTTTTCTGGCATGTAGGAGAATATCACCCTCACTCCATTTGAGGGTCCGTTCATGATATGCGCCGCGGTGATTAATAGTGATCATATTTCTCCACGCATCGTTGAGCTGTTAAGACATAAAGTGGTAAGTAGGCTTAATTTAATTATGTAGCCTACAGAGCCACGAATGTTTTGTTCTATTCTCAGTTGACTGCAATCTATTTTTCATATGGCGATCTTATATGAATGGTGAGTGACTCCAGAGAGCCGATTATATGGGTCTGTCATGGATTTTGATCTTATCCTCTGAAGCTAACCTGGTCGCGACCAGGTTAGCTTTGCAGCGTCAGTTGCCATGGTGATTGAAAGTTAACTTGCTTTGTAGTACGGCTAAACCAGGTTTAAACTCAAACTTACTCGGATAAGGCATTAAACTAGCTTCGTAGTACAGGCTACTGGGCCCGTATTTATCAAGCGTCTCAGAGTGCCATTTTAGTCCTAAGTGCTGAGAATTTGTGAAATTTAGTCCTACTCTCACACTTAAGAATAAAAGCTTTTTATCAACCTTCTTAAGACTAGGAAACACTCCTACTCCCCCAGCTATTTAGGAGTCCTCAGGAGGTGTCCTAAGTGGTTAGGAGTTGCCAGCAGGGCAATGTTGACCAGTGGTGTAGTCTACCTTTTTTCAGAGGGTATACTGACTCTGACTGACATTTCCCACGGATATTGTCGCGTTTTTCTTTCATGGCTTGACAGAAAAAGTATGCCTTCACGCGCCTAGTTGGCTTGAAAATAGAACTCACGTAAAAATCGGCGCAGCTCAGGCGAGGCGTGGGTACACGGAAGGTTCACGTTGAGGCGCCCTGTCTACACAGCCTCATTGACTAAAAAGGACGGCTATTTAAAAGCGTGGGTAAAGGCAAGGCTTGGGTGCTGTGTGTGAACGTAGGGTAACACACAGAGCGCACAGGGTGAATTTTATAAATGGAAATTGAAAACGATACATATCATAGCGCATTTCCCAGTGCGCATATGCAAATCTGAGTGATGTTGACATCATGGCATTCAGGAGACAGAGACGTGCGCGAATCTTCTCCACTAAGCACAGCGTGTCATCCTCCCTCCAATTCGGCTTTCTTTTGGATTCCATGTTTGCTCATCATACAGCCTATAGAACCTGGCTATATAGGGTAGTCAATTGACAGCACACCAGTTTCGAGTCAGTTGTGGGATTAGGTAAATTGGGTGGATTAGGAAACATTTAGCCTATTCTTGAGTCATTTTCAATGTAGGCTATCTTGTATTATTTTGTTGATAATTTCTTCTGAAATTATTGGTGAATATATGCTACACTCCCATTGTGCATTTCACTGTTGAATCATCTCTATTTAGGATATTCGTGCATAAGGGATTCCATCCAGCGATTGGCCATTCCTGTGTACTTGGAATTGCGTCATCAACATTTCCCTTTACGGCACACACACCTGTCGTAAATCAGCTCTGAGATTGACACTTAGGATTCAGTCCTACACCTCGCTGAAAGAGGGAGTGAGATGCATAATAACTGACTTTTAAGTGCAGCTTTTAGCTGGGAATTTTTTTGCTCATAAGTGTACTCTTAGCAGTGTTCTTAGGAGTAATTCTAGGAAGCTTGATAAATACGGGCCCAGGAAAGCACATTTGTCTCAAGGAGACCTACACGCCACATTTAGAGGGAACACTGACTGTATAAAAGTTATGGTCTAGGTGGTTTTGAAAAACCACAGAAAACAACAGCAACACATTTATTATGAAGGGGAAGAGAAAGGACAGTATTCTCCTATATTGCTGTCAAAGCCGGAAGCAATACATACATACCATACATACATACACTTTCATTTATCACGTGAGGAGTTTAATCTTTCGCTAGTGTCTCTTAATGTGTCTTAAAAAGGTCTCGACCTGGAATTGACCCGCGCCTCACCACCACCATGCAGCAGACTGAGAGTCAGCGCCAGGCTCAACTATACTGAAGACCACCAGCAGTCCAGGCTCAAGCGCAGACCATCACCACTCCGGGCAGGCTTCAGCCAGGGAACCGACGGCAGCAACATCCGCAGCCACTACAGCTCTGAACACCGCAGCTAGCGGCCAGCAATGGGAGAGATTTATCTCTCCCTCCCGTGTAAGTGTTTGACCACACCGGTGTGACGGGCGACAGAAATGCATCATGAGTGGTTTGCTTGCTGTAAAAGAATATATAACTGCCGTTGAGTTTCCCATTCATAGCTTGGCCCGGAGGTTGACGCCAGCAGGATAACATCTGCCCTTGGATATGAACAATGCGCTGTGTTTACCGACCTGGACAGTTTAACAGCGGAGAGGACTCAACGAAGCGAATCAAGACGGAGCGGAGAAGGTGTGAGGCGCTGGTCAATGACGGGGAGAGGCTGAACTTGCTCCAAAGACACCAATTATGAGCAGATAAGTGATGACACACATGAACATTTGCATGTTACAGCTGTTTGACAAACCATTGTTTTAGCAAGAGAATCACACACTGCACACATTATGTATATGCAATGCACACAGAGCAAAAGTACTTTTTTTTGCATTATTACAGTACTGTTTAACACATTCACTGCCAGCCATTTTTTTTTTACTGTAGGTAGCTTCTGCCAGAGGTTTTTTTTGAGGATTCTGGCTCATCTTTCAAGACCCGAGGATTCTTTTCTGCTAAGATTTTGTGAACACAAAATATCTCAAAAGAACTACCGTAATAGAATGTGTGCTTTCTCTGTCTAAAAGAGTTAGTTTGTAGAGTTAGTAGTTATGTAGGCATTAGCACTTGAATACAGCATGGTTTCAGCGTCTGAAAATTTAAGCTGAGATAAATAGCTTTTTGTGAAATTCGATAGAACAGTCACTTTAACCATTAATTTTTGGCATCAGTAAGACGTCAGACATCTAAACAATAGTTTTGAACAGTAATTTCCTCCATAACAGCAGGAAACACCCCTCTACTTCAAACTCCTCCCTCCGTGTGTGTTCTTCTTGGCTGCAGCGGGCGTGTCACAAGCTCGTTTCTGCTGCTGCTGCTTTGCTGCTGCTCCTGTCTGCTGGCGGCCGCTGGGCAAGTCTGGATGGGCTTGCTCGTTTCTTGGAGTTTCGGTTGAGAAACCCCAAGAAACGGGGTTTATTTTGCGATTCTGGTCTTATTTATGCTGCGTGTTTCAAAGTGTGTTGCACCCATAATCTATTATGCAAATTTGCAATTCTCAACCGCCAGCAATCAGCGCGAAAGCCAGTGGCGGACTGCATAATCGGGCACGTCGGGCAAATGCCCGGTGGCCTGGCCTGGCCTGGCCTGCCAAAAAAAAAAAAAAAAAAAAAAAAATTTGCAGGCCAGGCCAGGCCACTCACTGAACAGCAGGCCAGGCGCCGCCTACTGGTTTACTAGTGGTTTTATTACTTTATTCAGGTTTAAAGTGGGTGCATCTCATTGTAAAATTGGACTTGGCCCAAATTGGGCTTCAAACGGCCCAAATTGGGCTTCAAACGGCCCAAATCGGGCTTCAAACAGCCCAAATCTGGCTTTAAACGACCCAAATCTGGCTTCAAACGGCCCAAATTGGGCTTCAAACGGCCCAAATTGAGCTTCAAACGCCCCAAATTTTTCGCTGCCGCCCTTCGGACGCCGGCACGCGCGTCGGCCCGTATCGGCCTAGCCTGCTTGGTATCTAATGCCCGGCCTGAATTATGATCCCAGTCCGCCCCTGGCGAAAGCGAAAGCGTTTTCGCCAATCCATTTTACTGTATGAGAATGGTTTCATCGCGCGTTCCCCTGCAGTTTTGGCTCGGCTTTTTCTAGAATGGAGAGCACTGTCGCCACTTAGTGGGTCGGTGGAATGGGTTGTACACGTTCGGTGGCTCCAATATTTTTATAGGAGACGTGGGGGGCGTTGATCCACGTCCCACCGTCAATTTTTTTTTTTTTTTTTTAAGCCGAGATATCTCGTCATTGGCAGTCAACCGTTGGATTTTGTAAGCCGAGATATCTCGTCAATGGCAGTGAACGTGTTAATAGAAGTTATGTTTTTTTTGGGAAAAAGTGATTACTTAGCTTGGAAAACCCTTATTGCCAAGCGAAAAGGTAAATGTTTGTGGACAGACACTGAGATTTCTCCCCCCCCCATCCTCGGCCTGAAGCCTTGAAACAGTGCAGCTGTTCCAGATAACCACAATGCCCAGCACACACACATTTTCTCAAGAGGACTGTGAGAAGGCCTCAGATAGTATTGGTTTCTGTAGAATGGCTCTTCAAAGCCTGCTAAATTAATTGACACATGCGTTAAATAACGCATCTGTCAAAGGGGGTATGCAGCTGGCCTTCAAATGACTGGCAGCTTTTTGTTTTTGTTTTTGTTTTTGTTTGTTTTTAAATTTTGTGTTGTTGTGAATGAATGTGTTTGGGTGTCTGTGTGACTGAGACAATCAGATTGGACAGCAGATTGGACATCAGATTGGGACAATCAGATTGGGACATCGGATGCTGAGATCCAACCTACCTGCTCCCCCCCCCCCCCCCCCCCCCCCCCACAGTCCCCTCCCTCACATCCCCCCAACCTGCCTGCATCCTCCACCAGCACAATTAGCTTAGTACACACACACACATACGTGAGCTTGAAGACAAACAGTACACACCCTATAAAACGCCGGAGGATGAATGGCGGAGGACAGACAGCGTGGTGCACTCGGGCGAGTGCATCCTTCGTGACGGTTTCCCCATGGCGAGTGGGATGCTGAGAGTCGTACTTGGTGTGGTTTGTGTAAAAACTGTGATCATGTGTATTAAAAAGCGTTTTGGAACCACAGGAGACAGGGGAAGTGTGAACACAGTGTGAATGAGTGATGTTTGGAACGGTGAAAGGTGTGGGATTGTTAAAGGGAATGTTAATGGACTCCAGTGTGACTAGAGAGCGGAGATGAGGACAAAGACTTGAGACATGACTTGGACTTGTAGGATGACTTGTGAGCTGATAGGTCGCGGGTTCATTTCCCGGCCTTTGGGCGGAGTACATGCCAAAGTCGACTTGGGATGTATGTCTGCCGGAGGTTTGGAAAAAACCCAAAACGTGCTCTGTAGGTTGTGCAAATTGTGTATTAAGCGGGGTGGGGGGTAATTAATCAAATTGTGTGTTAAATGAATATAAATATATTCTAAACTACCAAGTAGGGCTTAATTTGAATGTAACCTGCAACAAGTAAAAGGCAAACAGGAGCCCATTTACCAGAAATGTGATAAAAGTGTGGAACAATAAAAAGGCCATCTCGCCTCTGACACACTTTGCTTATGCTATGAAATCCTGGGTAAATAATCATGCTTGATTTGATATTTAGCATAACTAAAGGTTTGAACAGGAAGATGTTTGATGTAACACTCTGACTTACTGAAATTGATGAAGTTGTTTTATATTAATCATTTGAGGTTTTGATAATAATTTCCATAAGGATAAAGGTGTTAAGTTTTTTCATTATTGTTTTGGTATAAAAAAGCTAATGTTCTCTTATCAATAATTTATTTTTAATATTGATAATAATGGTTTATTTTGATCAAAAGTGTGGAATTGTAATGGAAAATTATCGATCAAGTGCTTATTGATTGATTGATTAGTAATTATGGCCCTTCTAAGATGTATTTTGTGAACTGTGTTCTTCAGTCATTGCAGAAGATTGCTGTACAGAATATTCCTGTGAGAACGTGTGTAAGTGTCTGTGGGAACATGTATCTTGTTTTGGGAATAGACTGGATTTGTTATGTATTCTAATGAACATCAGATTAGCTATATGGCTGAATGGAAACTTACTAGGCTGAATGGAACTTTTAGACAGTAGTGGAAAATCACTGGCCTCCAAGGTGGAGGGCGGGTGCGATAGTTTCAGTATATGATGAGATGTAACAATGACTCGTGGCTCTTGTATTGACAAATGTAGTCAAGAGGAGACCTCTCTGCAGAGATGTTATTGTGGAATAAAACCTCCTATGAACATGTAAAACGGATATCTAATTATTGATGAATCAGCAGGGCATTGCAGCAAATTTTGCCACCACAGCCTATTTCCTGCTTCAGCACTGTACCAGAGATTTTCATGTGCCATTTATTTTCCCATGGACATTTCGTCAAATGCTTATAAAAATAGTTTTACTTCGTCAAACCAAACGGTTCAGCTATATTTAGAATCGGGAGAGCCATAGAATATTTCACTACGAGCAAAAAAAAAAAAAAAAACACAGAATTTTTTTTTCTTTAAATCCACGATTTTTTTAACGTTTTGGTCAGAGTGAAGTGTTATGTGGTCTCTCCTGTTTCTAAATATATCTGCACCATTTGGTTTGACGACGTAAAACAATTTTTATAAGCATTTTACGAAATGTCTATGGGAAAATAAATGGCGGATGAAAATCTCTGGTAGTGCTGAAGCAGGAAGTGACGTTCCACTTTGGCTCTCTATCCTACGATATTCTACAACTACAAAGATTAAAGGGCTACTTTGCGCAGTTTGCGGATTTGCAACCAGCTTTGTATCATTACAAAATCAGTAGTATACGAAACAATGTTTGTTGCCTCAGCCGAGGGAGGCTGCTGAGAGACGAGTGATGTTCATCAGGGAGACAGACAGATAATCACAGCTGCTTGAGAATGTTAAATGACAGTAACATGCAGTGACAACTGTCTTTATGGGTTACCCAGATTACTGTGCCCAGACCTAGTGAAGCAGGTCAAGGCCGACTCATCCAAGAAACAGCTGAACAGCAGAAGAGGCGTTGACTCAGAGTGCAGGAATAGCTGAGTGTTAAATCATGTAGTGTTACTGTATGTCTTAGTATTCCTTACGCTCTCTTTCTCTGAAACGCTCTCCTCCTCTGGGAGAGTTCAGCTCCCCGCTGCCTAGCAGCCATGCTCCATTGCCCTACATCAGCTCCAACTCTGGCAGACTCCTCCTCTCTCTATCTGTCAATCTCTCCATCTCCTCCGCTTTCTCTGGCTCTCACACAAAGACTGTCTCTCTGTCTCACATACTGAACTATTCTAATATCTTTGCTATCATTTGATCCCTTTCTTTACTTTCTTGCCTCTCTGTTCTGAATTCTAGGGTTCAACGAAGATGTTTTGGTAACACTTTACAATACTGGTGCACACATGTGCATGAATTGATGCTTAACTCATTCACCGCCAATGACGTCTTTGACGTGTTATCAGCAATGGCCTTCCCCGCCAAGGACGTGTTTGACGTGTTTTTGTTTTTATTGGTGCAGCGCCTGCAGCAAACACTTGCCCAGCCTGTCACACAGACACAGGTCCCTGCCTTCAAAGGGTAGCCGACAGCACGCGATCAAACACATACCGCAGCTGTTGTTTTGAAATTGAGCAAGAGGGAAAGCAGAGAACGGGTAACGCTTCCTTGTGCAGACAGGAGAAACGCAATTGAAACGCCGAGCTGGAGTCGCCTTCCTCTGTGCCAGCCAGGAGAAAACGGGAGAAAGTAATCAAGAGATGTGTTTGATCATCGGAGGAATGAGGAAATGATCGATCAGTTTGCGAGGGCGGTGAGGACGTGTTGAATAGCCGAGGGGAAAACGGGAACGATCATAGATATGACAGGGAGACATGGAAGAGGGCGGTGTACCAGAACAAATCAAAATAAACACAGGAACAGCTAGGCAGCGGCGGGCAGAAGGCACTCACAGCAGCCCGCTGTCCTTCTCAAGAGCTCTTCAGTTGGTTCATGAAATCGCTGGGCTGCTCGCCCTCCAGTGTTGCTCCTGGCCAATCCCAGCGCCACAGGGCGTGGTTATTGCTTATCCTATGTTGGGTTAGAAATCTAAAAGGGGGATCGTGTGTGTGTGTGTGTGTGTGTGTGTGTGTGTGTGTGTGTGTGTGTGTGTCTGTCTGTCTGTCTGTCTGTCTGTCTGTCTGTCTGTCTGTCGGTGTGTCTGTCTGTCTGTCTGTCTGTCTGTCTGTCTGCACACTCACACCGAGTAAACTGTATTGTTGAATGTAAAAAAAAAGCACTTCATGTGTGTATATATATATATATATATATTTTTTTTTTTTGTCATTTGTGTCCTAACGAATAATATTTACATGTCTGATGTCAATACAGTTCAAAATAAAAGAATTGAGAGTGAGTTATGCCTGAGATTGTGCCCTTTTACAAAAATGCTTTTTTCTCCCTTTTCTCTTCCCAGACAGGCTTTTTTGGTGAACATGGGGTGTATAAAAAGGGTTATAAGTAGAGTACAGAACATGCTAAAAGCTCACTTTCTTTTTGGGGGTGAAAGTAGAGACTTAGATCTTCATTTCGAGGTATTGGACATCACTGTAGTCCTAGTACAGAATTTACTGTGGGTCTTGAAAGATGACCAAACATTATGGAAATACTTGGCCTGTGCCAAAAATGCCAGTCAGATATTGGCAGTGAATGAGTTAACTCATGTTGAATTAAGCCATTAATTGATGCTTAACTCATTAGTCTTAAAACAGACTGTCTCATCTACATCCGGCAAATGCAGCTATACAGTCTCTACGTTACACCCCCAGAACATGCACAAGGAAGTTTGGGAAAAAAACCTTCAGACTGGAAGGAAGTTCGACAAAATCCGACCAATCACGACACGTGTGTCCACGGAAAAAAATTCTGATTGGACTAATGAGCGGAAGACCCGCCTTTCTGCTTCCCATTCCGGTTGGTGCATGATTCTCCCCCACGAATTACAGACGGTATGGCGGAAGCATTTGAAAATTGCGGAAGCCAACTCGTCGTCTGTTCTAAGAGACTATTAACCCATCATCAACTAATGAAAGGTATGTTTGATGAACACACTGAGTTATATATGAATTACTATTAATTAAGTAGGCTATGCCTATATCATCATGGATTAATTCCTCATCAACACCTAGCATTAATTAATACTGTAATTCATGTGTTAATTACCACTATCAACTTCCAGTCGCCTGCAACCGGGAAATCGAGTGAGTTTCCCCTGTTGCATAACGAAGACGGGATGCGCTACCCACACTCCTACTTGTCCGAGCGACATCTCAGGGGAACGGGGGAAACATACTCGACTTCGGGGAAAGAGAGTTCTCTTTGTTTGACCGGTTTATGGTAGTTTGTCAGTGGTGGTGGCCTGGTGGGGACACTGACGCTATGTATGACTGGGAAGCATGTGTGTATGGGCGCCTCGCTAACTGGGTTCAGTGGGGGTATGTATGCGCGCCCCGGCCGGCTACGGCTATTTCAGCAGCTGTGCTGTAGTCTATCAGTATCATTCTGATTACTTGTTACTAGTGTACGCTATTTTATGGAGGTTCCTCTCGTGGCTCAGGCTGATCGAGTGATTGATGCTTGGTGCGCACCGGGTAAACTCAAACTGACAGTAGCCTAAAAGAGGCTTGCCCATGGGCTTGCCCAGTCTGGCGCCCTGGGTGTCTGGTGGCCGGGAGAGAGGCACGGGTGGGTAGTGGATGGGTGGGTGGGCTGCACGCCTGGGCCACTGTCAAGGTAGCCACGAGAAAACATATGCTTTCCGGTCAAGACTTTCAGAATAAAAGTCAAAATTTATGTTGTAACCAGCTACGCAGTACTGAGCTCTGCGTGCAGCAGCCTCCGTGTTCTTATTCTACGAAGAGTACAAACTCCAAAGCCTAAAGAGCCGGTCACAGTGGTGGCAGTGTCGAATGGATACCAATCGCAAGAGGAACGAGCGGGTTTGTTAGAGTTTTAGGTAGCTAGCGTTAGCAATTTAGCGTTAGCAACTTAGCTAGCTTGTGTTGATCCGTGGAGTTCGTTGTGTGTACATGGAGACCATGGTGGAGACCTGTCGCTACAGTCAGGTTGGTTCGGGAAGTGAAGAGCAACACAAGAAAAAAGAAGAAGTGAAGAAGAAGGACGAGAGCTGGAAGTTGGAGGTGGACCCGCTGGAGAGATCGAGCAACGCGGGCCGTGGGGAGGAGAGGGGAGAGGCCTAGTTCACCCGTTAGGGGAGACTGTTTCCCCCAGCTGGTACAGGCAAAAGGGGCACCGGAGAGCGAGTCCTTGCTCCAGAGCAGAATTTGGGGACATGTTTATATACAGTATGTTATATATGTTTATATTCATATTGTTTGACATGTTTCACTGTGCACATGAGGCATGTTTTGGCAGGTTTGACAAATATGGTCATTACCAAATTAACCGCTTTTATAACTCTAATGATGGTCATCACTAATACTGATACTGAAGTTATTTTTGAATTGTTCTTAAGTCATGACTGGAATGCAGGCTTCTAACTGTTGGCTGTACTGACTTTGTGTTGTTTGTTTGTGTCGGTTTGATACCGACAAGACTAAATAAAACAATAGACTTGTGTTATGGCAATATTTCTGGTGCATACACAGCCAGAGCTCTTCCACCACTAGGACTAGCGGATCACAACATCATCCATCTGCTTCCTGTTTACAAGCAGCTGCTGAAGCAACACCGGCCCATAACACACAGCGCCCCCCAATGGTCGGATGATGCTATTGCATGCCTCCAGGGCAGTTTTGCATGCACAATCTGGGAAGCCTTTGATGGAGAGCTGGACGAGCAGACCATGGTCATTACTGACTACATCAAATTCTGCATGGATACTCTTATACCAGTAAAGACTATCAGAACATTCCCAAACTCAAAACCCTGGATTACTCCGCAAATCAAACATCTCTTCAACAAGAAAAAACATGCATTTAAACAGAATGACTTTGCAGGACTTAAGATGATCAATCGGGACATAAAAAACACAATTTTCAAGGCAAAGTTAAACTACAAAAATAAACTGGAACAGGAATTTGCAAACATGAACACCAAACAAGCTTTTCAACGAGCCACCAAACAAACCACCTGTGTATCAGACCCCATCACCTTTGCTAATAACCTCAACAATTTCTACGCCCGTTTTGACACCTCTGATTACACAGAAGAGTGTGAAACCCTCCTGGATTCTCTGCCCCCCCATGAGATGGACTATGAGTCCCTCCTAACCAAGAGGGACGTCTACCACCAACTTATTAGGTGCAAACCTAATAAGGCTCCCGGGCCGGACGGAATTCCAGGCCGTCTCCTGAAAAACTGCGCCCAGGAACTAACACCCATCCTTCACTCCCTTTTCCTCAGATCACTCCGTACTTCAACAATCCCGGTCATATGGAAAACATCAACTGTCATCCCTGTTCCTAAGAAACCACGCCCATCAGAGTTAAACCACTACAGGCCCGTAGCTCTTACCTCCGTCATAATGAAATGCTTTGAGAAACTGGTCCAAAACATCATCTTTCCATTCATCTCACCTTTCCTAGATCCCCTCCAATTTGCATACAGGCAAGGAAGAGGCACAGATGATGCAGTAGCCTGTCTCCTGCACAGTCTTCTGCAACACATGGACACTCCCGGGAACTATGCCAGACTGCTTTTCATTGATTTTAGCTCCGCCTTCAATACAATCCAGCGCCATCAGGCAATCAAAAAGCTACAGCACCTTCAAGTTCCAGCACCACTCATCCACTGGATTTATAACTTCCTCAGACCACAGGCAGTAAGGGTTAACAATTCACTATCACTCACCATCATCCTCAACACCTGCGCTCCACAGGGGTGTGTACTCAGTTCATTTCTCTACATCCTCTACACAAATGACTGTCTAAGCCCATCCAGCACAACCCTCTATTTCAAGTATGCAGATGACACAGCCATCCTCGCACTGCTGAATAACCAGGACTCTCTCTCCGCCTACCATCACTCCATATCACACTTCTGCACATGGTGCGACAATAACTTTCTCCACCTCAACATCCCAAAAACCAAAGAACTACTCTTCAGCCCCCCCAAAACACCGGACCATCCCCCCAGTCTCACCATCAACGGACAGAAGGTAGAGGTGGTGGACTCCTTCAAATACCTTGGAATCACTATAGACAATAAACTCAGTTTCAATCAGCACACCATGGACATTTACAAACGTTGCCAACAGAGACTCACAGCCATCCGCAAACTACGTCACCTCTCAGTCCAACCCCATCTTCTTCTCCTCCTGTATCGCAGCATTGTTGAACCGGTTCTCCTCTACTGCACCATCTGTTATTTCCACATGCTCACAGTCACCAATAAGAACAAACTCCTAAAAATAACACACTTAGCCAGTAAACTCATCGGTATCACCACTCCCAAACTATCTGACTGTGTCACCTCATCCATATCCCGTAAAGCACGCATCATCACACATGACCCAGACCACCCACTCCACCAGCACTTCACCCTCCTCCCCTCTGGCCGTAGGTATAGACAGCCTTTGTGCAAAAAGGCCTGCTTTGGCAAAAGCTTTGTCCCAACTGCTATAAGAACCTTACATATGTAACCCTTCTCTCCTGCTTACCATGTGATGTGATGTGTTTCTGTCTCTGCTCGGCTACTCCTATGTCTCAAGTGTTGTTCTTTGTACCCTTTTATGTCCTTAATGTTTGTGTTTTTGTACGCACCGCCTGTGAAAAAGAATTTCCTCTTTGAGGACAATAAAGCTATCTATCTATCTATCTAACACCGGCCACATGTTCTGTGTCCCTGCAGTGGACCAAGCCTCAAAGAGGAAGGAATGCCCATGATGAACGAGGTAATGGCGGCTATAAGCAGATGCGTGGGGGCTGGGAGAGGTTAGCTCCAGCCGGTCCCCGACACGCTGCACACCGCCTCGCTCAGCTGGTTCTGCTTGTGGGCTATCGGCATTGCGGACTGTCGGCACTGCGGTCTGGTAACGCTAACGTTCCGGTTGCAGGGAGCTGGATGTCGATAGTGGTAATTAACACATGAATTGAATTGAATTGAAAGCCTGCTGACTGGCTGCTTCACCACCTGGTACGGGAACTGTACCACCATGGACCGCAGGGCGCTACGGAGAGTGAGACGCACGGCCCAGCACGTAACAGGATGTGAGTTGCCAGAACTGCATGAACTGTATAAACAGCGGTGCCTCAGGAGGTCCCTGAAGATCATCAAAGACACAAACCATCCCCACAACAGCCTGTTCTCCCTGTTACCCTCAGGGAGAAGATACAGGGTTCCAAAAGCACGCACAAATGGCTTGAGGAACAGTTTCTTCCCGCAGGCCACAAGACTCCTTAACATACACAAATAGTGTAGTAGCCGTACTGTACCGTACTGTAGCTGCTACCATTACGTATGTCTAATGTTTAATTGTATGTTTAATAAGGAATATGCTATTTGCACCTGTATGTCAAATACGCCGAATTTAAAACGCCAAGTTTAATTGTATGTTTAATAAGGAATATGCTATTTGCACCTGTATGTCAAATACGCCGAATTTAAAATGTTTAAGCACGTCTAAAGTATGCACATGACATGTGCACCTATGTGCAGTGAATATGCCACTGTCTCTGACTTGTCTTATCACTATACTGCCTTATTGCTTGTTGTGTCTCTTGTTGTTTTTGCACTCATATGCCCTGTTATATTTGTACTATGTTGTAAACGGAGTCCACAGCACAAGAATTTCACACGTGATACTTGTACCATGGAGTGACAATAAAAATCTTGAATCTTGAATTACGGTATTAATTAATACTAGGTGTTGATGAGGAATTAATCCATGATGATATAGGCATATCCTACTTAATTAATAGTAATTCATATATGACTCAGTGTGTTCATCAAACATACCTTTCATTAGTTGATGATGCGGTAAGCATCAATTAATGGCTTAATTCATCATGAGTTAACCATCAATTCATGCACATGTGTGCACCAGTATTGTAAATTGTTACCGATGTTTTTTCAAGGCCAACAAGTAGAGATGCACGATATATCGGCAATCATTTCAGGAATGGCCAATGTTAGTAATTTTTTTATATATCGGTATCGGTTCGATGAGCAAAATAACAGCAATGAATGTTATTATTGGTTATTGTATTGGCCAAGATGTTCATATTGAGAGGAAACAATGTGATAAATCTTTGATTTATTAGCTTTTCCAAATGTTTTGGTAATAAAGAAAGACATTACTTTTGCAAATTCAGTGTTTACATGTCTTTTTCATGCATAAGATTTGATTACCATAGAAATGTGTTTTTATACAGATCATATCACATCGGTAAATACCGGTATCGGTTATTGGCCATAAAAACAATGTTATGGCTGGTTATCGTTCCAAATCCATATTGGTGCATCCCTACCAACATGATACTGATACAGTATTTTTGGACTAAAATGAAGCAAACTAAGGGAATCTCCAGAATTTAATTAAAACTCTCATAACCTAAACACACCTCAAATAATGCTGCAAAAATAAAGCTAGTACTGAGGAAATGATTCTGAAAATGTGAACTCCACAAAAAAAATTATATTACATCACTCCAGGTCAGGAGCCTCCTAGAGGACCTCCTGCAGGAGGTGAATGACCAAGAAGTTCTTGTCAGTGTATCCCTTGTTTGCACCATACCCTTATGCATGCTATCCTTTATCTAGGCCCTGGTGCTTCGCCAGAAAATTATATATATATATATATATAATATACAGACAACAGTTTTTACATACATTAAGCCTGAAGAATAGCCGGCTTGGGCCGATTTTCGGGAATATCGCGATATTGGGGAAATATATCAATTTTGAACCAGTAGCCTTATGTTGTTATTTTGCCTTTCTGGTGCTCTACTGGTGGTCTATTGCATGGTTAAATCAGCAAATGTATTCCCTGCCTACCAACACGAGGGTCGCAGGTTTACCTCCGGCTTGGTCGGGTGTCCATACAGGCACGATTGGCTGTGTTTGTCGGTGGGAAGCCGGACTGAGGGTATGTGTCCTGGTCGCTGCACATGATCCTCCCACATGCCATGTCCTGCCGGTGAAGCTCCCCGCTGTCAGGTGAAAAGAAGCGACTGGCATGTGTCTGAGGAAGCATGGGAGGTGGGGGAATCGAAAATTCTATTTTTTTCCCCATTGGTATTTTTTGTTTTTGCTCAAACCGAATGTTTTAAGGTCACTCACGATTCAGTAGATCACGGGTCGGCTTTGTTCCAGCCTTAAAACTCGTTATATAAGGATTTTTCTAAATGTCTATGGGGAAAATGAATGCGGAACTTACTTCTGGGGCGGGATACGTCACGAAAAGTCACGTGCCTGTTGAGCTCTATATTCTTACAATTATGCATGTGATTTAATCTTTTGTTTTCACCCCATTTAGATAACAGTTGTTCAGCCCTCCTCATGCTTCCATTTGTTCCACTTTGGAGGGAAAGCAGCCCCGGGCTTCACAGTGGAGCCTCGCTGCACTTCACCACCAAATCCAAACTAGAGCAGCCAGCCAGACACTAAATAATGTCTTAGACTGTTTTCAATAATGAAGACTACTTCACTAGTCAATGATTGTTTATCCATCCCATTCACTAATCCATGGTTCCTTTCCATTCATCTCTCTCTCCCCTGCAGCAACGCCCTCAGGTTACATCAGCCATTCATAAATATGTACGCCCTCTTTATCCCTGTCCAATCAATGTCTCCCATGCTTTCCCTCTCTTCGGCCGTTGGCCAATCACCTAAATGAAGTTCTATTTAAGACACTTGCAAGTTGTAACTCACCCTGTTTGTTCACCCATATAGCTGCTGTTCCTGCGTAGCTGCTGCTTCGCATTTCGTTGCTATTCCGCTGCTGATTGCTATCAGTTGCTATTGTTCTTTAGTTGCATTCATCGTTGTTCTAAGTTGCTTGCTGTCAGACTCGCTTCTCCGGCTATACCGGCTGGTATCGGCTCCAGCATGGAGTCCGACGAGGAGCAGGTTCTCGATGAGGAGCAGGTTCTGGAGTCCTCCCAGATCGATCCTGCAGAAATTGTATCTGGTTCTGCCGCTCGTCGCAGAAGTATCCGCCTGGCAGACCGCTCTCCCGAGCCCGCAGCAGAGGAAGATAGGATCCGCTTTCTGCTCAGGGGGAAGGGCATCTCCCCCCTCCCGGGGGTCCATGGCTCTCAGCTACTGGAGATAGCCAAAATGGCCCAGATTGACTTAGCCAGTCCTGGTAGTGATCCCCAGCTCATCCAGGAGATCCCTGAGCCAGCCACCCGGGGTCGAGGTCGAGGTGGAAAAAGGCTGAGAAAATCCTCTCCAGTCAAAGCTCCGGCGAAACAGAGGAAAACCTTTGATCCGGCTGTTGTGCCTGCTTTCAGCGAGGATTACACTTCCAGTTTAGCGGGCCCGTCATCTGTTCCAGGATCCTCTCAAGAGGCTCTCATTTCCACCATGCAATCCCTGATCGGGTCTCTCGGCGCTTTTGACGCCCGCTTAAAAGTGCTGGAAAACCCAACTCATCACCACACCGCTCCAGTCCAACCGCAGTTTCCCCTCTCTTTTCCACCTCTCCAACCAGCTTTTCTGCCCTCTCATCAAGCCGTTTTTCCCCCCGCTCAAATTGCGCAACCTGTCCCAATGAACACACTGGGTTCAGCCGTCCCCGCTCCTGCATTTGGTAGGCCATACATTCCTTTGTCAGCCAATATATCCCCCAGGCTACGTTCTCATATCCTGCAAGGCCGAGATATTAACCTAGTAAGCATTCTTTTGCCATCCCCAGAGTGCAGTAAAAAGATCACGGGTGGGGAGGATTTCGCCGCTGTTTTGAAAGCTTCGGACCCCCGTCTCAACAGAGATCTTTCAATAGGCGAATTTTTGGTAGCGTTCGGTATTTACCGAGACGTTATCTGCTCTGTTCACCCCGGATTGCGTCCCGAGTTGGATAGCTACATGGCTCTTGTGGGGGACCTAAACCTAAAATACGGGAAGAATATATTTTACCAATATCACAAAGCACTGTCCAGTAAGGCAGCCCTCTATATCTCCCATTCAAATTCCCGTCTAAATTGGTCCATTCTCGACACCGAGATTTTGCTGTTGATTGTGGGCGGCCAACAGGCGATTTCCTGCTTCTCTTGCGGCGATGTAGGGCATACCGCTCCATTATGCCCAAAAGCCGCATTCCAAGCCCCAAGCAGCCACACCTTCGCCCATCCGTCTCCTCCACCATCCCTCACCGATCTCCCTCCTCTCAAGCCTAACCAAACAGACGCAAGGGGTCGCAAGGTGCATACGTTTAACAACATGACACTCTGCAATAATTTCAATGAAGGTGTGTGCTCTTTCGCCAATTGTATTTTTCTACATATTTGCAGCTTCTGCAAGGGGGCGCATCCTCAGTACACTTGCCCGCGCAAGCTCCGCCCTCCTCCGAGGCAGTTTCCGAAAAAAGAAAAGGCTGGTTTGCGGAAATTCTAGAAACTCATCCCTCTACTCCCATTGACATTCCAGTTCTGGCCCAGGAGTTATCTTCCCACCCTGACACTGTGTTTGTAGACTATCTGTTGACTGGCCTTTCTCAAGGGTTTAGAGTGGGCGTTCTCTCCCCTCCCAGAGTGTCTCACGTCTCTAACAATCTTCAGTCAGCTCTGAAAGAGCCAGAGATAGTCTCCCAGCTGCTTAATAAAGAGTTATCTAAAGGGTTCCTAATTGGTCCCTTTAATTCTCCTCCCTTCCCACTGTTTCGCACCAGCCCAATAGGTATTGCCACTCGTAAATATTCCGGCAAGAAGCGCTTGATTTTTGATCTGTCAGCCCCTCATAATGGTCCAATTCCGAGTATAAATGATCTTATTCCTCCCGAGCCCTTCTCTCTCCACTATGCATCTGTAGATAATGCCATCCACCTCATTAAATTGGCAGGGCAAGGTGCCTGGCTTTCCAAAGCAGACATCTCTGATGCATTCAAAGTGTTGCCCATTCATCCCTCTCAATGGCCGTTGTTTGGAGTTAAATGGGAATCAAAGTATTATTTTGCAGTTAGGCTAACATTTGGATGCAGATCCAGCCCTAGCATATTTAATTCCCTAGCCGAGGCACTGTGTTGGATTCTGCTAAATAATGTTCGCCTCCCCTCATTGCTTCACTTGCTGGATGATTTTCTGCTCGTCGATTCTGCATCTGTCCCCTCTGTCTCTTTGGCCAAACTAAAGGAAACCTTTCACCTGTTAGGCGTTCCCTTGGCAGAAGAGAAAACTATTGGTCCTCTAACTTCCTTGGAGTTTTTGGGCATTAATCTGGACACCATACTAATGCAAGCTTCTCTTCCACTAGATAAACTATCTCGCATTCGAGAGATAGCAAAGTCGTTTTTGTCTGCAGTTCATCTGTCCAAACGCGATCTCCTGTCTCTTCTCGGCCATCTTAATTTTGCCATACGCATTATTCCTCAAGGGCGCTCTTTTATTTCCAGGCTGCTGGAATTGGCGTCATCGGTTCCCGGCCTCCATGACGCAGTAACCCTCAATGAGGGTTGCCGTTCCGATCTCCACTTTTGGTCTCTTCTGTTGGAAGCAACTCACAAGCAAAGAGTTCAGTAGTGAGAGAAAAAGCCAGCACTCCAAATGTCTTTTCACAGGTTTTAATAGTTCCTCAAAACCGGGCAGCAGCAACAACGAACGTTTCAGCCAAACGCTGAGGAAGGCCTTTGGCTGAAACGTTCGTTGTTGCTGCTGCCCGGTTTTGAGGAACTATTAAAACCTGTGAAAGGACATTTGGAGTGCTGGCTTTTTCTCTCACTACTGATACTAAAACACGACACGGTATCTGCATCTCTTTCTGAACATCACATATGACCATCCAATCCAACTTCCTTCCACGCAAGATTGGGTTATAATTGATTACCTGTAATGGGATTACAGCAATCGGATTACAAAAAATTGCTGATCTGTAACATTTGCTCACTCTACTTAGATTGGAGATACTTTTAAAAATAACCAGGAATTTTGAAATACTTGAAATAATGGTTCATTCAAGAACACTCTCGTCATAGATTTAACCATTTATTGCATAAATGAGAATACAGTTATGTTTGGCGTTGAAGGCTCCGCTCTTTACAGAAGATGCTCCTCCCTGAACCGGCCAGCAGCATACTACGCCAAGCAGGGAGGGCCGCAAAAATCCCCCATAGGGATACAAGATTGCAGATACATTTAAAAGCCATAATGAGTAACAGAGGGAAGCAAGACATGGAAACATGTTCACATTTTGAGCCATGCAGACTCTGAGATAGAATACATGATTAGCCTTTGAGTTATGCAGACTTGAGCTAGAAGGTGGAGGCTGGGGTGGTGGAGGCAAAGCTTAGCCAGCAGCCACAGTGAGAAGTGTCAGCATAGATGAAGCACAGAACAGAGTGAGAGGAGGCCATTTTTAAACGAACCGCCTTGTTGTGAGAATGGCTGTGATTGGCGAATAGTTAAACGATGATCCAATCGGCGGCTGTCAGCTGGTTACAGCTGGGAAGTAGCCTATGACTTCCATGTCTTGAATGAACTAACGCAGGCTTCATTTGATGCATTTTGTAGGATCATAATACCATTCAATTATGTATGTAAATTGGAACTGGAACTATTTATTCGCAAGATTTGTGGATTTTGGAGGCAAGGTATCCATACAGTATGTAACTAAAATTAGCAGTCATCTGTAGCGTCTCACATTTTGAATGCAACATTCCAAACTCTGCCAGCACAACCATGCAGCACTGGACTACAGAGGGTCCATCATCATACATGATGGATAAATCAATTTACGATTGATCAGTGAGAGATAACTGAATTTTGAAAGTTTGAAGTACTTCACCCTTGATGAAGTCAACTCACATTAGAGCTGCCGAAAATAATCGATTCAGAGATGCATCGCGATGCTTAAAGGATGGGTTTTCCGTGGGGAATATGAATATATATTAAATCTCACGCCCCTAAGGTTTTCGAATCCGTTGAAATTTTTGAAATTGGATATTCACTGCCAGAGATATCAAGCATCTCTCACATATTTTTTGGGCCAGCCGACGCGTTTCGCGTCATCTGGCCTAAGTCCGCCTTGCGGAAGTCGTGCACCTATGAACTACAACTGTTGTTGGCCATGGTCCCGCCTCTAGAGGTCCTCCACGCCCCTTCAGAGGCCTTGACCAAAACAAAAACGCAGCCATCTTGTCAACCGCCTAGCCTGCTGTAGCTAATATTAGCTTCCCATAGTTCCTTGCAAAGAGACCATTATCTCGGGAACGGAAGCACTAATCGACACGGGACTGGCGGCATTGGAAAGCTCGTCAAATTTTACATCTAGTAGTAGGTGGGTTGAAGTAACGAAATCAACGCTGAGCAATGTACCCGTTTTTACACATTTTTACAGAAAATAGTTACAACATCAGATGCGCGTAACTCCTACGAAAATGCCTTAAAATGCATGAAAAAAAATTTATGAAGACATCTCCCGACATATATACTACCGTTTACATTTGGTGCAATTTGGAGGCAATTTTATTTTCGATTTATTTCTTGTTCTTTGTATATTTCATTGTCGAAGCCTTCTTCTTCTTCTTCTTTGAGTTTTATGGCGGTTGGCAAACATATATGTGCATTACCGCCACCTACTGGAGTTTGATATCAGCCAAATGCCTGAGGGGTGGGCATAAAAACGAAGGCCACGCGAGCCCAGTGCATTGTGGGAAATGTAGTATTTCGAGTCCCCGCACCCGCACCTCCCCCCCACCACCCCCCCCCACACACAGAGTGGATTTCGGTTGATATCTCTGTGAGTAAACCTCCAATTTCAAAAATTTCAACGGATTCGAAAACCTTAGGGGCGTGAGATTTAATATATATTCATATTCCCCACGGAAAACCCATCCTTTAATAGGACGATTCTGAATCGATTAACAAATATCAAAAATCATTTTTTTTTTTTTTTTTTTTTTTTATTATTTATTTATATAATATATATATAATTATTATTATATTATTATTTTTATTTTAATTATGGATCATAATACAATGCAATTCCAAATGCACTTTTATTTTAAAAGTAGCCACACAGTGAGAAAAAAGAAAGTGAGAAAAAATAAATCATGTATTGCGGAAAAAGTGATGCATCGATTTAAGATGCATCGCGATGCATCGAGATGCATCGTATAATCGAATGGAATCGTAGACTTGTATAATCGAATCGTATCGAATCGTGAGATCAGTGAAGATGCACAGCTCTAACTCACATGCAGTGTTTTTTTTTGGTTATCAAATTTGTATTATCTTTTAAAGGGGTTTTGTACATAACATTTTAATTTCAATGATGCACAGTGATAAACAGTGTGTACAAAACAAAACATAACTACCCTCCCACCCTCCCCCTCATGGTGACCAATCCCCCCCCAACCCAGTACCTCCCCCAGATCTCAAAGTTTGTACATACAGTGTTATAGTTTGTATACATACTTACATACATCACATGCAGTATTTAGGTAAATATTGCACTGGAAGTGTGATAATATACACATGTAGGAAGTGTGATAATATACATGTAGACTAGCAATCTTGTGCGCTACGCGCGCTTGATTCCTAGGATCGCCCGCTATGCGGGCTCGCAGCCTCACCCGCCCTGCAGCTCGCCCACTGCGCATTGCATACGCAGCTCGGCCACTGCGCAACCTTGCCTGCTCTATGACATTACTGATGTCATAGAGCAGCGTGTTTCAACCTCTCTGGTCTTCGCCTATACAGCCTGACAAACACCAGAGAGGGTGAAGCGCATTGCGTTTTGTGCCCCTGTCTATCCTTGAAGATGTACATTGTTTGTTTAACTGTTTCAGTAGACATGTACTTTACTTTGCAATTAAAATTTGTCTGCACTTTGCAATTAAAATTTGTCTGCAAGTATCCAAGAAGCTCCTTTTTTCTCTTTTCTTATCACTGATGACATCACATCATTAGGTAATTAGGGCAATCACCTAATTAAAAAATCCGGCTCTGTCAGGTCACCTGCATGGGTGCTCTTTAAAGCACCTGAAAGTTTCAGCCCGATCGCACGTAAAACGGCATAGCTGTGGCCGGCGGACAAAAATTTTAACAAACAAACATTGCCCACTTGCTCCCTTTTAATATAGATGATATAGCTAAGGTAAAGAACATTAACCAGCTAAGCTAGTGGGACACTGTGTTTGTCGAGTTGATATAGCAAAAGTGTGTGTGGTCTGGGTTCAAGCATATACTATAGGAACAAATTATCTGTGATTATCATGATTTGTTTATATGAACCTATTTTAGATTAGATAATTTTGCCTAAAAATAATCCATTGATGGTCATACAGTATGTCAATCTTGACATTATCCTTTAACACAGGGGTTTTCAAAGTCTCAGACTGTGGGCCTCCCCCCAGGCAAAGCTTGAAAAAAGGTGCCTTCCCCTCCTCGCTCAATTCCTGGATGCCTATGGGATCATGATTGTTATTTGATCCCATGTCAAACAGCACCAGACAGGATTTATTAGTGTCCTACTCTGGGAAAGTGGGGGAAACAGTACACTTCCACAAAACTACAGTATCTCTTTAACTCACACACATTTAGGCTATTCTATGTGATCTCCTTTTGATAACTAATGTAATATTTTTTCACTTCCATTCATGGAGCCTCACCTGAAACTGCTTGGAGCCCCCCTGGGGAGGCCCGCCTCCCACTTTGAAAAACTCTGCTCTAGCAAGCAAGCTAGCTAAATGGCTACAGCTATTTAGACGGGGTCAGTAGGCTAGCTATACTCTCAAAGCCAGACCCATGAGAGTTCTTAGGCTGATACACTACGTTACTGTATGCTGAAGATCTCTCTCTGGGTCTGGGATACTTATAAACTGCTATCGGAAATCCTGGCCAGTGATTGGTGCCCCCGAGATCGCGGGGGCACCAATCAGTAACGACTTTAGCGATCAGTCAAGACCACCCAACCTGACTCTGGTGACCTTTGAAAAAGAGCCACTCTCTCATTGGTGCTACGACTTGTCAGTCAATCAATTTTGACCCCCTAGACCCACCCTCAAAACAGCAGCAGGGGCTGTGAAGTGCCATAGACTAATTAATGTACTATGCGGAGCGCAACATAATAATTGAGTCTGGGGAGAGACTAGGCTAGCTACTAGAGCTAGCCTATATGTTGTAAACAAAAACAAAATATGATGAATGGGGGAACAATAGAGAGTGTAACCAACGTGGAACTAAAAAACTACAATTTGATGATGGGATAATTTGTTAACTCATTGAGTGCCAGCCACTTTTGGAGAACGGACGCTCCCAGTGCCAGAGTTTCAGAGCTTTTTTCAGTGATTTCTCGAGGCCCACAGAATATTGTGTGATATTACTATGTAAACACTGAACACGCAAAAAGAACGATGAGACTCTCTTCTATCATCAGCAAAAACAGGTTTATTGATATAATTTTCCGTTCTTTAGTTATCAGCCGGAGAAGATAGCTTGATTTAACCAAAAACAGCAATTTTTTTCTAGAAGCTGAGATAATGACCCTTTTGTGAAATTAAATATTCCAAACACATCACTGACTCTGAAGCTAATTTTCTGATGTAGTCACACCTCAAAAATAATTTCCTTCAATAAAACAGTGAAGGCCAGGGAATTTTGTTTGGCAGAATAATATTTTTTAGCTGCTTGTGTGCTGCTCTGCGTGCCCCCCCCCCCCCCCCCCCCCCTCAACTGCACACTCCTCCTCCGTATGGGAGTGTCTCTGGTGGCTCTCTGCTGAGTTTGCTGTGCACAGTGAAGGGTGCGCGACATCCAGCTTTTTTACAGCGTTCCGCGTGTGTTTGTCACCGGCTCCCATGCTTCCAGTTGAGAATAATAACAACTCCACGGCTGATCATGCGGATGGGCTGTCGCAGCGGACACGGAGGAGCTCAATTGTGGGAGCAGATTGGCTGCTGCAGGCACAGCTAACGTTATGCTTCAGCATATCGATGCATACGGATGCGATGCGATTTCCGTTTCCCCAACGACTTCTTCTCTGTTTTTCTCTGCCTTTCTGTTATCTGGAGAGCACTGTCGCCACCTAAGGGTTCTGTAAAATATGTTATAGGCCTCCAATAGCTACAATATTTGTACAGGAGATGCAGAAGGCTTTGATCGACGTCCCACCGTCAAAAAACGCATTGGACGTCGAAAGACGTCCTTGGCACTCTACGTCACTATTTAATTGGACGTCGAAAGACGTCCTTGGCACTCAATGAGTTAATTGGATGTTTGCCATGTGATTGGAACATCTTGCTTATTCGAATAATATAGAGAGCCAAATTGAACGTCACTTCCTGCCTTTCTCTGTGTACCAGCGTCTGAAAAAATATGAATGGTGGAGAACGGAGAGATACATTACTTGTTTTGATCCCATTTGAATTGTGCCACGGGGTACACATGTAAATTTGGTAAATTTAAAAGATAGAGACAGAGAAAGGCAGGAAGTGCCATTCACTTTGGCTCTCTATTAAACTTTTTGCCACATCATGGACTGGATTACTCTTCTCAGACAAAGAAGGGAGGGAAACTGTTCAACTTGTGAACTTGTGTCTGCAGTGTGTCTGCTGTTAGGATAAGATGGGTCAAGTCAAGTCAATGTTTATTTATCTCGCCAGTTAAAATTGGTATGCAGGAAGACTCAAAAACATTCAGGACATTTCAACAGAACAGACAGACACAATTGTAAGCCTACTTTATGCAGTTTTGCATAAAAGCATTGTCTGGGGCATCTTTAAGTTTGGCCAAACGTCTCATGCATTACTCCTGCCATGGCAATGATAGTGATCTGAGGTCTGCTTCCCTTCTGTTCTGAAACGGTGGCGTAAATATTTCATAGGGCCAGTGATGAGCCATGAGTGCCAATAGCAGAGATGAACATCTCAGGGGATAGGGATACATTATGATTGGCAGGCTTTTATCTCCTCCTAACATGGGACATGGCAATCACGCCTGATAGGAGAACCACTGCCTCACTTCTCTGGAAACCATGGACTGACAAAGATGCTCAGGTCACTGAGGTCAGAAGAGAAGAGAAGAGAAGAGAAGAAGAGAGAAAGAGGAGAGAATAGGAGAGAGGAGAGACGAAAAGAGAAGAAGAGAGAAAGAGGAGAGAAGGTAAGAGGAGAGAAGAGAGGAGAGATGAGAAGAGGAGAGAAGGGAAGAGAGGAGAGAAGAGAGGAGAAGAGAGGAGAAAAGAGAAAAGGTGGGAAGAGAGGAGAGAAGAGAAGAGGAGAGAAGGGGAGAGAGAAGAGATTTTTTTGATTTTCAAACTCCCTTTAATAAACCATTGCAAACCTAATACAACACAGCTTTATGCACTACACACACAAAAAAACATGTATTTTCTCAAAGGTTCACAAACAACTCCTCATCTTCTCCCACAGAGCACAAAACCCCCCCAACCGTCCATATCTTGCTGAATTCCAGCACATTGTCCATCATCTTGTAGAAGGCGTACTCCACCCTTAAACGGGCCTTCAGTAGTCCCTTCATAACTAACACCGGCTCCAGACAGCCAGCATTCTGAGTCCGATGCTTACGTGTCAGCCAAATGGCCAACTTGGCAGAAGCAGACAGAAAGTTCATCAGTGTATGGACACTCTTCTTTCTTGCACTGTATTTAGGGCCAAAAACAAACACAGCAAAAGAAAAGTCCTCTCCCAAACCCTGAAACCACCTTTCCAGGAGTTCAAAAAGCTCTGACATTCGTGAGCATTCCACAAACAAATGTGCCAGGGTCTCGATCTGATTACAGAAAGAGCATCCCTCTCCCAGCTCCGGATCCAGATGCGCTCTGTATCTGTTTGTAGCTATTGCACCATGTACAACCCTCCACTGTAGGTCTGCTGCCCGCTTCTCAACGGGCAACTTATACAAGGACCGCCAGCTGCCTTTTGGAGAAGCATCTGGGCCAAAAAACTCAGCCCACCTCGACTCTTTGACCCCCTCCAACGAGCGCAGATTCAGGACCTTGACACAGGTGTGATATATGTCCTTCTTTCCAGCATCCTGAAATGTGTCCAGATGAGGCGTTTTAAATGTCAGCAGCTGTCCTTCTCCCTCCTCCCACTCCCCCACAACAGGGGAGATAAACAAAGTGGGGAAACCATACTCACAATTGTCACTCCACTGGTCACACACAGCTATGTTCTGGACAAATGTGGTGGCAGGGCAGCACAGACCTCCTCCACCACTCTGTTGACGAGCCTGATAGAGGTGATGTTGCTGCTCTCTCTCAGAGCATCCGTTGATGTTGCTGTCATCCTCATCAAATGACCCAGTTTGGTGCAACCAGCCATTCTTAGACTGGTTCGCAGGCTGGCAGACTGCAGTGTCTGAGTCTTTACAAAGTTATTAAAAAACAAAGGTTCTTCAAACAGCCACATGCCCGGAGTCTCACCTGTGACACGTGTAACATCGAAAATGTGCCATGCCTGCAGCACCGAGCTGTAAAAAGGTGACAGTCCAGCATGGTCCACATCTCCAGGTGATAATAGAAACAAGTGCTTGTCATAACCCAAGCGTCCAGCTCTCCTCAGCAGCAGTCGAGCTGTATCGAGCCAGCCTGGGCCACAGTTATAAAGAAATCTCTGTGCAGTCTGGAGCCTAAAAGCGGCGATCTTTGCTTGGATGTTGATCAGCCCCTGCCCCCCTTCAGCCACAGGTAGGTAGAGGGCTGCTGCTCGGACCCAGTGCTTGCCAGACCAGAAGAAGTCCACGATAGCTCTTTGAATATCCTCAATCAGGCCTGATGGTGGTGTCAACACGTTGAATTTATGCCAAAGAGTCGAGGCGACCAAGTTATTAGCAACCAGAACCCTTCCCCTATATGACAACTGGGGCAGCAACCATTTCCATTTAGACAACCGAGCGCACACCTTCTCCTTCACTCCCTCCCAGTCCTTTGCTTGAAAGCCCTCAGTGCCCAAAAAAACTCCCAACAGTCTCAGCCCCTCCTTCCCCCACTCAAGTCCCCCAGGCAGACTGGGCACTACCTGATCCCTCCACTCTCCCACCAGCAAGGCCTCACTTTTCGCCCAGTTTACACGTGCTGACGAAGCCTTCTCATACAGGGACAGCATATCCTTCAAACATTGAACATCCCCCTGACTGGTAACAGAAACATTGACATCGTCTGCATAAGCAGATACAATAGGAGGACGGTCAGGATTTAAAAATCCAGGCAGTGAGAGACCACTGAGCCGGTCTCTCAGTCTGCACAGCAAGGGTTCAATGGCTAAACTGTACAACTGTCCTGAAATCGGACAACCTTGCCTTATCCCTCTCCGTACAGGGATTGGCCGACTCAGTCCCGCCCCCATCTTCACCATACATTGCGCACCACTGTACAACAAACCAATCCAATCCACAAAAGCATCACCCATACCAAAAGCCCTGAGCACAGAAAACAAATAAGAATGATCCACCCTATCAAAGGCTTTCTCCTGGTCCAAAGAAACAATACCAAAATTCACCTTAACATTACTATAAGATCTGCATACATCAATGACGTCACGAATTAAGAAAATATTGTCCATGATTGTCCTATCAGTTATGCAATATGACTGGTCAGAATGCACAATTAATTCCAAAACGCCCTTAAGTCTGTTTGCCAAGGCTTTAGAAAGCACCTTATAATCCGTACAGAGGAGGGCAATTGGCCTCCAGTTCTTAAGTAAGGCAACTCCTTGCAGCCGAGAAAGGACTGCTCGTTGACACGAAACAGGAAGAGCTCCTGCTTTAAGACACTCCAAGAGAACAACATGTAAATCCGGTCCAAGTATATTCCAAAAGCGTTTAAAGAAATCTGTGGAGAGGCCATCGATCCCTGGTGCCCGTCCTGATGACATCTGGTTGACCGCATTTGTCAACTCCTCCAGCGATAGCTCAAGGTCCAGAGAATCTTTCTCCTCAGAGCTGAGCTGAGGAAGTCCCTCCAGGAGCTCCTCACGCCACTCCATGCTGCATGGCTCTGCCCTGAAGAGATTAGCATAGAAATCCATGGCATGGCTCCTCATTTCGCCCGGGCTGGTGGTCACTCTGCCTCCAGGAAGTTTAAGGCAGGTCATCTGCTTCCTCTGTGCCACCGATCTCTCCAGGTTAAAAAAGAAAGAAGTCGGGGCATCCATGTCTTTTATCTGCAGGAAGCGAGCCCGGACAAGAGCTCCCTTCACTCTCTCCTGCAGGAAGGAGCTCAACTCCAACTTCTTCTCCCGCAGCAGGTTGCCCATGGTAGGATCTGAGTCTCTTTGTAGTCCCTCTTCAATGTTCCTAATACTAATTTCAAGTTCCTGAACTGCTGCCTTGACTTTGGCAGTGGAATGAGAGGTGTACTGCTGGCAAAATATACGAATTTGTGCCTTTCCAACCTCCCACCAAAGCTTCAAAGAACTAAAATTTGCCCTTTTTATTTTCCACTGCTGCCAAAAACACTCAAAACTCTGACAGAAAACAACATCTTGCAGGAGTTTATTATTAAAAAACCAGTAGGACTTAACCCTTTCTCCTGGTGAAATGATCAAATCTATACTGACCAAATGATGATCAGTGAAGCCAACTGGGCTTATGCTACAATTAACTAATCTGGAGCTAAGATTTTGGGAAATGTAAATGCTGTCTAGCCTAGCTGCACTCACCCTGTTGTTACTGACCCTCACGCATGTGTACTGCCTGGTCTGTGGATGTTTCACTCTCCATGTGTCTAACAGAGCCATATGCATGATGATGCTCTTAAGGCTCTGAGCCGACTGTGGGTGTGGCTCTTCACTTGTCCTGTCCACTGTGAAATCCAAGGTACAATTAAAATCCCCACCAAAAATCAATTGCTCCTCATGATAGCTCTGAAGCTCATTATTAAGCTGGTTAAAAAGCCCCACTCTTTCTGAGCCTTGATTCGGTGCATACAAATTAATAAAAACGAGCACCGAGCCCTCTATTTCTACCTTAACTATTAAAAGACGGCCCTTCACTACTTCAATGGATGATAAAACAACTGCATTTGCAGATGCTCTAAACATAACAGCCACTCCTGCACTAGAGTTACTGCCATGGCTAAGGACATATGAGCCCTCCCACCATAAACCCCAATCTACCTCATCTACCTGATCAGTATGTGTCTCCTGCAGAAACAGCACATCTAACCCTTTTTGAGAAGCAACCTCAGAAATCAAGGCCCTTTTATGCCTATCCCTGCCGCCATTTATATTCAAAGACCCTATTTTTAGCTTATGCATAAAAAGGTCAGAGAAAAGAGACAGACAAGATGAAACAAGCAGAAAACAGTAGAAATAAGAAATCACCCTGTGATACATGATCATTTTTATTTTTTGGCCTTTTTACATTTTCTCTTTCGGGCTAATATTCCCGATTGCTTTCGCAGAACTGTAATATGCTTATCAAGGCGGAAACGTTTCTTTTCATCTAAGAGGTCAAAACCGACCATCCTTTTCAGTACCCCAACAGTCCTAATGAATTTATCAGTGTTGCTGAAAAAATCACTCACTTTACACGTCTTTTTAAATGTTGCATCCAGAAAATGATTTATATCATCTAATGAATAGAGATCGTCACGTTTAACGTCACATAAAGAATCTGGGACTGAATCCACATCAGAGTCATCATACTCCATGTTTTCCTCCTTACCTTCTTCACATGTCATCTGGCTGTTAGACACACCCTGCTCTTCACTCTGCCCTTCCCTGCTAATCACAGTATGGTCTGTGCTTACAGAAGCTGCTTCCTCCACAGACTGTGAATGCGATCTCTCTTCACTGCCTGCAGACTGAGAGCTGCTCAGATTTTCTGCAGTTACATGAGCCTGTTGCTCCTCATGTTGGCCAAGTTCCTCACTTTCATTAACGTTCACACTCACAACACCGTTTCCCCCCATCGCTGTATCTACCACAGGCTCAGCTACAGAGTCACCACTCTCCTCCTCCGCGTGCACGGTGTCACTCGCACGCACAGCGGCGTGCACGGTGTCACTCGCACGCACAGCGCTGCTCGATGCTTTTGCGTCATCAGAGCCCACTGCCGGCCTGGCGGATAAAGTCGCAGCTTGCTGCTTATGTGGACATGCAAAGCGTTTGTCCCACATCTCCACACTCAAAACACTTCAACTGCCCTGAGCTGGCATACACCATATACGAGCCCTCGCCGTATTTCACCCTGAAAGAAACCTCCAGTGTTTGTGTATCCAAGAACATAAACACCTGTCTCCTCAAAGACAGCACATGCTTTAGTTTAGGATCCTTACATCCCAAACTCACAGTTTTAAATCCACTAGCAAATTTACCAAACCTACGGAGCTCATTCTCTAATGACTCGTTAAGTATGAAAGGCGGAACACCTGATACAGTGATCCGCGTAGAGGGCACTGACAATGGGGAAACTTGCACAAACAAATCCCTTATATACACGCCACTCTCAACGAGCTGATGTACAAGCGGCTCATTTATGAAAAACACAACCACTGCCTTATTTATTCTCGAAGCAAAAGAAAGCTTGTCATGTCCTACCTGCTCAGCTACAGCAAGCAGAACCTCCTCCACACTAACATTATTCTCCGGAGGGACAATTCTCACATCCTGCCGAATAGACGGGGGTGGCGTCTGAGACGCCATTCCTCCCGACAACACCACCTTACCAAACCAATGATCGCTCAGCCAACACTCGAAAAAATACTTTACTTACCTGATCATGCGGATAGGACAGGTGAAGAATACAGGGGGAAATCCGAAATACAGGAACAGAAAACCACTCAAATCTCCATGCCACTCGCTCGTCCTCCACCACCACCCACTCGCAGTGCACGCTCACACACACACACCGGAAGGGGAGGAGAGAAGAGAAGAGAAGAGGAGAGAAGAAAAGAGAAGAGGAGAGAGGAGAGAAGGGGAGAGAGAAGAGAAGAGGAGAGAAGAAAAGAGGAGAGAAGAAAAGAGAAGAGGAGAGAGGAGAGAAGGGGAGAGAGAAGAGAAGAGGAGAGAAGAAAAGAGAAGAGGAGAGAGGAGAGAAGGGGAGAGAGAAGAGAGAAAAGAAGGGAAAAGGTGCAGAGAGAGGAGATAAGGGGAGAGAGGAGAGGAGAAAATGGGAGAGAGAAGAGAAGAGGAGAGGAGAGAAGAAAAAAGGAGAGGAGAGAAGGGAAGAGAGAGAAGAGGAGAGAAGGGGAGAGGAGAGAAGAAAAGAGAAGAGGGTAGAGAGGAGAAAATAGAGGAGAGTTCACTGTCCTTCGGTTCAGACTGAGGGTGCCTAATGAAAGGAAGAAACACTGTGGTTCATTTAACAGAATTAACTTTCAGCATTGACCTAGTTTGAACACATCCTGCTGTTTGTAAAAATAGAGGGAGGAAAAATCCTCCCCTTAACAGCAGGTGCAGTTCCTCTGTTTAACAGCAGGTGTAGTTCCTGTTTAACAGCAGGTGCAGTCGCTCTGTTTAACAGCAGGTGCAGTTCCTCTGTTTAACAGCAGGTGTAGTTCCTGTTTAACAGCAGGTGCAGTCCCTCTGTTTAACAGCAGGGGCAGTTCCTGTTTAACAGCAGGTGTAGTTCCTGTTTAACAGCAGGTGTAGTTCCTGTTTAACAGCAGGTGTAGTTCCTCTGTTTATCAGCATTTAACAGCAGGTGTAGTTCCTCTATTTAACAGCAGGTGTAATGATTTCAAAACCCTGAGGCAGTGTCGTGCCAAGGTACGTATCCCTGATAGGAAGTGTATCCTTGCATTATAGAGGGGCGATACATTTTGTGCCAGACTGAAAATCCAGTCTGAAAGAATGTGTGTGCCCCTGTACCTGTTGGTAGTAAAGAGGAAACTTCTACATGATCTGAAGTATACAAAATAAAACACTTGTAGGGCATCATCTGTGCATTATAGATTACAGGAGGATTACATATTCTGGTAGACTGCATGTCCAATCTGGTAGGACAAGTAAAATAGCTTAATGGCTTTGTGTTGTGAAAAGTGATATATAAGACTTTAAATGGAACTCTCCCTCAATAACAATAAAGTATTTGGGTATAAATTTAACAAAAAAACATTTAAAAACTCTTTGAAAATAATTATGTCCCCATTAACAAGGAGATCAAATCTGATATGTCCAGGTGGACGCTGCTTCCATTAGACATAAGCAATAGAATATAAATAATTAAAATTAACATGTTACCGTGGATACTCTGGGCCCTATTGTCGCAAAAGCGGTAATTTAGCGTTTGCGCTCGTTTAACGCTGCATGCGCACAATACAAATTGGGGGCGTGCACAAGCGCATTTGTATTCTCCCTGCCGTGCTATTACTTCTATGCCTGTTATAATGGTACTGGACATGCCTACCCCATGGTAGACATGCCACATGCCAAACCAGGCATTTCCGCGCAAAGGTGATGAGACCGATGGCATTCTCCTCTCGTCACCATGCGCGCAATTACTTTGCGCTAAGAGCTTTGAAAGGGACCTTTAAGCGCTAAAATACCCCGCAGCGCTTGAGCGCACCATAATCTCCGTGCTGCGCAGCGCAGTGCAGAGGAATTCCTTTTGGATATGTCATTACGCACGGACATGCCACACCAGGATCAAATTCTGCTGCTAAAATTGGGTATTAGCCTTAGCAGATAATTCAGTGAGGCAATCAACTATAATTCACTGAGAATTCACTACTTGCAATAGGCTATTCACCTTCACCTATCCCATAACCCGGAGGGTCGTTGGCACCACAGACGATCTGTCGACAAGCTCTCTCCATCTCTCTCTGTCTTCGGCACAAGTTGGCAGCTCTCACCAAGTTTTAATTGAGTCCACTCTAAATTATTTAATTGAGTCAAGTTAATATTCCCATCTTTTATCTTGTCTCCGCCGTTTCCCCACTGCAAACATTCTATTTCCCACTCAAAAGAAGAACCCAAATCACAGATGTTTTTAAGAGGTACAGTATATGATTTGTGATGTTATTGTGAGATAGGCCTATACAAATTACGCATGGAGAGAATTACAGCATATTGCATGCCTCCCGCAAACTGTAACTGGAATCTGATTGGTTTGATTGATGTAACGCCCAGGCATTGCCTGGCCACACCTGTGAATAATTATGCTGCTTAAGACCACCCAAATCCCATTTGTGCTGGCATTTTGGGGGCGTAGATGACTTGCACGCCTCCAATTTGCGCCTGCGACACGTGCCATGGACGAATCCGCACCCCAGCCGGGAATTTCATCCCAACCATATTTCAGGGCTGTTTTAACTTAAAAAAGAGGGAGGTCACATCTACCCAGACAATTATATAATTTTTAAACAGTTAAGTTTCTGTACAAATCATTAGAATATGCGCCCATGAGGTGGGGATGCGTTTAGCGGCGGCCGGGCGGGGGTGCAAAACTCTGCATAACACCTGGACACTTGCGCCTGGTGGACTGCTATCGTCCCTGCAGGGACGATAGCATAAAGCAGGCACGCAAACAGGTGCGCAAGCGCAAAAAGGGGATAGCCCCTGTACCAACATAGGGCCCTCTATCTTTTCCAATCACTGCCTTTGGAAGTACCCCAAAAACAATTGAATGAATGGGGTGGGATGATTTGGAGATTTGTCTGGAACAGTAGAAGACTAAGGCTAAAGTTAATCACTTTGCAGTTGGCAAAGGAGAGGGGAGGAAGAGCTCTAACATGCCTACAGGATTATTACTATGCTGCACAATTGAAACCCTTAGCATGCTGGTGTGCACTGTCCTATGAATCGAAATGGAAGTCTCTGGAAATTACACAGATTGACACACCAATACAGACAATATTAGGGAATAGAAGTCAAGCAGGAAGGTGTTATAACAGACTGAATCAATAGACCGTGTTCTCAGTGAAGCTGTGTTTCAGGGTGCTGAGGAAACTACATCTGGAGAAACGGGCAAGGGTCTTGAGTTGGGTCGCTTTTGACCCAGGGTTTGAGCCTTCTAGGCTGGATGGGAGGTAGGGCTGGGTATCGAGTTTCGATACTTACTTGGCACCGAAATGGAAACATCGATACTAAGGGGTATCGAAGCCTCCCTTGTCAATCGATACCAATTTTCGATACCAAAACAAAACAGCGTCATTGAGCCTATAAGCATGCGACATGCTTGCACGCCGCGCTCTAATACGGCTGGTGATTGGCTGTCATGTAGAGGCATGCAGGAAACGTTACGCCCACTTTAGCCGGTGTGTTTGTTGTGCCAGGCGTGCGGTGCGGATATAGTATACAAGAAGTTAGCCACTCAAGCTACTCCTATCCTGGAGTACCATATGGCGAAGATGATGAAAAGCAAGAAAAGAAACAGAAACAACACGGACTGGTTTCCACAGATAAGAGAAATAATTGAGAGGTGGGTCAGCTTACCACAAGTTAGCGGTTATCAGATCCCTCAGTCTGACAAATCCATGCATCTGGCTGTGAGTTGTAGCTAGCAGATCGTTTAATTAATTGCCGCCGTAACGTTATGCGCAAGCGGGCATTGTGTATTTTTAGCAACTCGTTAACAAACGCTGATGTCATGATAGTTTGTTGAATGTAAATGCGATTCATTTATATTGATTGGCTAGTCAGTGAATGCGTGAAGTGGAGCTGTCTCGTCAGATTTGACCAGAATGACGTTCTGTTGCAGCAGTGAGTGAGCATTAAACACTGATCTGCAACACTAGCGTTAATGTTTAATTAATTAGCGTTAACGTTATGTGCAAACGTTATCGCCCATTATGTATTTTTAGCAACTCGTTAACAAACGCTGATGTCATGATAGTTTGTTGAATATAAATGGGATTCACTTTGTGCCATTGGCTATATTGATAGGCTAGTCAATGCTCAACTAGTCTTCCATGCATGAAGTGGATCCATCTCATCAGTTTGGACAAGAATAGAGTTCTGTTGCATCAGTGAGCATTAAACCCTGATTTGCAACTCTCTGTTTTGCACTGAAAACTATTCCACTGATTTATTTGTTTTACATTTCTTTCCTTTGTACTTCCAATATTTTTTGTAGGGACGGCAATACGTTTAGAGAACTTAAAGTTATGTTAAATACAGTAGGTTTTATTTTTTTCTGCTGTAAAACTTAAGATGGGGGGAAAACTAAAGATTTGTAAAATAATTTCAATGTGTAATGCTGTTTTATTTTTGTTAAAATGGATTTTTCTAAAAATTGGTATCGAAAAAAGTATCGTTCAGGAACCGGTATCGAAATCCAAGTATCGAAACGGTATCGATATCGAAAAATTTTGAACGATACCCAGCCCTAATGGGAGGTTCAAATAGTGGGTTAACAAAGGTATCACATCTTACTGTTCAGTCACCTCAAATGGACAACTACAGAGCTATCAGTATATCAGACACATTTGGATTAGAAAAACAGGACTTTTTCAGATACCAAGTTATCTCTAACTTGGTATCTGAAAATGTCCTGTTTTACTTTAATAAAAACATTACAAATATAGAGGTAAATTAATACAACTTGACCATATTTTCTAATGGATACTCAACAGAATACAAAAAAAGGTTGGTTTCGATACTATATGGATGTATACAAGCCTCTAAGAGGCTGGCTATCGCCAGCGGAGGCATAAAAATAGGAAAAACAGTCAAACACACAAATAACAGAGGAAGGCTGGACAGAGATGTGTGGGACACAGGCAACTACTGCAAACTCAAGAGCCTGGAGGGAGTTTGGTTGGAAAAGTTTTGTGCAATTCCTTATCACTCCTAAATTAACAGCACTGCAAACAGGCTCACAGAGCCAGGGCCTTTGTTGGAGGCAATGTGGAACGTCAATGGCTGACCATTTCCCATATCTTCTGGGCAAAAGACATTCTTATTGGCAAGAGGTGGCAGCTGAGGTCAAAAAGATAATGGGGGTGGAATTAGATTATTCATTCATACCTGGGGAAAGTGCCAGAAACTGTTACACAAGGATAAATACCTAATGAAGATACTTTTGACAAGTAGTAGGAAAGCCATAACCCGTAAATGGTTGCAGATTGATCCTCCAACAAGGGACCAATGGCTGGGAATTATAAATGAAATATACTATATAGAAAGACTCACTTTCAATGTAAGGCTTAAAGTAGACAAATGTTAGGTGTACTGGGAAAAATGGATTACACTTTTGACACTTTTGTCAACGGTGTACGTCATGTACACCATTGACAAAAGTGTGGTATTAGGCTATATAAAGATGTAGGCTACTATGTATATGTAGTATGTACAGAATGTACTGTGATCTGACATTGTAACATCCATGACGACCTGTTCTTTTCAATTAAAAAAAGGGGGAAAAAAGGAAAGAAAAGTGATATATAAATGCATACATTATTATCATGGTGATTGTTGTTATTTGCCTTTTAAGGAGGCAGAATTCAGAATAATTTACAACGACAATATCCAAAGGTAGGCTATCATTTGCAATGGAGAAGTGGATTACGGGAACAAAAGATTGTTTACAATGCTGCATTTGGTATATGTGCACTCCCGTAGCCATGGCCAGGGGATATACAGTACTTCTTATCGGGGATACCTTGGCAGTGCACGATAAGGCAAGGTACCCATTTTTTACCGTACCCTTAATCCGGCTTCCCATCCGCAGACACAGCCAATCGTGCCTGTATGGACGCCTGACCAAGCCAGAGGTAACACGGGGGCGCGAACATGCAAACCTCGTGTTGGTAGGCAGAGAATCAGCCGCTACACTACCCGTATGCCCTACAGAGGCCTTAGACCCTCCATGCACCGAAGGGTCTTACAATACTGCGGTGTAGCACTAACTCTATTGCAGCGGATTGGGCATGATCAACCCTTCCGCGGGCAACGTTGCAGACAGAGTAGGAAGGCTGATCCGTGAGCGGCTGCTTCTGGGACGCGGGTCAGGGTCTTAATCGGCCTCGGCTGGGTCTACTGGGCGAGGGTGTATGATGTTGAGAGACCCGAAACAGCATTAGCATACATAGCTACAGCTCAGCATTCAACACCATAGTACCCTCCAGGCTGGTACGCAAGCTCAAGGATCTGGGACTAAACACAGCAATGTGCGACTGGATCCTGGATTTCCTGACAGACCGCCGCCAGGTGGTGAGGGTGGGCAACCTCACCTCCTCACCACTGACCATCAGCATAGGCACGCCCCAGGGGTGCGTCTCCAGCCCCTTCTGGTACGACCTCTACACCCACGACTGCGTGGCGACTCAAACTTCGAACACCATCGTGAAGTTTGCAGACGACACAGCAGTCGTGGGGCTGATCTCGGGGGGCGACGAGACGGCCTACAGAGAGGAGGTGGGGGCCCTGGAACAATGGTGCCAGGACAACCACCTCTCTCTGAACGTCTCCAAGACCAAGGAGATCATTGTAGACTACAGGAGGGGGGGGGGGCGCACACCCCCCAATCACCATCAACGGCACAGTGGTGGAAAGGGTGGACAGCTTCAAGTACCTGGGAGTCAACATCCACCAGGACCTGACTTGGGCCGGTCACACCGCCACTGTTGTCAAAAAGGCCCAACAGCGACTACACGGACTCAGGCGCCTGAAGAAATTTGGGCTAAGGCCAGAAATCCTTAGGGACTTCTACAGAGGCACCATTGAAAGCCTGCTGACTGGCTGCTTCACCACCTGGTACGGGAACTGTACCACCATGGACCGCAGGGCGCTACGGAGAGTGAGACGCGCGGCCCAGCACGTAACAGGATGTGAGTTGCCAGAACTGCATGAACTGTATAACCAGCGGTGCCTCAGGAGGTCCAAGAAGATCATCAAAGACACAAACCATCCCCACAACAGCCTGTTCTCCCTGTTACCCTCAGGGAGGAGATACAGGGTTCCAAAAGCACGCACAAATCGCTTGAGGAACAGTTTCTTCCTGCAGGCCACGAGACTCCTTAACATACACAAATAGTGTAGTAGCCGTACTGTACCGTACTGTAGCTGCTACCATTACGTATGTCTAATGTTTAATTGTATGTTTAACACATTGAGTGCCAGCCATTTTTTCATCCTGTAGGTAAGTTGTGCCAGGTTTTTTTTTGAGGATTCTGGCTCATTTTACAAGAGCCGAGGATTATTTTCTGTTAAGAATTCATGAACACCAATCATCTAAAAATAACTAATAGAATGTGTGCTTTCTCTGTCTAAAAGAGTTAGTTTGCAGAGTTAGTAGTTATGTAGATATTAGCCGTTGAGTACAGCATGGTTTCAGCGTCTGGAAATTTATTCAGAGATAAATGGCTTTTTGTGAAATTCGATAGAATAGTCACTTTAACCATTCATTTTTGGCATCAGTAAGACCGTCAGACATTCTAAACAATAGTTTTGAACAGTAATTTCCTCCATAACAACAGGAAACACCCCTCTCATTCAAACTCCTCCCTCCGTGTGTCTTCTCCTCCTTCCTCCTGGCTCTACAGCGGGCGTGTCAGAAGCGCGTTGCTGCTGCCTGCCTGCCTGCCTGCGTGCCTGCCTGCCTGCTTGCCTGCGTGCGGACGCTCCTTGTGCGAGTCAAGATGGGCCGGGGAATGCGTGGGCGATGGGCAGATGTTGATTCTGGCCTTTCTGAGGTGTTTCAAAGTGTGTTTCACCTATAATCTATTTTGCAAATCGCTCTCCGCTCTCTGTGTGCTGCTGCCTGCGCGGCCGCTCTCGGGCAAGACAAGTCTGGAATGGATTACTGTAAAATCGCCTCGCCATTTCCTTGAATGGCTTGCTCCCGCGGCAGTTTTTTCTTTGATTTCGCTCGTCTGGGGGAGCACTGTCAACACTTAGTGGGTCGGTAAAATAGATTATACACATTCTCTTGCTCCAATAGTGATCTCGAAGATGTAAAAGTTGTTGATTGATGTCCCACCGTCAAAAAAAATAAAATGTTTATGTAAGACGAGATATCTCGGCTCTGGCACTCAAGCGTTGGATTATGTAAAACGAGATATCTCGGCTATGGCACTTAACGTGTTAATAAGGTATATGCTATTTGCACCTGTATGTCAAATACGTCAAATTTAAAATGTTTAAGCACGTCTAAAGTATGCACATGACATGTGCACCTATGAGCAGGGAATATGCCACTGTCTCTGACTTGTCTTATCACTATACTGCCTTATTGCTTGTTGTGTCTCTTGTTGTTTTTGCACTCATATGCCCTGTTATATTTGTACTATGTTGTAAACGGAGTCCACAGCACAAGAATTTCACACGTGATACTTGTACCATGGAGTGACAATAAAAATCTTGAATCTTGAATCTTGAATCTTGAAACACCTTACGACCCCAGCTAACATCACTGATGACGCGTCCCAGCGCATGCTGTAGCATGTATTTTAAACCTAGAATCCTGGCTCCCCTGGCCAGTGACACTTAGGAATAGACTAGGTGACAACCAAGTATAGTTTGGTGACAAGCTGGAGAGACAGTTGACGGTCGGAGAGACGGCATCCGGTACGGGATGGGATTAGTACCCCATCCTGGCTCTCTCGTGAGGGAGAAATCCACAAACGCTACGGATTAGCCTCTTGAAAATCTGTGCAAAGATCGGCGCGGCCTGGGGTCGTTCAGGCTAGAGCGAGGTGTTCGCCGCAGGCGAATGACGTGCAGCGCACAGGCCTTCTTGAGGCGTCCTCTCTGCCCATGGTAGGATTGCCTTTACCCCGGGAGGGTCTGGTGAGACGTAGGAGGAGTCCGGCCTGGAGTCACCCACACAGGGCCTTAGACCCTCCATGCACCGAAGAACCGAAACACCTTACGACCCCAGCTAACATCACTGATGACGCGTCCCAGCGCATGCTGTAGCACAGTGGTGCCCAACCAGTCGATTGCAGTCTACTGGTCGACCGCGGACTCACCCCAGGTCGATCGCGTTAAAAATCGATTATAAAAAAAAGAAAAAGTAAATAATAATAATAATAAAATAAAATATAATGGAAGTACATGCAGTTGTTTATTTTAATTATGGATCATAATACAATGCAATTCCAAATGCACTTTTATTTTAAAAGTAGCCACACAGTGAGAAAAAAGAAAGTGAGAAAAAATAAATCATGTATTGGGGAAAAAAAGTGATGCATCAATTTAAGATGCATCGAGATACATCGATAATCGTAATCGAATTGAATCATAGCCCTCTGAATCGTAATCGAATCGAATCGTGAGGCCAGTGAATATTCACAGCCCTAATGTCAAGTGGTTGTGGGACAACGAGAAAGTGTTGTGAGGTTAGTTACTGCAGGCTGGAAACGATGTGTGTGCGTTTGCGATGTTGAAACTGGACTGGTAGATCTCGGGAGGCTGGCTACTTGAAAAGTAGATCTTCGGTCAAAAAAGGTTGGGCACCCCTGCTGTAGCATGTATTTTAAACCTAGAGCAAAATTCAAAATTCTCTGATTCCAGCTTCTAAAATGTGAATATTTTCTGGTTTCTTTACTGCTCTATGACAGTTAACTGAATATCTGGGCTGTGGACAAAACAAGACATTAAGGACATCATCTTGGGCTTTGGGAAACACTGAATGAAAATGTTCACCATTTTGTGACATTTTATAGACCAAACAACTAATCGATTAAGTGAGAAAATAATCTGCAGATTAATCGATAATGAAAATAATCTTTAGTTGCAGGCCTATACTATGTGCATCATATTTGAGTCAAATCTATCATGTATTATGCCAATTCGATTGTATCCCCTATAGGCCACTCCACTCATGAATTAGAGCATGCATAAACCACCCGGCAGGGGAGCCAGCAGCAGTCATCCCAACTTGCGTGCAATTTCTATTGACATCTGAAGTCACGCAATGCGAGCCTGCGCACACAGACTCGCAATACCATAACGCCCAATGAATTTCACCCGTATACTTACATTACTGGCCCACGGATGACATTATGAGGAATGTGGTGGCCCACACTATCGCCCCCTGTCCAGATACCTTCCCCATCCATCACATCTGCACTACCTTGTCACCAGATCCATATGCTCCAATATTTTAAGTAAATAATAAATTATAAATAAATTGTAAATAAATAAATTATAAATAAATTGTAAATAAATAAATAATTATAAATAATAGCATTTTTTTTTAATAGTATATGTCTGTGTTTTGTATAATTTTCTTTCCTGCATTTGCATCATTCCTCTGTGCTGCACAATTGACTCACACTGTACCTGTATGAATTCTGAACTGATATCGCAACCAAATGGTTTATAGCACTGGATTGTGTAGCCTATACAGTATTATTATGCTAAACCTGTTAACTCTATTACTGTAGACTGTGTGTCTATTAATGTGTGTTTACTTATATTCATGTAGCCTATAGATTATAAATTGTACTTTCACTAGCCTATACCTTATTTTCTCTATTACATAAGACAGCAATACATTTTACAATAGTAAATCCAGACAGTTCTTCTAGATATGACAACAGTAAAATACCCACTACAGAAAATACTACAAAAGCACACTATATTAATATATCAGTAGTAGACTATTGTAAATTGTGCAGAAACACCAGTATGCCACAGAAAAAAGAAACCAGAGATGTAGTGGAAGGTCAAATCTAAGTCTGCCTATATTTTATTTACAGAATAGGGTTTAGCTGCTAAACCCGTCCCTTCTGCAAAGAAAATAGATTGTCAGGCTTACAAAGGTGCTAAACTTTAACATCTTTGTATGGAGGATTTAGGTTCATATATAAATCATAGCTAAGTAGTATAAAATTGATCGAAGTTAGATGGAAGGGAGGCATGTTTGAATGCTCTGGTGAAAGTAGCGATAATATTTTTTATTTTTTGTATTCATTTATTTATTTATTTTCATACTGGTGGTTGTTTGAGGTCACATCACCGTTTTACCCCATCCCCGCACCTTCTCTAGCTTAAACCACCACAACACTGACTAGCTGCTGCTGCAACACAGGCTACTGTAGCATGTTTTCGGGAATATGCACAGACTCTGGGGGAGGAGAGCATGCCATCAATGAACGCACCTCCACGAAGTAGAAGCATGGCAGCAGGCTGACGCTGTCTTTGGTCGGGGTCCCCTTCTGTCTGGCGGACATGGTCGGGCCTGGCTCTTCCACACAATATCCACAGCAGCAGATCCAGAGAGATGTGACGGGAGAATGAATTGGCTCGTCCCGCCGGGATCAGGAGCGCTCCATGCCGCTTGAGCACCGGGATGCGACACCCAGTATCCACACTCCTGGTTCACCCCACTCGACAGAGGCTACTGGTCAGCCCGGGGCTCGGTGGCGTGCTTGTGTTCGGACGAGCTGTCAGATAGAAATAACGATACCGACAAGAGGGAGCGGGAGGAGGAGGAGAGAGGCGCGCATGCGTACTGTAGATCCTACTACTGTACTGTAGATCCCCCCCCCCCCCCCCCCCATCGTATTCGTAGCTGTGTTGCCTACAATAAAAAATGCAAATCCGGAAGAAAGAAGACAAAAAACAAGACAAAATTAAATGCATAGGGGTATCATGTCAACAAAGGCAAACATATGAGCCTATATATCTTTACACATTTCTGTTCCAATGGCTTTGAATTGTAGCCTGATTTCTTTTTAACTATTTGCATAATTTGTGAATGTCATATTTTGCAGGTTGACAGCATATGGTTTTGACTGCTGACACCGACAACAACAAATAATAATAATCAATTTTATTTGTTGACACCGACACCGAAGGTCACCACAATGCATATAAAAACAGTTCTGCATCTAAAACCACACAATACATATAAAAACAGTTCTGCATATAAAACCATAGACAGACAAAAACATTAAAAACAGAGAACAACAAGCTCCAGCATGAATAAAAACAAGAAGCAAAGACGAGCAAAGTCAGTGATTAGAGTGAGTAGGCCAAACAGGTGGGTTTTGCAATGGGATTTGAATGAGCAGATAGGTTGCTTTCACTCTGCATGCCATAAATAATGAAATAAAGAAAGACGTGCTGTCACAGTAGGCCTAGAGCATGTCGTTATGTGCAGCACCACATCTAGTGGAGCAGATAAAAGAAAAAATATTCACATCTGGAAAGAAGCACCAAAATTGGCACGAATAGGCCTACTCCTTCGAGATTGTTCTTTTGATAAAAACCTATATGTGACTGTATATACTGTATGTGACTGTGTGACTGCTGGCCTGGTAAATGGACACCAGTCTGCATAGCAAGTGTGCCTGAACATTGACTGTATAATGTGTCTGAATAGGACTCTTGTTACTGTTTGGAGCCATGGCTAATGCTGCCTTCAGGGTCTTGTAATAAGCTGCTGCTTCTGAAGCCTCAAGTCATAAAAACGACTTGTTGCACGTTCAAGTTCATTTTGTCAAAAATGACAAAATGAAACAAAAATCCATTTTTCCTGGCTATTATTTGATTTAAATCAAGTTATGTAGAGCTACTTTGTGCTGCAGCAGCAAAATGAAATGGAGATGATCATGCACTTGAGGCATGTAATTAATGTTTTATTAATAAAGCAGGTGTATAAGTGATAAATAAAAGTTGAACAAACAATGAACATATAAAGACACAATAATACAAATTGTTTGCGCTCTGGCGCTCCCAGTAACTATCTACAAACGCACCCACAGTTTACATGCTCTTCACTCCCTAAATGTCACATACAGTGTAGTAACTTGGGTTTACCAGTAATTATGTATGTATGTATGTATGTATGTATGTATGTATGTATGTATGTGCTGTATATATGTATGTATGTATGTATAATGTATGTATGAATTATTTAGGCTATGTATGTATGTATATATGTACTAGGTATCTCACGCGCTACGCGTGCTCGATTCCTAGGCTCGCTCGCCGAGCTGACCCTGCAGCTTGCCTACGTAGCTTGGCCGCTGTGCGGCTTCGCCCGCCCTGCAGCTTGACCGCTGTGCGGGCTCACTTGCTCCCTCGCCTGCCCTGCAGCTCGCCCGCTGTGCGGGCTCACCTGCTCTTATGACATCACTGATGATGACCACTGCGCGTGGCGGCGTTTCAACTGCACAGCAGTGCCACGCCCCCAGAAGAAGAGTCTCTGAAAAGGGAAAGATACCGTTTCCGGCTACACAAATAAGCATCGTACTCGTAAACTGAAAGTTAACAAACACCGTTGCCAGTCCGTTATGAGGGAAGACACCCGTGGCTACGCGTGAGTACTTTTGTCTTTGTGATTCGTGCATTTGTGAAGCCAGTCAAGCTTGCTTTGGGTCTGACTTCCACGGAGAAGGGCAAGCCGTGCGCAACTCTAAAGGAGAATCCATTTAGAGTTGCGTGTCGCGGCTAATATAGCCTCAGCCAGGAAAAATCCATCAGGTCACCCGCACAGCCCAGGGGCGGAAGCCATCGTCTCCGTCTGGTTCCTCCCCAATTCTACCTACTTATACTCCCATCACTTATATAGCCTCAAACTGATGACATCACTGATGACATCATCACTGAACTATAGCCTCAGGTTGCTTTCTCACTGGGAATGATTGCTTTCCTTCCGTTCTGTTCCGCACCCGGGAATGATTACCCCCCCTCCCCTTTCCCCGCTGGTCAGCTTTCACATTTAACATTTCTTCCGCGTTCGGAAACGAAACAGAGTGCACTTGCGTCATCAACTATGCCTGCAGTGTATCCTTGCTCCGTGTGTTGTCTATGAGGTAAGGAACGGTTGGCTTTCACACTCGCAACTGTTCCGTGCCCCATGCATGCCAAAGCGCTCCCAAGACCACCTTTTCAAGTGGATCCTGTCACGGTTCCCTGTTGCGTGCCCGGGCGTGGAACGGAACGGAACGAAATGTTCAGAAACTGGGGTCAATTTGGGGACAAGTGTGCTCGGGAACGGTACCGGGGCGCCAGTGAGAAAGCACCCTAAGCCTTAGGGCAATCAGCCTTAGGGCAATTAATCTGCCCTAATAAAAAAATCTGTCTCCGTCAGGTCACCCGCACAGGTGCTCTTTACACAACCCTGAAAGTTTCAGCCCGATCACACGTAAAACAGCATAGCTGTGGCCGGCACAAAAATTGAAACAGACAGAACAGAGGCCACATTGCCAAATGTATAGGCTATAGAATATGTATGTAGGTATGTATGTAATGTATGCTATGTATGTATGTATGTAGCCTATGCATGCATGTATAGCCTACTATATAGCCATGCAAAATAAAATAAAAAATACAATGTTGCCCCGCCCACTTGACCCAGTTGTGTTATGACTTCCTGTTCAAAACACTGGCTGTTTTACCTGCTCACTCCTACTGTACTGTCACAGGAATGTAAACACAATAGGAAGTAACAGGCTGACCCCTGTGTTGGAACATAAGGCTATTAGTTTTGGTATTTCCGACAACACTTGAAGGCAGCCACAGCGCGAGCTGAGCCGCGCATGCGCCGTGGCAGCGGAGCCCCAATGCACGCAGCAGCACCACCACCAAGGCTTGAATGCGCTAATTAAAACATAGCGGAAACAGAAGATGCGGAAAAGTACGGAGAAATGCGCCTGAACCGACCGCCGGCTTGTGTTGTTGACAGAGACGTTGTTTTCGCGGTGCATGTTGTTGTTTCCCCCCGCTGATTCCAAGAGGCTGCCTGTCTGTGGAGAAACTCCTGGAGCTGTCCAAGGTAGGAGGCACTCTCCACGGCTGCCCTTCATCTCTTTACCGCCTGCATTTCAACAACACACCGGCTAAATCCAGCAATGCACCACCGACAACATCACTGCCTGGAAGTGCTAGGCTAATTGAATGTCTTCTAGATGGTGGCAAACAACCACCAATACAAACCAAAACATTAGCTTTCAGTGTTGGTTTTTCTCCAGTCCCAAGGCACATTTATTTACGTCACAGAGGGAGCCAAAGTGCTTTACAAAGTGCTTTTTCCAAATGTAGAAAATATGATTTAGCCTACCTAGATATCACATTGGATCTTTTCGACAAGTTGGTTTCACTAGTTATTTTGTATTTATGTGAAGTGTGGGGGTTTGAAAAAATAGATAGGCTATATTGGAAAAACTACACCTCAGATTTCTCAAATACGTTTTAAAAGTTAAAACAACAACTTGCAATAATATGTCTATGGGGAGCTGGGGAGAGATACCCACTCTGTGTCACTGTCAAAAAAAGAAGTATCGGCTACTGGGCAAGGTTGATTGAAGGAGAACAAACTTAGTCAATAATGTATAACTGCCTGCTGACTTGCACAACTCTATAGCGTCTACTAACCTCGCGTCACCACGCTCTTGTCGGCGAGAAAGAGCCTGGCCTCCGTTTACAAGTGATTTTGTCACCCGGCCTGTTTCCGGCCTAGAGCCCGCCCTAGACAGGAAACAAGCTGCGGAAATAGCTCGTTCACTTGAGAATCAGACACAACGAATAAGAAAATAAAACGGCAAACAACAAAACAAAAGATGGATGTACCGAACAAAGTTTTTGAAGAGGTTCTTGTAGAAACATCGCAGATTCACAATATCACATATTTTAAGCCAATACATAAGCTTTACTTTTCAAACAAATGGCCAGATGATGGAATAGTTATAGTTGTCTGTCCGCTGTTATCCATAATGGAGGATCAAGTACAACAGTTGAAGCATCTCTGCTGCCTGTGCTGGGAAAGACATGGACATTGATCATAAGATTTCACATGGCGAGTACTCCATTGCCTTTGGCTCTCCAGAAACCTTCCTCGGCAGTGACTACTAGAGAAATGTGCTAATGCTACAATACAACTTGTGTTGTTGTTCTTTTCAGGCTCTAGCTAACGTAACCTTGCCGCGTCAAGCTAACGGCAACAAATAAGTTTTTTGGCGCACTTATTTCCGGTATTGTTTCCTGTTTCCTTGGTTTACGCCCCCATGACAAAAAGCGGAGTAAAGGGTGCCCAGACTAGTCTATACACCAGATCGGCAGTACGTCATTTTGTAGGCGGCTGCTGGCGGGACATGTTCCCGCCCCCTTTTAGGGGGGAAACACAAGCCTCTCCCCGTTGCCCTCAATGTAAAATAGTACTAAAAAAAGATTATAGAAAAATAACAGAATCAATCTAATGTATTAACTCATTGAGTGCCAGCCACTTTTGGAAAACGGATGCTCCCAGTGCCAGCCTTTTCAGAGCGTTTTCAGTGATTTCTCGAGGCCCACAGAATATTGTGTGATATTACTATGTAAACACCGAACACGCCCAAAGAACGATGAGACTCTCTTGTATCATCAGCAAAAAAAAGTTTATTGATATCATTTTCCGTTCTTTAGTTATCAGCCGGAGAAGATAGGTTGATTTCACCAAGAACAGAGGTTTCAAACTAGAAGCTGAGATAATGAGCCTTTTGTGAAATGAAACATTTCAAGCACATCACTGACTCTGAAGCTAATCTTTTCTGATGTAGTGACACCTAAAACATTTGAACAGTCATTTCCTTCAATAAAACAGCAAAAACAAAGGAATTTTGATAGCAAAATATAATTTTTTAGCTGCAACCAGCAGCTCTGTGGGATCGTCACTTTGGCTGTTTCCAAAGTTTTTATTGAATAATTCAAAAACCCCTTCACCAAATTTTTTTAAAATTTACATACGGCAAGTAGAGACCATGAGTGACTATGCCAGAAAGAATGGCCAGGATTCATCCATAGGTGGCGCTATACACGTGTGTAACACGTGTGTAAGCATTTCAAAATGCACAACTTTCTTGAATAATTCAAATTCAAATCCCCTTGACCAAAAATGTTCAAAGAACAGTTCAAATGTTCAAAGTACAGTTCACAGTTATTTTGAGAAAAAAAGAAAATAAATTTGTACAGTTATGTATGTATGTATGTATGGGATGCTGCAACCATGCAAGTCCAGTTCAAAGTTATTGTTATGATGTACAGTTATGTATGTGTGTGTGTGTTTATCCAGAGTAGTCCAGCTGAGTGTGGTAAGCTATGAAACACTCTCCTGGGTGCAAGGGGACACAACAGGTCTTGCACCACATTTTGGTCTCTCTGCGCTGGCCCCTGCGTATGCAGACCCTACACCTTCTTGTTGGTCTTGCTTTGCTGGTGGGCATCAGGTATTCCAGCTTGTGTTTGCCAATCTGGGTATCGAGCCTGCAGTCTGGGTCGGTGTTGTATGGTGCCCTGCGTGCCCCACCCCCCTCAACTGCAACTTCCTCCTCCTCCTCCTCCTCCTCCGGCACAGGTCGCTTTGAGGTCCATGACTTCACCACCCTCCGCATGAACTCCAAGAGGGTTTTACACTCCCCTGGGTTCCTGGCTTTGTAGAGGATGTAGGCGTTGAAGATGCACACTTGGAACAGATAGGCTACAAACGTCTTGGGCCAGTTCAGTGTCTTCCGGATGAAGGGGTAGTAGGCAATGTTTTGGTCCAACCTATCCACTAGGGGTGGGAATCACCAGATGCCCACGATACGATACTGAAACGATACTTGAGTCATGATACGATAGTATTGCGATACTGCGATATTGCGATATATCGATATTGCGATATATTGAATATTGCGATATTTCGATATATTGCGATTTCTTACTTTTTCAACTGCAAATGATGTCCCCAAAGGAAAACTTTGTCAACATCTGGTTTATATAAGAACAATTTTTCAGTCTGTACATCTGACTTCAACCATTTTATTGCAGCAACATTGTCAAGTAGACAGACCAACAACTTTCATAAAGTCATGTCATAGTTGCATGCACCTCTCCCACCCCTCTCCCACCCCTCTCCCACCCCTCTCCCCCTCTCCTCCCCCCCATCACACCCCCCTCCCTCCTCCCCCCCACCACCCCTCCTCCTCCTCCTCCCCTCCCCACCCCCCCTCCTCTCCTCCCCCCACACCTCTCCCCCCCCATCACCCCTCTCCTCCTCTCCTCCCCCCCCTGCCACCTCTCCCCCCCATCACCCCTCCCCCTCTCCGCCCCCCCCACCACCCCTCCTCCCTCCGACGAGTTCCCTCCTGCTTCAAGGCAGCAACAATCATCCCCATTCCCAAACAGCAAAAAGTGACCAGCCTCAATGACTGGCGCCCTATAGCCCTCACGCCAATAGCCAGCAAGTGCCTTGAAAAGCTGGTCATATCAAAGATCCGCCCCACACTCCCCGCGGACCACGACCCGCTACAGTTTGCATACCGCCCCAACAGGAGCACAGCGGATGCAGTGGCACACGTGCTCCACACCGCCCTGTCCCACCTGGAGGGGAAGGACACCTTTGTGAGAATGCTGTTCGTGGACTACAGCTCAGCATTCAACACCATAGTACCCTCCAGGCTGGTAAGCAAACTCAGGGACCTGGGACTAAACACAGCGATGTGCAACTGGATCCTGGACTTCCTGACAGACCGCCGCCAGGTGGTGAGGGTGGGCAACCTCACCTCCTCCCCGCTGACCATCAGCATAGGAGCGCCCCAGGGGTGCGTCTCCAGCCCCTTCTGGTACGACCTCTACACCCACGACTGCGTGGCGACTCAAACTTCAAACACCATCGTGAAGTTTGCAGACGACACAGCAGTCGTGGGGCTGATCTCGGGGGGCGACGAGACGGCCTACAGAGAGGAGGTGAGGGTCCTGGAACAATGGTGCCAGGACAACCACCTCTCTCTGAACGTCTCCAAGACCAAGGAGATCATTGTGAACTACAGGAGAGGGGGGGGGCACACACCCCCCAATCACCATCAACGGCACAGTGGTGGAAAGGGTGGACAGCTTCAAGTACCTGGGAGTCAACATCCACCAGGACCTGACCTGGGCCGGCCACACCGCCACTGTTGTCAAAAAGGCCCAACAGCGAATACACGGACTCAGGCGCCTGAAGAAGTTTGGGCTAAGGAAAGAAATCCTCAGGGACTTCTACAGAGGCACCATTGAAAGCCTGCTGACTGGCTGCTTCACCGCCTGGTATGGGAACTGTATCACCATGGACCGCAGGGCGCTACGGAGGGTGAGGCGCGCGGCCCAGCACGTAACAGGAGACGAGTTGCCAGAACTGCATGAACTGTATAACCAGCGGTGCCTCAGGAGGTCCCTGAAGATCATCAAAGACACAAACCATCCCCACAACAGCCTGTTCTCCCTGCTACCCTCAGGGAGGAGATACAGGGTTCCAAAAGCACGCACAAATCGCTTGAGGAACAGTTTCTTCCCGCAGGCCACGAGACTCCTTAACATACACAAATAGTGTAGTAGTCGTACCGTACCGTACTGCAGCTGCTACCATTATGTATGCCTAATGTTTAATTGTATGTCTAACAAGGTACATGCTATTTGCACCTGTATGTCAATTACGTCGAATTTAAAATGTCTGAACACGTCTAACGTATGCACAATGCCTAATGTTTAATTGTATGTTTAATAAGGTACATGCTATTTGCACTGTATGTCAAATACGTCGAATTAAAATGTCCGAACACGTCTAACGTATGCACATGACATGTGCACCTATGTGCAATGAATATGCCACTGACTTGTCTTATCGCTATTCTGCCTCATTGCCTATTGCTGCTTAGTATTGCTTATTGATGCCTATTTCTTATTGCCTATTGCTCATTGCTTGTTGCCTATTTGTACTATGTCGTAAACGGAGTCCACAGCACAAGAATTTCACACGTGATACTTGTACCATGGAGTGACAATAAAAATCTTGAATCTTGAATCTTGAATCTTGAACTGAACTGTTTGTTACAGTCTACTTACAGTCCACCTTAACTGGATGTGTGTGTGGACTACTGTACTTAGGTAGTTTTTGCAACTTCACTTCACTTACACAAAACATCTTGTGCAGTCCATTCAGTAACTGGGGATTTTGTAAATTACTGTTATGACAAAACTGTTACTGTTAAAACAAAATGAAAATATGCTACCGTTTGTTTACTGCTGGCCTTGGAACTAAAGTTTATAGTAGCCCGGTGGCCTGGCATGGCCTGCAATTTTTTTTTTTTTGCAATATCGATACTTGGCGTCCAAATATCGATACAATATCGTCAGGCAAAATATCGCGATACTGTGGTGTATCAATCTTTTCCCCCACCCCTACTATCCACCCCATTCATGGAGGAGTTGTATGCCACAACACACTCTGGCTTGAGCTGAGCAACTTTGTTTGTCTGTCCCTTCTGCCACACGTCAACGCTCTGCATGCTGTCTTTGTGGCAGGTTGTCACCATCTTCACCAGCCGTTTGTCCTGCCAAGCTAAAACCATAACCCTCTCATTGTGACGCACAACTTTTCCCCCCACCCCCAGGTCAGTCTTTGTCACCTCCCTGATGATCTGAGGTTCCCCCCTATTCTTCCTCAGCGTTCCACAGACATTGGTTTGTGCTCGCAGTAAACGCTCACACAGTGCAACAGAGTTATAAAAGTTGTCCATGTAGAGCGTGTAACCATGACCTTGAAGACGATCAAGGAGCGAGAACACAGTGTCTGGCAGAGTGCTAGGTACCCCAACATAAGGCTGCATGTTGAAGCAGCACCCTGTGGCAGAGTCACACAGTATGTAGGATTTGATGCCATACTTCACCGGCTTCTGTGGGTTGTACACCTTGAAAGACAGACGGCCCCTCCACAGCATCATACCCTCATCAATGCAGATGTTTTGACCTGGTTGGTACAGCTCCTTGAACTTGTTGACAATATAGTTCAACACAGGGCGGACTTTAGTCATTTTGTCCGTCGCATCCTGTGATGCATTGTCATTGTAGTGAAGGAAGCGCCAGATGAGTTGAAACCGGTTCCTTGGCATTGTCTGGTTGAAATAGGGAGTTGCATCTATTTCATCTGTACTCCAATACAGTGCAATGCTTGGCTTCTTGATATAGCCAGTGATGAAAGAAAGTCCAAAGAATGTTTTCAGTTCTGGGACTGACACTGGTTTCCAAGCATTACCTCTGCTATGTGGCAGACTCTCCGGGTGTGCTTGAAAATACTGAGTGGCAAAATTGTTTGTCTGTTCCACAATGTGTTGGAGCAGCTCATCCGTCAGGAACAGCTCCAGGAAGTCAGCTGGCAGGTCGGAATCCAGCTCCGCAGCAGCATTCTGGGGTCCACGGGTTGCAGTGAAGGGGATCTGGTTTGGTTCCCAGTCTGCCTGCTGCCAGCCTGTATCTTCCCCACCTCTGCTCGATGCAACTGTAAATTATTGAAATATATATAATTATCAAATACATTTTTTTATTGCTTGGTTATGATATATATATATATATATATATATATATATATATATATATATATATATATATATATATTTTTTTTTTTACCTTTCTTCCTTGAACTGCATGTGGGAGTGGGAGTGGGTTTTCTCCTCGATGTTGACTATGTACGAGCTGTAACTTATTGAAATATATATATAAATTATCATAAATACATTTCATTATTGCTTGGTTTTATGATGTGTAGGATATATATATATATATATATATATATTACCTGTCTTCCTTGCACTGCCTGTGGAAGCCGTGGGAGTGTCTCTGCTCGATCCACAGTCTGTAGAAATATATACAATTATCAACCACAATTGACCACAGTTTTATTGCTGCAGTTTTACTGACTATAATGCCTGAACCTGCTCAATCCATGATCTGTGGAAATATATCTACCATAAATATACATTGTGTTATTGCAATGTTATAGGCTATTTAGAAAAAATGTTTTACCTGCTCTGCTGCATGTGTCAGGCGACGAATCTCTGCTACCTCCGTCAGGCGACGAATCTCTGCTACCTGCAGATCCCCATTCAGGCAACCACTCGTCGGAGGAATCTGGATCCGGCTCACTGAATTCATCAGACGTATCTGAAGTTTCAGTTGTGAGCTAAGATGAAACTATGTCCGATTCTTGACCAGTACCATCGTCTTCTTCATCGATCACTCTTTCTTCTGCACGCTGAGAGGAACCGCGCACCCGGCTAACGTTAGCTCTGGTGGTGGGTGCCGAGGTAACAGAGGCCGCCGGTCCCATCTGTTTACCAGTACCATCTTCTTCATCGATCACTCTACGCTGAGAGGAAAAGCGCACCCGGCCAACGTTAGCTCTGGTGGTGGGTGCCGAGGTAACAGAGGCCGCCGGTCCCATCTGTTTACCAGTACCATCTTCTTCATCGATCACTCTACGCTGAGAGGAAAAGCGCACCCGGCTAACGTTAGCTCCACCATGCTGCACCGTGGTTTCTGCAGCGGGAAAAGTTTTTTCCTGGTCGCCACCAGAAGTGGTGGCACCGGTACCACCACTAGTGCCTTCTCCAGCGATCGCCACACGTTTAGGCACAGAACACAAGCTCTCTTGCAGAGTAAGCTGCTTGTACTTTTCGGGTTTTCTCTTACGCTTCGCCATGTCTGTCTCATCAAAGGATCGCCGCTCACTACAAAGAACAACAGCGTTTCCGTTTCCCCAACGACTTCTTCTCTGTTTTTACTCAACTTTCTCTAATCTGGAGAGCACTGTCGCCACCTAATGGGTCTGTAAAATAGGTTATACACCTTCAATAGCTCCCATATTTTTACAGGAGATGTATCAGGCTTTGATCCACGTCCCACCGTCCAAAAACGCAATTGACGACTTTAGTCGTCATTGGCACTCTACGTTACTATTTGAATTGACGACTATAGTCGTCATTGGCACTCAATGAGTTAATGACCCCAAAACACCATGACATGACAATATACTACAACTCGGCCGGCCACAAAATGCGCAAGATAGATCGGAATACAGTATACAGTCTGGAGACTGTATACAGGAGTCTTATTGAAAGTATTTTGACCTTTGACATGTGTATATGGTATGGGAATCTAGGAGTTGAGAACAGAAATAGACTGTCCCGAATTACAAACATGGTAAGTAAAATTATTGGGAAAGAAGAAGAACAACTTGGATGTATTTATAAAACACGGGTGGCACGAAAAGCCAGACAAATTGTGTCTGACCCTGTACATCCCCTTTTTAATGAGTTCACAAAACTGCCCTCGGGAAGACGCTATCCACCTCATTTTTGAATGCCCCGCTGTACAAATAATTGTGGGTACAAGTTCCGGTTTAACGTGACTTATTGTTGCAACTTGCCATTTCCTAAAACGGTATTCTACTTGATTTGAAAAGATGGCCGCCTACACTCCCTTGTACCCTGGCTGAATTGAACATAACTTGGCCAATAAGTATGTAACATACCAAATAAAACAAACAGTAATGTCTTTATTTGATGTAGAATGCAGAGGACATGTAACTGTTTCGTTAAACTCGCTTTCCAGAAATATTGTATTTACTGCGCTGCTCTAAAATAACGTTAGTGGCGCGCGGCTCAGAGAGCCTGTTCGTCCTAGAAGCCACTCGCTTTGCGCCAGAACACAATCGATTTGGGGGTGGAACACGCCAGGATTGGCCAACGCCAATGCTAGTGCCCAGAACTGTCTAATCAAATCATCAACAGAGACGCTATGGCCCGCCTCCCAGTATTTTCAGTGTGCAGAGACAGATAGATAGAACGTTAGAAATATAGCCAGCCACGTTATAAACAACTAACCAACGCTGATATGGAAACGGTTTTGCCCTAAATCGTTAAAAGTTATATCAATTTGGTCATTCAGTGGCGTTTTACTGCCATGTAACATAACTAACTAGCGGCTAATATTAGCCACAGTAGGCGATTACTGTACTTTTCATGTGTGCAAGCAAACCTGTGAAGCCAAAGACAAATTTCCATATTGTGGACAACAATAAATTTAATTGAATTGAATTGAAATATTATTTTGACCCATCTAAAATCATGTAACTCATGACCTAGTTCTGGTGTCCGCCTGTTGCTAATTTAGTCTTCCGACATTAAATGCTGTTGTAGTGGAGCCCAGCGTCCTTGTAGGCTACTTGGCTCGGGGCTGTAATGTAAATATGTGACATGAGCAGTGTTGGGCAGTAACACGTTACTTAGTAACTTACTTACTTAGTAACGCGTTACTTAGTAACGCGTTACTGTAATGAGTTACTTTTTAAGTAGCGAAGTAATATAAGGCGTTAGAATTTCCAAAACAGTAATTATATTACAGTCACTAATCCAAGAAACGCTGCGTTACTGCATTAGATCATTGCCCAACAGAATGCAGCAGGGCTGGACTGCAATGTAATTCTACCGGTGCAATGGCCGGTGGGCCGCTCGCTAGTGGGCCGGTCAGGTTGGTGAAAAAGTATGTATTATGTATTTGATTTTTTTTTTTTTTTTTTTTGGGAACTGAAATGTACCCAGGCCCGGGCCCGTGTGGCCCGGGCGGTTCCGCGACCCATGATTACACCTAAAACCCCTAGACCGGGTCAGAACATGTGGCTTTATAGGTAAATCCCCAACCCATGTGAGCGTGAGCGAAGCGAGCGCGAGCTCGAAAAATTGGGCCGATTTGAAATTGTGGGCCTGTCTGACACATGGCAGGTAGCTTTTTTGGTCCCAGTCCAGCCCTGGAATGCAGTGTTTTCTATGTAAAAAGAGAAGAAAGGAAAACGTAATCCTCGTGGTCTCAGGTAGACCTGTCGCGAGTGTGTGGTGAGTGGTTACTTCAAAACAAACTGAAGCAGCATTATGGAGGCTGAAGCCAGGAGAAGAGAAATACGCGTTCAAAAGCTGGAGGTATTCATGCCATTATTTTGAGTTTGTCCCGGTCAAAGATGCAACTAACATTATTGTCCGTTGTAAACTATGCAGAGAGTTCCACAAGAGTAGAGGACATTTCACCGTCTGGCACCTCTCTCGATCCGACTAGTAATTTATTGATTTGATTTTTGAGGAGTTGACATGTATCCAGGGCCCGAAGTTAGAGCCCGCCACCCGCCAATGGCGGGCATATTTTAGCTTTGGCGAGTTAGATTTGGCATCTGTCCGCCACGTGGCGGGTCGCAAAATAGTCGTCATGTAATATTAAAACTGTGTGTAGCCGCCTGTGTCCACCTAGCGTATTTTTCCGACTGTCAAACGCTGGGAGTGCGCTGGGAAGCGCTGATCCCAGCGCACAATATACAACAAGGAAGCAGTCTGAAACTGGTTAGTTCAGTCACTGAACTAACGTTAGTGCGTTCAGTGCGGTAACATGACTGCTTCCTGAGGCTGTTTCATTCTAGCTCTCCCGTGTAGGCTACCAAACGTGACTCTGGAATGAAATGCAGTCGTCAATTTAGCGGAGGTAAATTGACAGCCTAACGTCGGGCGAATCAATAAATGAATCAATCAATCGCTCGCACTTGTTGCCGACACTCGTATGATACAGTATATATGAGGAGATAATATGTGTGTTTTGGTGCGCAGCTGGCTAACATGAGTGCTTTGTGAGACTGTTTCATTCTGGCCCTCCCGTATAGGCTACCAAACGTGACTCTGGAATGAAATGCAGTCGTCAATTTAGCGGAGGTAAATTGACAGCCTAACGTCGGGCGAATCAATAAATGAATCAATCAATCGCTCGCACTTGTTGCAGACACTTGTATGATACAGTATATATGAGGAGATAATAGTTATGTGTGTTTTGGTGCGCAGCTGGCACAAGTGCTTTGTGAGACTGTTTCATTCTGGCTCTGCCAAGAACGAGTGCAGGAGAGCTAACGCAGGTGCCAGGTGTGAGTGGGAGAGAAAGGTGTGTAGCCCAAGTTGTGCACTGTGCACTGAGACTGTCGCAGTTATTACTTTTAGCTGCGTTGTTTTTTTTTGCAACAATTTAAGTTTTTTATTTTTTTTATTTAATAATTTATTTTACAAATAAGACACAAAATTGCTTTACTTAAATGAACATTTATTTAACTCTGTTAGTCACACTCTATTTCAGAGTCCTCGCTGTCAAGCTGTGTGTTGTCCTCCAGCCAACAGAGTTAAATAAATGTTAATTTAAGTAAAGCAATTTTGTGTCTTATTTGTAAAATTAAATATCAACTGCAAATGAGTGAATAATGATATAGACATCAGCAGGTGGTGGTGATGTGGAGGTGAGTCAGAAAATATTAGTGTTTTACCTATATGGCTACATCTGGGCAAGAGCAGTGCCACTCACTCAGCAAATTGATGGTTAAGACTGAAAAACAGTCTAATCTTAATGTAAATGGTCCTCTAATCTGGTTTCAAGGGGCCAAAAATTTTGCGCGCCGCCTTAGGCGGCGCACAAATTTTGACAATGCCGGCGCCCAACGCCACAACTACTGGCTGCTCTGGTAAGATATCTGGCTGGTCAGAAGTTTGGGGAACTCTCTGACTATGTGCGAGCAGCACATTTTTCAACCGCGATGGATATGGGTGTAACAGTTCACTGGATTAACTCATTCATGGCCAAAGACGTCTTATCAGGAATAGCCCTCCCAGCCAATGACGTGTTTGACGTGTTTTTGTTTTTATTAGTGCAGCGCGTAGTTCAAAGACTTCCCCAGCCTGTGACATGGTATCAGGTCCCTAGCATCTAAGACAAGCCGACAACACGTGAACAAACACATACCGCAGCTGTTGTTTTGAAATTGAGCAGGAGGAAAAACAGAAAACGGATAAACGCTTCCTTGTGCAGACAGGAGAAACGCCATTGAAACGCCCCTCGGCGCGCTGCACGAGCTGGTCGCCTTCCTGTGTGCCAGCCGGGAGAAAACGGGAGAAAGTAATCCAGAGATGTGTTTGATCATCGGAGGAATGAGGAAATGATCGATCAGTTTGACGGGTAATCCAGAGGGCGGTGAGGACGTGTTGAATAGCCGAGGGGAAAACGGGAATGATCAAACAGCAGGGAGTATAGGACAGGGAGACATGGACGAGGACGGGTGGACCAGAACAAAACAAAATAAACACACGAACAGCTAACAAGGCAGAAGCGGCAGTCACAGCAGCAGACGCCAGCAGTACTCAGACCCGGAAACAACGTAACGAAGATAAAAGGGGGATCGTGTGTGTGTGTGTGTGTGTGTGTGTGTGTGTGTCTGTCTGTCTGTCTGTCTGTCTGTCGGTGTGTCTGTCTGTCTGTCTGTCTGTCTGTCGGTCTGTCTGTCTGTCTGTCTGTCTGTCTGTCTGTGTGTCTGTCTGCACACTCACTCACACTGAGTAAACTGTATTGTTGAATGTAAAAAAAAGCACTTCATGTGTATATATATATATATATATATATATATATATATATATATATATTTTTTTTTTTTTTTTTTTTTTTTTTTTGTCATTTGTGTCATAACGAATAATATTTACCGTACATGTCTGATGTCAATACAGTTCAAAATAAAAGAATTGAGAGCGAGTTCTGCCTGAGATTGTGCCCTTTACAAAAATTGCCTTTTCTCCTGTTTATCTTCTCAGGGAGACCTTTTTGGTGAAAACAGGGTGTATATAAATGGCTATAAGTAGAGTACAGAACATGCTAAAAGCTCACTTTTTTTTTCCTGGTGAACCCAGAGACGTACATCTTCATTTTGAGGTATTGCAAATCACTTTGGTGCTAATAGATAATTTACTGTGGGTCTTGAAAGATGACCAACAATTATGAAAATCTTTGGCCTGTGCTAAATATTGGCAGTCCTAAACTGGCCATGAATGAGTTAACAGATCCACTTTGGGTAAGTGTAGACTTTGTTACTTTCTAACGTTCTGGTCAAAGCCTTCTGACCATAGTCAGACGGCCCAGAGAATGTTGATAGATCATCATCAATTTTCTTCTTTCTTCTTTCAATATTTTGTTTTTATTTTTCAATGTTTAGAACAGACAAAAGCAAAACAAACTCAGACACACATATGCACAAAAACAAAACAAAAACAAACAACAACAACAACATACCAACATTACATCACTATATCATGCTACCAGCCACATAAGATGCATAAATGCTTATAAGACATGCTGTACATGAAATCCTATGCAGGGAGTCGCTGAGAAGTCAGCTGGGCGAGTTACTCGTTGTTTCTAACCTCATCAAAGTAGGCCAGGAACGGGTCCCAAACAGTTGAGAACTTTGTAACTGAGTTAGTCCTCAGAAATCGGAGTCTCTCTATACGCACAACCGAAACGATGTCCGCCAGCCACAGCCGAAAAGAAGGTGGAGAGTGGGATTTCCACTACTTCAGAATGAGTTCCTTGGCGACGATCGTCCCCAGAGACTGTTGCACAGCCGTAGGGAGGAGCAGAGAAGATTCAGAACAGCCGAAGATGGCAAGTCCCGCCTCCGGCTGAAGAGTTATTTTGGAGTACCAGTCAAATATTTTTGCGCAGAATCCGGATAGTGAAGAGCCAAACCAAAAAGCATGTGACAGTGTACCCTCTGAACCTTGACATCTATCACATAGTGGTGAAACAGAGGGGTAGATCCTGTGCAACCTAGACTTGGAATAATGAAGTCGATGAGTGACTTTAAATTGGGTGAGCTGGTGTCTGCTGTTGATTGAGCAGGGTTGGAAGCTTGAAACGTTTGCATTGAGGCTGTGTTGTTTTATTACCACTCCGACAGTAACAGCATCTTTCTTTACACTCACGTTATCTGTCTGACTCTCATTTCACGTCTTTTCCCGTGTCAAGCTAGCCAGTCTTAACGCACCACTTCCCTAACCGAATTTCAAAGTAAAATGCCTTTGGCGTTTCTTTTAACCATATAATACCAAAGTGAAAATAATTAATACAGTGACATGCTAGACATCTAACAACTTAAGTGTGAGGTGTTTGGGGTAAAAAAAAGAAGTAACTAGTAACATAACTAGTAACGTAACTAATTACTTTTTGAAAAAGTAATTAGTAAAGTAACTTTTATTACTTTTTTAAGGAGTAATCAGTAACTAATTACTTTTCCAGAGTAACTTGCCCAACACTGGACATGAGTCACATGATTTTAGATAGGTCAAAGTAATATTTCCGGTGTATCTTGCCCATTCTATGGCCAGATAAGTTGTAATATATTGTCATGTCATGGTGTCTTGAGGGTCATTAATAAACGAGATTGATTGTTTTTTTTTGTTTTTTTTTGTAGTGCTATTTTACATTGAAGTCAACGGGGAGAGGCTTGTGTTTTCCCCCTAAAAGGGGGCGGGGCCTAATTGCCGATCTGATGTATGCGGGTTAGGGGGTTAGGGTTAGGGTCAGGGTCAGGGTTAGGGTTAAAATCGCTAAACCGGAAGTCAAATTGTGGGAGATTGTTGCTCACTTCACGGAGATTGCGTCCCCGTGGGTTGTGCACAGTGGGCAAGCTCTGCCCCTTTCCCAGGAATATGCGGAAGTCTTTGTTTGAGCTGTAATTCCTCGAATGGCCACTTGAGGCAGGGCTCAGAAGTCCTGTCGTTCCTGTTAAAATGGACCACTTTGTAATAGTAATTGAGCATCTTTACAGCCCGGGCCTTAACACAATTTTGGTCTATATACATAGCTAATTTCACCTTTTCATAACAACTGTAGGGGGGTAATTTTTTATATAACTCGCCCGTTTGGAGTAAAATAGATGATAGAAAAGGGAGTGATTGACAGATTGCCTGTCCAGTGATCGCGCAGCTTACCGGCTCTGGGAAACCACCATTCCCTCCCACTCTGCTGACAAAAAAACAAGGGATAGCTTTGTCCATATTTTTTAGGTCAGTGGTTGTGCAGGGCAGGTTAAACAGATATTGGATGATTGAGAATTTGGACACTATCAAAAAAATGACAACGCACTAAATAGTCCACTATTTTTGTCATAGGGACCAATTCCGAACAGGGCTAGTGAGTGTATTTTGGAATTGTTTAACATACAAATGGACGAATTTAATAACAGTGCACCTGAACGCAACATGCAAGATACCCGCTGAATAAGTGTCCAATAAATGTTCATGTCATTCTGGCCAATACTTCTGTTATAGCATTTCAGTATGGAATATGGAATATCTTTCAATAATCTATGATTTAGCTGCTAAATTGTCAAATACCGCCACCTGCTCGCTACCCAGGCACTTATGTATGTACTTAACTTAACTAACTTAACCTAACTAACTATCCGGTGTGCACAATAGGGCTGCAACTAACGATTATTTTGATAATCGATTAATCGGTCGATTATTTGTTCGATTAATCGATTAATCGGATATATTGAAATCGCTCAGAAATGCTCGATTTAACCCTTTGATGCATACAATTCCAACATTACGATGATTCTAGTAGTCCCTGCAACATTAGTCTGCATCAAAACATTCTTGTTTATACTGTATTCATTAGTGGTTTATATTGGAACACTTCAAACTTGCATACAAAAAGGGGGAAACCACAACCAAGTTAAATTGTAGAAAACTGTTTTTATTTACTCAAGAACATGAACCGAACCAGTGCTATTTTTCTTTTTTCTGTCATTGACTGTCCATCAGTGTGGTACATCTTTTTTCTTTGTCCCCTCTTCTACTGTATTCAGTGGTCAACTTTATTTTAAACTTGCAAAGAAAATGAAGAGTTTTTTTTGGTGGTACATCTTTTTTCTTTGTCCCCTCTTGTTTATAGTATACTGTATTCACACTGGTTTCTTTTAAACTTGCAAAGAAAAATGGGAATCACAAAATCACAATTAAATTTAAAACACAAAAGTTAAATTGAAGATAACAGATTCACCCCTTCACCTCCCCTCTCCTTCACTGCCTCCTTCCTTCAGCCCTTCACCTCCTCTTTCACTGCCTACTTCCTTTAGCCCTTCACCACTTTACTTCCTCTCTCCTTCACTGCCTACTTCCTTTAGCCCTTCACCACTTCACTTCCTCTCTCCTTCACTGCCTACTTCCTTTAGCCCTTCACCACTTCACTTCCTCTCTCCTTCACTGTCTACTTCCTTTAGCCCTTAACCACTTCACCTCCCCTCTCCTCCCTCCAGATATCTTCATATCTTCTTAAATAAAGTGCTTTAACGGACCTGCTCCTGGAATGTGTCTTCATATTTTCGCTCCATCAGTTTTGTGAAGAATGTTCTTGAAGGAAGTGTAGCCAGGGTGGAGGGTGTTAATCATGGCAATGAAGCCTGCATCTCCAACCATTGACATGGGCCTCATGTCGGTGACCAGCATGTTCAGGACACTGTCTGTCATGATGGCTGCTTGCCTTGGTGTACAAGCCGCATTCCCCACAACTAAACGCCTCATGGTGAGTTGTTTTTTTCTGAAATGAGAAAGACAGTATGAGTGAGTATGCCTAACAGCACTATTAACATAAAACTCAATAAAACTCACTCATTGATAATTTAGTTGATAATTGCTTATGTAAAGAAGGCCTTTATATAACAGAAGCCTCAAATGCAATTTGTCCTAGCTCACTCCTTACATTAAGATGCGCACACACACACACACACACACACACACACACACACACACACACCAATGAACAAGGGACAACATCTCTTTTACCCTTAGTTTACAGACCAAGTCTGCTCTACCACTAACGTTAGCAAGCTAACGTAACGTTAACTAGCCGGTCGGCTATAACGTTAATGTTGTCGACCTGGATGCGGGCGCAATGCGCATCGACTGTTAACGTTAGATAAGCAAGCTAACGTAACGTTAACTAGCCGGTCGGCTATAACGTTAATGTTGTCGACCTGGATGCGGGCGCAATGCGCATCGACTGTTAACGTTAGATAAACAAAACAAACTATCTGCTGTGAGACGAACATTTCCACTTCAAACAACAATACACATGGGTCTAATAATGTAACATTAGTTTACATGCATATCGAGTTTGTAGTAGAATAACGTTAACTTACCCCGCTGCTGAGCTCCCTTGGCACCATCCAATGATCCAACATGTTTGCGTTTAAGGTGTTCACGCAGGGCCGTTGTGCTGCCATGCCATGCAAGATCGGCTTTGCACATTTTGCACGTAACAGACTTTTTATTTCCAGTTAATATGAAGTGCTCCCAAACTTGCGAAGTTTTGGGTTGAGCTGCTTTCTCCTCGGCCATGTTGTGTGCGCAAGGCGAGTGACGTAGTTGGCTCCGCGACAGCGGGGCCAGGGAGTGACGTAGCCAGCACTGCGCCGCCGCAGCTGCGGTCAGCTGTTGTTTTTTATCAACAAAACAGATGGCTCTGCGGTCCAACTAATCGCGAGGCAACGAATCGATAATCAAATTCGTTGCCAACGAATTTGATCATCGATTTTAATCGATTTAATCGATTAGTTGTTGCAGCCCTAGTGCACAACATTGTCAGCCTAAACTCCGGCTGACACCCCAAAAACCTACAATCCGCTACAGAAAAATGTATATTGTTTGTTTATTAACTGGCCCCTCGTCTTTATCATTTCATGAAAGTGGCAAAGCAAGTTGAGTATCCCTGACCTATAGGGAGAACTTTAGTTTGTCATTGTAAACCCACAGCACAGTAATGATGACATGTTCTTCATAGATCTAGCCTTTTAATTTTGCTCTTAAGCTTTCTCAAAGTACACCAAATTCATGCATTTTACTTTAAAATGTTTAAAAAAAATCTTGCGGGGGGGCATGCCCGCGCACCCCCCTAGGGGTTATGCGGCCCCCCACCACAAATGCTCTAAATCCTGTGGGAAACACTGCTGTTATTGGTGGCTTTGAAGTTTTCTTATGTGACACAGTTGACCTAATATTCCACCTTCACTTATAGGTTCAACCAATAAAAAGTGGGAACCCCACTGTGGTACTTTACTTCGAGTGCAAGGAAGATGCCTCCATTTTTATGGAGACATGACACTTGAGTGGAAACATTGTTGACAAGTTCCTTGAGCTTTTCCTTGGTCTCTTGTGTTGGGAACTTGCTGACAACTCTGAAGTGCTCTCTCAACGGGGACAGAAAAGGATAGGAGTGCAATTCCAGTGTCGTGCCAAGGTACTTCTCCTAGATAGGAAGTGTATCCCTGCATTATAGAGGGGGCCTACATTTTGTGGCAGACCAAAAATACACTTCCAATCGGGGATAATTAAGTACCTTGGCACAGCACCGGCCAGTGTTCTGGTTACATCCTCCCAAGTGGAGGTTGGTTTCAGTGTAGTGTAGGTATGCAATATGCCATGGAATACCCTGTGTCCCTGTTTGAATCAAATCATCCAGTGGCTCAAGTTTGTGTCCTGTTTCCCCCTAACTCAGGTGGATTAGTGACTCTAAATTGCCCATGAGTGTCTATATATTTTTGTGTTAGCCTTGTGATGAACTAGCAAGCTGTCCAGGGTTTGTCCCTGTGTTCTTAGGTACACTCACCTGTCCTGTACCTCTCCACAGGGAGGGAGGGCAGAGGTCAGGGTCAGCCAAAGATCATTGACCCCTTGAGCTGGTAGCGCAGACTCTTCCCATACCTCAAAGACACAGCCATGGGGTAGACCAGGGCTCGACAGTGCAAGCATTTCACTCACATTTGCTACTAAAAATAGAACAGTGCGAATTGTAAAATAAGGGGCACGTGTGCTAATACAGAATTAAATCATTCAATTCATTTTTAATGCCGTGCTCAGTTTCAAGGCTGTCGTAGTGTGTAGTGTGTGTAGTGAAGGCAGCACTGCTCAGAACCAATGGTGTCCGTTGAAAAAAGCATGTGATCAACTTGTCAGCGGAAGGCTAGGGCCCTGACTTGGATCAGTCGGCTGGCTATTTAGAAGACCCCGACACAGGGCCCAGACGGTTCCCCTCTGCATTACAGCGTATTATGACAACACAGTCGTGAAAGCGGCTAGCCGCTCGCAATCTACCGTTGACTATCTGGTTATCGTTATGCATGCTGTCTGGTAGACCATTTATAACTTAGCAGCTATCTGAATATGGTTTCAACAATATTTGCTTCCTTTATCAAACTAATAGCAGCTAACGTTAGCTGAATATACTCGACACCCATTGCAGGGCTCCAGACTAACTTATTACACTAGGTGCACCGGTGCACCTTACTTTTTAATTTAGGTGCACCAGCACATCATTTAGGTTCACCCACATTTTTCACCACGCCTTTTGGCACCGCAATAATACATTTTAAGCGTTACCTTCTTTGGCATTTTGTATACATATTGGCAAATTATTAAATGATACGCTCAAAGATTTTCATGTCAATAAATGTCTGTTAACTCATTGAGTGCCAATGACGACAGCTGTCGTCAATTCAAATACTGACGTAGAGTGCCAAAGACGACGATTGTCGTCAATTGCGTTTTTTGACGGTGGGACGTGGATCAATCCCTGATACATCTCTGGTACAACTATTGTAGCTATTGGAGGTCTATAACCTATTTTACAGAACCCTTAGGTGGCGACAGTGCTCTCCAGGTTAACAGAAAGGCAGAGAAAAACAGAGAATAAGTCGTTGGGGAAACGGAAATCGCATCGCATCCGTATGCATCGATATGCATGAAGCGTTTTAACGTTAGATGCGCCTGCAGCAGCCAATCTGCTCCCACAATTGAGCTCCTCCATGCCCGCTGCGACAGCCCATTCGCATGATCAGCCGTGGAGTTGTTTATTATTCTCAACTGGAAGCATAGGAGCCGGTGACAAACACACGCGGAAACGCTGTAAAAAAGCTGGATGTCGCGCATATATATCTATGGTCGCGCACCCTTCACAGTGCAGAGCAAACTCAGCAGAGAGCCACCTCCCATAAGGAGGAGTGTGCAGTTGAGGCGGGGCGGGGCGGGGCGGGGCGGGGGGGGGGGGGGGGGCACGCAGAGCAGCACACAACACTGACCCAGACAGACCCAGGCAGCAGGACAGGGTTGGCAAACGCAAGCCAGAATATCCGATGCCCACCAGCAGCAAAGACCAGCAAGAAGCTGCAACCAGCAGCGCACGCAGGGGCCAGCGCTGCTGGTTGCAGCTAAAAATATTATTCTGCCAAACAAAATTCCCTGGCCTTCACTGTTTTATTGAAGGAAATTATTTTTGAGGTGTGACTACATCAGAAAATTAGCTTCAGAGTCAGTGATGTGTTTGAAATGTTTAATTTCACAAAAGGGCCATTATCTCAGCTTCTAGAAAAAAACTGCTCTTTTTTGTTAAATCAAGCTATCTTCTCCGGCTGATAACGAAAGAACGGAAAATGATATCAATAAACCTGTTTTTGCTGATGATAGAAAAGAGTCTCATCGTTCTTTTTGCGTGTTCATTGTTTACATAGTAATATCACACAATATTCTGTGGGCCTCGAGAAATCACTGAAAACGCTCTGAAACTCTGGCACTGGGAGCGTCCGTTCTCCAAAAGTGGCTGGCACTCAATGAGTTAAAGTCACTATCACCAACTGAGTTAACACAGTGGGGATTGAGCCTATGGCCCATTGATGGAAGCCTTTGCAGCAAGTATTGCAGCATTTATGAACTGGGTGTCTGTGATGTGATTATCACCTTACATTATGCTCCTAAGTTGAAAAAGTTAGGAGCACATTTAAGGACACAATGATTAATCTACCATTCTCATAGCTCATTGGCTATTGTCATTGAATTATCACTAGTAACCATTTATTTAGTCATCTGTAGTTTGCCCAACATTATGTAATGGTGGTCATGATGATTGTAAACATTCATGTTACTGTGTGATTAGTGACATATCCCACAGTGTGCTGTGAAATCTGATAGTCTCACTGTGCACTGCAGACAGTGAAAAACCATAGCAGATAGCTGCTCTTAGATGGTCTAACATTAACAGACAGCATAGTCATATTGTCAACAACACATTTTAGCGATCTTGAATTACATGTTGGGTAACGTTAGTAATTTGCTTGATCGTTAGCTAGCATCCCGCTAGCGATGCTAACATTAGACGCTAAGTCTAAGATGTCATTGTCATGCCAGCCAACCTAACGTTAGCCAGAACTCATCTGCTGAAGCCGTAGCTTTGTCTCCTGCGTACAAAACCATGCCATTGACCATCTGACACATTTTAATTCCATCTGTTTGTGACTCGGATTCCGGTATGAGTGAGTCTGGCCGGCCGGTCACACCAGTAATCTGCATGGGTGGCTGCAGAGTGTCCTGTGTTGTACTAGCGATAAGGACGATACTAGGGGTGTCAAAAATAATCGATTATAAGATGCATCGCGATGCGGACCTGCACGATTCTGCATCGATTCACAAATGTCAAAAATCGATTATTAAAAAAATATATATATATATATATATTTTTATATAATCAAATAAAATATAATGGAAGTACATGCAGTTGTTTATTTTAATTATGGATCATAATACAATGCAATTCTAAATGCACTTTTATTTTAAAAGTAGCCACACAGTGAGAAAAAAGAAAGTGAGAAAATAAATCATGTATTCGGGAAAAAAAGTGATGCATCGATTTAAGATGCATCGAGATGCATCGAGATGCATCGATAATCGTTATCGAATCGAATCGTAGCCCTCTGAATCGTAATCAAATCGAATCGTGAGGCCAGTGAAGATTCACAGCCCTAGACGATACGACTTCCAGTCGGATTTTCAAAGTAAAACGATTCTGCCCAAGTCTAAAGCACTCAGAAGCAATTGAAAACGTTTTATTTTTGTATTTCCCCTGTCTTTCTATGCAAGAGATTTAGATTGACAGCGTGGCACAAGAGCAGGGTGAGAGTTCAAGTTCAAGTTCAAGTTGACTTTATTATGTCCCCGAAGGGCAATTGGTTTTGCAGCATAGCCATACATACAAAAAGTGCAATTGACGTATACAATACAATACAAGGGTGGTAACCTGAGTACAGAGGGCTAGAAGGCCAAACAACAAGAAGTCTTCACCGACCAACCTGTATGTGCAAAATTACAATATACGCTGAACTCGTTAGCATCTGCTACAGCGATAAAAACAATAGGATTTAAGACCAAAATAGAAGATAAAGGATCAGAAACGATAAAAAGATAAAAAGATAAAAGTATAAAAAATATAAAAGAATGAAAGAATAAAAAAAAGAGAGAGAGAGAAAGATGCTACAAGACGCTACAAATTCCAAAGTGCACCAGTGCGTGTTGTGAAAATATTTATACGCACTGGCAGATTTTAAGGTGGAAAAATGCGTGTAAATACACGCAATCTGGAGCCCTGCATTGTGTCTAACGTTTAGTAGTCTTTGGTCAGTGATTTTCACTGGATGCAGGGCACTTTTGTCTAACCTGATGCAGGTGTTTATTCAGAACACTGTCTGTGTCTGCCCACTGTCATCAGCCTGCCTTACAATGTTACACTGTGGGATATGTCCACCAGATCAGCATTATGATAATATAATAAAACTAGAACGACCACAACGTGGACTTATGCCTCCGCCATTAGTTCATTCTTAAGTCCAAATCGCCATTTGAGGCAAATTGGAAGAAATTCCGTCAAGGCGCTCCTGAGATGTTGCATTACAGAGCTTGGAAATTGGGTGTGTGAGGTCACAGTGACCTTGAACTTTGACCACCAAAATGTAAACAGTTCATCCTTGAGTCTAAGTCGATGTTTGAGGCAAATTTGATGAAATTCCGTCAAGGCATTCCTGAGATATCGCGTTAACAAGCTGGAAAATGGCGTTCGAGAGGTCACAGTGACTTCGACCTTTGACCTTTGACCACCAAAATCTAATCAGATCATCCTTGAGTCTAAGTCGATATTTGAGGCAAATTTGATGAAATTCCGTCAAGGCATTCCTGAGATATCGCGTTAACACGTTCACTGCCGTCGACGAGATATCTCGTCAAAAAAAAATCCAACGGTTGACTGCCGTCGACGAGTTATCTCGTCAAAAAAAAAAAAAAAATTTGACGGTGGGACGTGGATCAAACCCTTTTACATCTCCTATAAAAATATGGGAGCTATTGAATGTGTATAACCTATTTTACCGACCCACTAAGTGGCGACAGTGCTCTCCAGACTAGAAAAAGCCAAGCAAAAACAGCAGCGTGAGGAAGCCATTCTCATGAAAATGGATTGGCGAAAACGCTTTCGCTTTCGCGCTGGGAGCTGGCGGTGGGGCATTCCAAAAATAGATTCTGGGTGCAACACACTTTGAAACACCAGCAGAAAGCCCAGAATCGCACGCAGCTTCATTCCAGCTGAGCTCACAACCGAAAACCCAGAAACGAACAAGCCCCATCCAGACTCGCCCGAGAGCGGCCACCAGCAGCCAGGCAGCACAGACAGGCAGAGACTCGCCTGTGCCAAACGCTGCAAAGCCACCAGAGACACACCCACGGAGGGAGGAGTTTGAAGGAGAGGGGGGTGGGGGTGCTGTTATGGAGGAAATTACTGTTCAGAACTATTGTTTAGATGTCTGATGTCTTACTGATGCCAAAAATAAATGGTTAAAGTGACTGTTCTATCGAATTTCACAAAAAGGCATTTATCTCAGCTTCCCTTTTCAGACGCTGAAACCATGCTGTATTCAACTGCTAATGCCTACATAACTACTAACTCTACAAACTAACTCTTTTAGACAGAGAAAGCACACATGCTATTCTTTTGAGATATTTTGTGTTCACAAAGTCCTAGCAGAAAATAATCCTCGGCTCTTGAAAGATGAGCCAGAATCCTCAAAAAAACCCTTGGCAGAAGCTACCTACAGTAAAAAAAAAACTGTTGGCAGTGAATGTGTTAACAAGCTAGAAAATGGCGTTGGAGAGGTCACAGTGACCTTGACCTTTGACCTTTGACCTCCAAAATCTAATCACATCATCCTTGAGTCTAAGTCGATGTATGAGGCAAATTTGATGAAATTCCATCAAGGCATTCCTCAGATATCGCGTTAACGAACATCGTACGGACGGACAACCCGGATCCATAATGCCTCCGGCCTGGCTATCGAGTCAAGTCAAGTCAAGTCAAGTTTATTTATATAGCCCTAATTCACAAGCATGTCTCAGAGGGCTTCACAGAAAGTATGTCTAGCTGATTCTAGCTGACACAACAGTAACAAGAATATACAGAATAAAGATAACATTTGAACAATTGATAATATAGAAAAGATAGAAATGAAGAGAGAGCAGAGGAGAGAGCAGGAGAAGGGGGAAGAGCAGGGGGAATGTGAGAGAGTGATGGGGTGGGGAGGGAATGGGAGATGTTGGAGGGTATAGGAGGTGGGGAAGGAGCAAGAGGAGAGAGCAGGAGAGGGGAAGGGGGGGGGGGGTGTGGGGGAGAAGAGAGCAGGGGGAGGGAGGAGGTGGGGAGAGAATGAGAAATATAGACGCATATCTTGCAAACGGACATATGTCAATTTCTAAGCAACCAAACTATGCCTAATAGTTTGGCTGCAAGCCTTTAGTAGTGAGTCCTTTTGCCAAATAAGCACATGTTCACATATAGAGCTTATGGGTGCCTTGCTTTAGGGAAGAGTGTGTGCCATGCTTTGAATAGTGGCGAAATACTAAGAGCATGGGTGCCATGCTTTAAATAGTGGCGGAATATTGCCATGCTATGCCATGCTTTAAATAGTGGCGGAATATTGGAGGGGATAGAGTGGGTGCCATGCTTTGGAGTAAAATGTGTACTATGCTTTAGAGTAGTGGGGGAAGGGGGGAAGAGGAAGAACACCGGGAAGAGGAGAAAGCAGGAGAGTGGAGGAGGGAGGGAGAGCGGGGGGATGTGAGGGAGGAGAGGGGGGAGGTGGGGAGAAAATAGGAAATGTGGAGGAGGAGAGAACAGAGGAGGGGAGATGAGGGTGCAGGGGAGGGAGAGCCAGGGTGGAGGTAGGGTCTAGGGTTGGGGGAGGGGAGGGAGTAGGATACGGGCCCGGATTAGGGCGAGGGTGGGGAGAAATGGGAAATGTGGAGGAGGAGAGAACAGAGAAGGAGAGGTGGGAGGGTGCAGGGGAGGGAGAGCAGGGGGAATGTGAGAGGGAGGAGAGGACAGAGAGGAGGAGAGAACAGAGAAGGAGAGGTGGGAGGGTGCAGGGGAAGGAGAGCAGGGGGAATGTGAGAGAGGGGAGAGGACAGAGAGGAGGAGAGAACAGAGAAGGAGAGGTGGGAGGGTACAGGGGAGGCAGAGCAGGGGGAATGTGAGAGAGGGGAGAGGACAGCGAGGAGGAGAGAACAGAGAAGGAGAGGTGGGAGGGTGCAGGGGAAGGAGAGCAGGGGGGATGTGAGAGAGGGGAGAGGACAGAGAGGAGGAGAGAACAGAGAAGGAGAGGTGGGAGGGTACAGGGGAGGCAGAGCAGGGGGAATGTGAGAGGGAGGAGGTGGGGAGGAAATGGGAAATGTGGAGGAGGAGGGAACAGAGAAGGAGAGATGGGAGGGTGCAGGGGAGGGAGAGCCAGGGTAGAGGTAGGGTCTAGGGTTGGGGGAGGGGAGGGGGTAGGATACGGGCCCGGATTAGGGCGAGGGTGGGGAGAAAATGGGAAATGTGGAGGAGGAGAGAACAGAGAAGGAGAGGTGGGAGGGTGCAGGGGAAGGAGAGCAGGGGGAATGTGAGAGAGGGGAGAGGACAGAGAGGAGGAGAGAACAGAGAAGGAGAGGTGGGAGGGTGCAGGGGAAGGAGAGCAGGGGGAATGTAAGAGAGGGGAGAGGACAGAGAGGAGGAGAGAACAGAGAAGGAGAGGTGGGAGGGTGCAGGGGAAGGAGAGCAGGGGGAATGTGAGAGAGGGGAGAGGACAGAGAGGAGGAGAGAACGGAGAAGGAGAGGTGGGAGGGTGCAGGGGAGGGAGAGCAGGGGGAATGTGAGAGGGAGGAGGTGGGGAGAAAATGGGAAATGTGGAGGAGGAGGGAACAGAGAAGGAGAGGTGGGAGGGTGCAGGGGAGGGAGAGCCAGGGTAGAGGTAGGGTCTAGGGTTGGGGGAGGGAGTAGGATACGGGCCCGGATTAGGGCGAGGGTGGGGAGAAAATGGGAAATGTGGAGGAGGAGAGAACAGAGAAGGAGAGGTGGGAGGGTGCAGGGGAAGGAGAGCAGGGGGAATGTGAGAGAGGGGAGAGGACAGAGAGGAGGAGAGAGGCAGAGAAGGAGAGGTGGGAGGGTGCAGGGGAAGGAGAGCAGGGGGAATGTGAGAGAGGGGAGAGGACAGAGAGGAGGAGAGAACAGAGAAGGAGAGGTGGGAGGGTGCAGGGGAAATGTGAGAGAGGGGAGAGCAGGAAGTGGCAGGGATTCAGGAAAATAGGGGAGAAGAGGAGAAGGAGCAGAGGGGGGGAGAAGGAGGAGAGAGCAGGAGAAGGGAGGGGGGGCGGTGGGATGTGGGGGAGGAAAGAGCATGGAAAGAGAGGAGGTGGGGGGGGGGACTGGGAAATGTGGGAGGGGGGAGAACAGGAAGGGGGAAGAAGGGAAGAAGCGGGGGAAGGGGGAAAGAGAAAGAGAGGGGGGGGAGAAGATCAGACAACTTTTTTTTCATGTATTCGCTATGCTTTTATATCTGCTGCACACAAATTGCCCTTCGGGGACAAATAATAAACTTGAATCTTGAATCTTGAATCTTGAACTGACTACTCTAAGCATTAACCAGAGCTAACTGGGACATAGTATCTAGCTAATCTACAGCCTAATCTGGCCTATCCTACTCTGCTCTAGTCTGATCTTTGCCTGAACACTATAACAGGTCAGCCTTAGGCTGTAGCTAATCTATCGCCTACCTAAGCTGTTCTAAACCAACCGGCAGCCCTCGACCAGTGATGAAGAGCACCGATGCCCCCCGCCCCGGCCCCCGCCCACATAAGGCATGGGAGGGAAGGCCAGGCCGGGACACAGCGGCGTCCCCTCACCCCCAGTGAACGCAAGAAAACCTTTCCACCATATGGTGGCAATCCACACATGGATCGCCACATGGATTGCCTCAGTGACTTGGCTGAGGAGGAACCTTGTGAGGTCGTTGTGCTATAGGGGCCCATTGCTGCGGCCCGGGCGGACCCAGCCCCCATGCGACCCGCTCCCCCAGTCCCCAGCCACCAGCATAGTGACTGAGAACAGGGGGGGGGGGGGGGGGCTTAGGCGGGGGGGGGGGCGCCCCCCCCTTCCCTTAGGCAGGCAGGTGACCAGGATGATGAGGATAGGGGTCGGTGATGGTGATGAGCCCGGGGTGTCAGACAATAGAAGGAGTAGTGGGTAGATGGCCTAGAGTGACGACAGGTGGCTAGGGCGATGACGGCCGGACCTAGGGCTGCAGCGGCGGGGTGTACGTCAGGCCAATGAAGGACACCTGAGGGGGAGAGAGAGAAGAGAGCGGGGGAATCTGCGCAGAGGTGGAACTAACTCTATAGACAACAATAAAATTAGGTCAAATCAAAATTTATTAGGATTATTTAGGATGACTAATACTATACTGCTAATTCAGGTCTAGGTAGTCTAGGTCTAAGTTTAGACTGATACTGCTGGCTTGTGATAGCCCGCTCAGCAGTTCAGGACTAAGTTTATTCACCAGCTATTTGATTTTATATCTGAGCTACTGGATCGGCTGATGCCATATTATTAAATTAGGTCAAGTCTAAGTTTATACTGATACTGCTGGCTTGAGATAGCCCGCTCAGCAGTTCAGGACTAAGTTTATTCACCAGCTATTTGATTTTATATCTGAGCTACTGGGTCGGCTGATGCCATATTGTTAAATTAGGTCAAGTCTAAGTTTATACTGATACTGCTGGCTTGAGATAGCCCGCTCAGCAGTTCAGGACTAAGTTTATTCACCAGCTATTTGATTTTATATCCGAGCTACTGGATCGGCTGATGCCATATTATTAAATTAGGTCAAGTCTAAGTTTATACTGATACTGCTGGCTTGTGATAGCCCGCTCAGCAGTTCAGGACTAAGTTTATTCACCAGCTATTAGATTTTATATCTGAGCTACTGGATCGGCTGATGCCATATTATTAAATTAGGTCAAGTCTAAGTTTATACTGATACTGCTGTATAAACTATCGCCGGCGGAGGCATAATAAACTATTTGTATAGCACCTTTCTTAAGGTTCCAAAGTGCTTGTACACCAGAATAAGCACACCAAAGACCAAATGTATAATAAGGCAAAACAATTATAAAGAAGCACAGAAGAATTAAAAAGGAAAGGTAAAATCACACATTAGAGATGAGAGAACTCCTTCATCTTCCTTCACCTCTCCTGTGTGGTTCTGTGGGTAAAGCATGCCACTAATAATGCCAGTGTGAGCAGTTTGTATTCCCACTGGGGCAGTCAGTAGGTAGTTAAGTATTTGCACTTTTACTTGGAATTTGTGCACTGCCACGGTGCCACCACCTCTTGGACATAAGATGCATAGTTATACTCGGGTTAGTGTCTCGCCCCCAAAGTCTATAAATCCCCCTATCTGAAGAACATGAGGGGGGAATTTCCCCATAGTTTGCAAAATGAATTTTAGGCCCTGACTGTAATACTAATGTAAGTTGAATTTGAAGTTCAGCATGAATACATTTTACCTTTTTTTGTCTTAGATTTGCGTGTTATTGTGTGTTATTGCAATATAAAACTACATAATTGAGAATCGATTCTAGATTCTGGAATCGAGAATCGTTGGAATTGGAATTGGAATCGAATTGATTCTGGAATCGGATTGTGACCCCAGGAATCGGAATCGGATCAGATTGTGGCTTACGGCTCGATCCCACCGGTACGCGTTCCGGCTCCAACGCAGTCGTCGGAGCTGCTCGTGGGCATTTTAGTCAACGCGTGTGATCCCACCAGGCACGCAACGGTGCTTTATCAGAAGTGTCCCAGAAGTGGCTCGGCGCCCCGCTCCGCTAGAGATACGCGGAAGGTCTATTTTTCACGGATGCCGCCTGGAAGCTGCGTCAAGCTGCACAGAGCAGATCGTTCAGGCCGGAAGTCAGACACAGCAACTGCAAGAGAATCTGGTCAATTTTCTAAATAAAACACCAGACTCCCGATCGTATATCACACTACTACATCAACATTACGTCACAACCGGTGGCTACAGGCCAGGAGTCAACCTGCGAGAGGGTCTCAGAAGATATTTGACACCATGGACGACGAGAGGCTCATCTTGGAAGTGGAAAATCACCGCGTTTTATATGACACCACGTTATTATAAGCACTAAAAAGGACAGGGCATGGAGTCAAATTGCAGGAGTTTTTGGAGTGGAACGTGAGTATAACCTAGTAGCCTAATTATGTTATTTTACCAGTTTTAATGCAGCTGTACTGTGAAGTAGGCTACTTGTAAAGAGCCATTAAGTAGTTATCATCTAGAAAACCCATCTCAAATGTTTATTAACATTGCATTACACAGGTTAGGGCCTGAGATATTATTTGCTATATAAATAAATAATAACTATTGTTATTATGTAATTACTAATGTGAAATTATTTTAATCATGTGTGTCTCTTATTTGTTTCAGCTGATGTTTGCCAGGCAAGATGGAAGTGGTTAAGGCAGAGATACTCAACTTGCTTAGCCCGGGGGCCACTTTCGTGAAATGATAGAAGGCCAGGGGCCAGTTAATAAACAAACAATATTTTCTGTGGTGGATTGTAGGTTTTTGGGGTGTCAGCCGGAGTTTAGTCTGACAATGTTGCGCACACCGGATAGTTAGTTAGGTCAAGTTAGTTAGGTTAAGTACATACATAAGTGCCTGGGTAGTAGCAGACTGCGGTATTTGACAATTTAGCAGCTAAATCATAGATTATTGAAAGATATTCGATATTCCAGACTGAAATGCTATAACAGAAGTGGAGTATTGGCCAGAATGACATGAACATTTGGACACTTATTCAACGGGTATCTTGCATGTTGCGTTCAGGTGCACTGTAATCTTTTTTTCTTTTTTTTTGTTGCAATTCCATCGTGGGCCACATGCGGCCCGCGGGTCGCAAGTTGAGTATCACTGGTTTAAGGGATGCTTTTGTAAGATGGAAAAGAAGTCAACAGCAGCAGCCAAGTGGTTCAGCAGGTGGAAGTCAAAAGGACGGGAAATATGCTGACATAATGTCCTTCCTTTTGCCCCACCTACAGCAGCGAAGGTCTGTATGAAGTTATTGAAACATACCGGTATGTAATTTTCATGGAATTATGTGATAACAATGTGATAACAGTATTGGTGACTACAGCAACATTGTACTTTTTCTTTAGAAATTAAAATTATGACGTTCCTATGCAAATTGTTCCTATGACATAAATTAATCACAAGGACTGATTTTTATTTTGTTTTCTTTTTGTTTTTTTGCTGTTTGTTTTTACCGTATATAGTTCCAAAAGCAACTTGAGCATTCCACCTGCAGAGGATGTAGACAGGAGCAGATCTGGTACCCCTCTGTCTTCAATGTCTGGATCTGAGGAACGGTTGAGTACCCCTGGCCTTCGACAGCAACAAACAGAGAACCACATCTGGATCTCCGGCCCCATCAGTTTCTGAACAAACATCTGGGGAGAGGGAAAGGCCCCCTAGGTCCCGTAGCCCCAGGGAACGGATGTCCACATCTGCAGTGGAACAAACTGCCAGTGCCACAAGGGAAACCAGGAGGAGCCAAAGACAATACACCACAGACATTGGGGAGCGGCTTTTGTCTATACTTCAAGAACCAGCACCGAAACCACATATGCGGAATGACGAACTGGATGAATCATACCATTTTGCACTGAGCCTTGTGCCAATGTTACACAGACTGGACAAAGACAGGAGACAAAATTGGAATTTTAAATATGTTGCACAACCTTGAAAAAGGCACAGCCCGACACCACCAGACCACTGTACCCCCACAACAATCAGCTGGTTGGCAACCCATTCACACCACACCACTACCTCCCCCTCCTCCACCACATACACCACTACCTTCCACCACTCATATTACAGGGCACTCAGGTCACACCTCCAGGCCAGAAGGCTTTCGGCCAATTACCCATCCCCCAAGAAACGTCCCAAGACCGACATTGCCATTCTCAGCAATGCTGTCCTCTGCCTATGAAACACAATGGGAAGACACAGGCTACACAGACCTGTAGTATACAAACACAACCTGTGCTCAACTGTAAATAGTTAATTGTTTTTAAAAGTTAATGTTAATTTCTTTGGAAAATACCTATTTTTGTACTTTGGATATTTAAAAAAGTTAAACAGTTATTTTATTATGTTTTTTGAATTTTGCAATGTTTAAGATTTAGTTTTTGTATTTTGTATCTTCCTATTGGATTTCTGTTATTTTAAAAAGTTTAAGTAATTTTATACATTTGTTATTTTGCAATTTGCAATGTTAAAAACGTGTTTTTGTTTTGGTGATATTTTTCTACATTAATAAAATATATTTTAAGCGTGTGGTCAGTGATTTCTTTGTGAAATTTATGTTACCTCAGCCAGTCTCTGCTTGGGTTCTAAGGCAGCTCTGTAATTTGTGGATTGTCTGGTCAGTTCAGGACCAATGAGGGACAGAAGTTCATCCATCTTCTCTGCACTCATCCGAAAGTACTGATGATGCCATTGGCTGTCCAGCCTCAGCTCAGCCACAAGGTGATAAAAATCACCCAATACCGACTCCTACCCCCCCCCCTGTAGTCTTTCAAGTAGGATAAGAAATGCAAGAGTTCTCCTGCTAACAGGCACTGTATGACAAATAAAGATACAAAATAATTAATAATTAATATAATAACTGGAGGATGAATGTAGTTTTTTACAACTGAAACAGAGCCACACATTTTTGATTATTGTCGTTCATAACTGGACTTTACCCTTTAAAGGGATAGTTCGGTTTGTTTGAAGTGGGCTCCTATCAGCTAGTTCCATACACTAACTGAAATAGGTAAAGCCTTCTGGACGCTGAGCACACCGTGTATCGAGACCCAGCACTCTGAAGCAGCAGCCTCCAGACCTCTGTCTCTCTAGTTCAGGGGGCCAGGAACTAAAATGTAATTTAGCCACCTAACACAACGCCCACCTAAACAAATCAATATCAGTGTACAATGTACATGTACCCTCTATTTTGACCATTTTCAGCGCTTTTCTTTACCGTCAAACAGCCCTCTCATTCGGCACTACATTTCTTCCTAACTGTAGAACTACCGTATTCCCCCGCTAAACACCTGTCATGTATGTTTCAGGGTTGTGTTTTGATTTTTATGTTTTATTTTGTCCAATTTTGAAATGTTCTAGAATTGCATGTTGTGTTAACATAAATATTATTTCTATCTACCACTTATCCTACTTAATCTGATTTGGTTGCTCTTTCTTGTCGTGTTTTTTTGTGTGCGTTTAAGGCCAGTTTAGCGCCTAAGGCCAGGGGGAGAATAGAGCCCTAGGACCTTGAACTGAATCCTGAACTGGACAGGAAGCCAATACAGGGAGGCTAAGATTGGAGTGATATGACTATGATTTTTAACCTTTTATGGAGCCTAGCTGCAGCGTTTTGGACCAGTTGTAACCGGTCCACTGATGCTTTGCTAAGGCAGGTGAACAGGGAGTTACAATAGTCAAGCCGTGACGATATAAAAGCAGGAACAGACATTTCCAGCTCTGCATGGGATACAATAGACCTGAGTTTAGCGATGATCCTGAGGTGGAAAAAACAGGTACGGGACAGAGCTTTTACATACTTCTCAAGGTGCATAGACTGATCGAAGATTACCCCTAGGTTCCTAATGTTTGAACGAAAATTTCCACTTAGGGGTCCCAAGTGATTAGCTACCCTAGAGGCGATGTTATCAGAAGCTACAATAAGGACTTCAGTCTTTGCCGCATTGAGTTGGAGGAAATTGCTCGACATCCACTCGACCACTCCTCAAAGGCAGACAGACATTCAAGTAGAGTACTGATTTCCTCAATCTTGTCGGGCTTAAAGGAAAAATACAACTGAATATCATCTGCATAGCAGTGATAAGAAACACCCTTAAACTTGCTAATTAGGAGGCCTAAGAGGGGCATGTAAAGGGCAAAAAGGAAAGGGGCCAGAACGGAGCCCTGACTCAGGCCGCAGGGTAGGGGAGCCCTATTGGACCTAAAAGGGCCCACGGCCACAGAGAAGCTTATCCCATTTCGATAAGAGGCAAACCACTGGAGGGGAGTCCCTGAGATGCCCGCCCACTCCCTAAGCCTGTCTAACATGATGCGGTGATCGACCGTGTAAGACCTAACAGCACCAGAATTGCACATTTACCTGAGTCAAATGCCATTAGAATGTCATTGGAGACCCTGAGGAGAGCGGATTCAGTGGAGTGGTTCTTTCTGAACCACCTGATTGGAATTTGTCTAGGATGTCATTGTCTTTCAGAAAGATGTTAAGTTGGTTTGCAATAACTTTTTCTAAAAGTTTGGACACAAACGGGAGCTTAGAGATAGGCCTGTAATGTTTTGGGAGGGAGGGGTCAAGGTTGGGTTTTTTAAGGAGGGGCTGAACAACCGCCTGCTTAAAATAAGATGGGACAGAGCCGGATTCAATGGAGCGGTTTATAATGTGGACCAGGGAGGGGCCGATAGAGGCAATAACTTCCTTAAGCAAAGAAGTTGGTAAAATATCCAGGGGACTTGAAGAAGCTTTCATAGTGCTTACTAATTCATTCAGGTCAGCTAAGGCAGTGGTTCTCAACCTTTTTACACCAAGTACCCCCTGAGAAATGAGTTGGCTCTCCAAGTACCCCCATGACCGACGTTAAAATACAGTCTATTCTGCACAGTTTACGCAGGAGGTACACTTATTCCTAATAACATGATTTATTGTTAACTTTTGTCAGCCACAGCCACAATGTACAAAGGGGTAGCACTAGAACTAGCAAACTCTTCCACACAATTCTCATACAATGCACCTCAGTAAATGAGAACATAACCGTATCATTCTCACACAGCAAGTGAGAAAATTGAGAACTTTATTTCAGCAAATGTACTTCAAACACTCTCTCTCTCTCTCTCTCTCTCTCTCTCTCTCTCTCTCTCTCTCACACACACTCACTCACTCTCTCTCTCTCTCACACACACACACACACACACACACACACACACACACACACACACACACACACACACACACACAGCAAACAATTGTAGCCTACTTCAAACATTCAAACACACACTATACAGAGGCAGAGCATGTTGATGTCCATTGACAACTCCCATAAGCCTAACGTGAAGGTTGTGCCTGTCTCTGTGAATTTTGATTGATTGATTCCAGCCTGCTTCTGTGTTTGGTTTTGATGGCAGCAAGTGAACAGAAGCCTTTCTTGCACAGATATAAGGTCACAAAAGGAAGGAGAAAGTGCACAGCTTTGTCAGACAGGGCAGGGTATTCTCTGTGTTGTTTTATCCAAAAGTCCAACAACTTTCTGAAAGCAGGCTTCAGTGTTTCATCACAAGACAATTCTAACTCTCCTGCTCAGCCCGCACTGTTGGCTGGGCTCTTCCTCCATCCCACCACAGCTGAATCCAAACCTAATTGCGTTGTTTGTTTGTGGATTCCCCACTTTCGCTGCTGATGGAGCCCGAGCCACTAGCAGCACATGTGGCACTCGGTTCAGCACTGCTAACGCTATTAGCGTTAACACTGGAAGGCGTCGTGGCTGCAAGCCGCTCTTGCGCTTCTGGCTTGTGCTCGTTTCACTGACCTGTCCTCCTCGTTCACTTGTTGAACTTCATTGCTGCGGGACTCCTCCACACGTCTCTTTCCAGTTCATTTTCAGCCAATTTTGCAACATGCCTGCTTTCTTGTAATCAATAGCTCTAACGTTAGTGTACGCGCAACAGGTAGTAGTGTCCGTCAGAAACGTCAGGAACAATTTTTTATTTTGTTCCTAAATCTAAAAACAACAATGTGGAAGTTATTTTAAACCCCATTTACATTCTCAAGCTTATTTTCATTAATAGTAGCCTAGTATTTTGAAAGTATTACTGTACAACATGTTTTAACGTTGGTTTTATTTCACATAAAATAACATTGAGATTCCAGGGATCCCTCCTAGTACCCCCAGCAGGGGGGGCAAGTACCCCCGGGGGTACGCGTACCCCAGGTTGAGAATGACTGGCCTAGGCTATGAGCAAGAGTCATCCAATTTATAACCTCTGCAGGGAAGGATTTATGATGCCACGTCTATTGACATCTTCAGTCATTTATGACATCACTGATGATCTCACAATGACTATGGAACTAGTGGAACCCGTGAAGCACTTAATGGGCAGTGGAATTTGAGTGTGTCCTGGAGATGGTCAAAGGGCAGTGGGGAATGAATGAACCGATCAGATTTGACAGAATGAAGGGAAACAGTGGATGGATAAATCCAGGAGGCAGTAATGCAACATAAAGGATGCCAACTGCCATAAAACAACACAGAAGAAGAGACTTAATTAACTGTGAAGCGACCAAAAAGTAGCGATAGGCTGTCTTGCAGGAAGAATGAGTGGGCAAGATAATTTAACGGCTGCATTACAGAAAGTGTGCCAGGTCCACAGGTTTTTACGTGTGACATTTGTGATCTCACTGTGTTCATGCATGACTTCTGTGTTAAAGGCCCTGGAAACCCACACAGGTGTTCTCTATTGTTTTGGTAGAGTAGACCTCATCTCAGGACTGTCTGGGCAGACGTCCTTGATTGACATTTCTGTGACCCTCCTGTTGGATTTGTTGCACCTGTTAGCCACCCTAACAGGTCAGGACAGGACAGGACAACCTATGTTTTTATGATTCTTATTGAGTCTGCTGACCTCACAAATTCCCCATATGGTCCACCTAACTTCAACCTGAGAAGAGGTCTAATCAGCCAAAATAACTGAAAACAACTGTGCGGGTTTAACTTCTGTGTTAATCAGTGACGTCATCAGTGATGTCAAAATGATGTCACTCGAGCAATTCTGATGTGATCTGTGATGTCATCAGTGATATCAACGGTGTGACATCGTCGGTGACCTTGTGTTATCATTGGTGATTGTCGTCAGGTCATAGATGATGTCATCGCTGTGACATCATCGGTGATTCTCAAGTGAACGAGCAATATAGGTGGCATTTCTAGGTAAGAAGTTGTAATTAGGCTGTCTGAAACCAGTTTGATACATAAGTTCACTGAATTCGCAACCTTTCTAGGTACCTGGTTATGGATAATTTTCGAGGAACCATACCATGGTACCTTTGGTGGGTTTGGATATCCCACAATACCTTGCGCCCCTTGCAATTGACGAAGAAGAACGAAGCGAGCCCGAGCAAGCCCCTAATCTTCAGTGCCTACTGCCCAGGTGGGCTATCTGGTCGAAAGGGCCTTTCTATGTGGAGTTTGCATGTTCTCCCCGTACCCCCCAGGGGGTTCCTCCGTACATAACCCCCCACTAAAAACATGCAGAAGATCGTCATCCGACCAGTGACGACAACATCTGAAGTTGGTCCAATGATGGTCCAATGAAGGTCCCTGGGCGCTGGAAAGAAATAGCGACTACTGCTCCTGGCCTGCCCCCTGGAGGAAAGGACAAGCCTGGATGGGTCAAATGCAGAGGACATATTTCACCGGCCACCATCAGCATGAGTGTGTGTAGTGGCCGCATGGATGTGTTGTAGTGTGTTCGTGTGACAATAAAGACGGGCTGCCGTCTGAAATCGTAATGGCGGCACTCACAAAGCCTCCCGCATCAGAAAAAAGTGAAATGTTGGCTAAATAACAAACATCTGTCACTTTTCGTTTGTATTCTAGAATAGTCAATAACGTCAACCTTTACTTAATTTTAGTGGTCAGATGTTTGTACAGTGTCACGAAAGTCACTTTTGAACAATAGTAGGAAGCATCTTACCTGACTCTGTTCTGGACAGCAGCTGGCTAGTTAGGTTGCTAGCTAAGGTTACTTTAGAAAACCCGCTCCGCGTGCCCCAAAGCAGGACACACTGTACAGCCAGGAGGATAGCAGCATGGCAGACCTTCAATTTTAAGTGGAGTTCGTTTTCCCCCCCAATATTTTATTTTTCAATTTTCATAACAAAAGCGAAACAAACTCAGATACACACACATACAAACACAAAACACATACCAACATTACAACATGGTGCTACCAGCCGTATAATAAGTGCTTGTAAAAGAATACTGTACATAAAATCCCATGTAAGGAGTCCATTAGAGAATAGCTGGGTGAGCTACTCCTTTCTAACCTCACCAAAAGTAGGCCAGGAACGGGTCCCAAATAGTTGAGAACTTCCCAAGTGAGTTCGTCCTCATGTACCTGAGTCTCTCCATGCGCACAACTGAAGCCATGTCCGTCAGCCACAACTGAAACTATGGTGGAGAGTGGGACTTCCACTCCTTCAGAATGAGTCTCTTGGCGACAGTCGTCCCCTGCGTCAGAGACTGCTGCACAGGATCAGAGAAGATTCAGAACAGCCGAAGATGGCAAGTTCCGCCTCTGATTGAAGCGTTATTTTATAGGCCTACCAGTCAAATATTTTGGCTCAGAATCCGGATAGTGAAGAACAAAACCAAAAAGCGTGTGACAGTGTGCCCTCTAACACCTAGTTCCTCGTTGTGCGGCTTGTGAGACGCTGGCGGCTCTCGAAGCTTTAGTTGGCGGTAGGGATGTAGGTACTACCGGTACTACCCCCGAACCGCGGTACTATTGCTGTAGAACAGGTTCTATACTAAGATTTAAAAAGACCCGGTACTTTTCCGACCGCTGCTATGACTGATAATGGTCAATATGAGCCTGTCTCTTTAAGAAATGCGCTGGAGTGAGTGACGTCATATCCACATGTCAAGCGGTGAGGAAAAGAGTTTGAGGAAAAAAAGCAGCTGAGCACTGAGCAGACCCGCGCACATTAAAAGCAAACTAGCAAAGTAGGCTATGGCTAAACACAAAGCCTCTCCCAGCCCAGTTAGTAGCAGCAGCCAGCCGATCTACTATGAATCACCTCATTCAATGGAAAGGAATTGCTTCAAAATGTCCCCATTCGATGGGGTGGAGTAGATCGGGTGCAGCAGCTGTGCCCTTTCACAGTTTACATCTCGTTATGTAGGCTACTTTCACGCATACTTCAGTCAGGGTTATCGACAGTCCATATTATTGCCTCTGCACGTTTCCCGACGCTACAGTGAGAAAATGCGCTCGTTAACTAACGTTACAGCGGACTCCGCTGTACTAACGTTACAGCGGACTCCGCTGTACTAACGTTTACAGCGGACTCCGCAGTAACGTTAGTTAACGAGCGCTCACTGTAGCGTCGGGAAACGTGCAGAGGCAATAATATGGACTGTCGATAACCCTGACTGAAGTATGCGTGAAAGTAGCCTACATAACGTTAGATGTAAACTGTGAGTAATACTGCCTGAATGCCCCACCCATGACAAGAAGTGCTAAACTGGAAGTTGAGATTACTGAGTATAAACAATTTAGAGACATCAGCCCTGCAGAGGATCCCCTGGCATGGTGGAAGCAACACCAGACAGACCTGCCCATCTTAGCTCAGTTTGCTAGACAATATCTCTGTATTCCAGCATCAAGCTGTGCATCTGAACGTGTTTTCAGTACTTCTGGGAATATCTGCAGTCCAACAAGATCTAGACTGACCGAGGAACATGTTGACACCCTCGTTTTCTTGGCTAGGAACCTGAAGAAGACATTGGGATGGGAGGGACTGAGTGAGTAAACTGAGAGTCAGCCAAACAGTGAGTCTGTCTACCACCCATAGGAGAACTAGGGTTTAGACTGAGTAGGCTGGGGGACAGAATGGGAATATGAAGCCAGTTATGCTGCTTGTTGAAGAAAAAAAGATTTGAGTTTCTGCTGCTATAGTGTTTTATTATATTATTATTTATTTTATTTATTTTATTTATTTTATTTATTTTATTTATTTTACTTATTCCCATTTCCCACTGTTCAAAAGATTTGTGTTATGTTACTGAGTGTGTACTTATTTGACAAGTAAAAGTTAGACAGAATTTAAATGCCACCAATTATTTATTTATTGTTGTTATTGGTGTTTCTCTGAGTTTTTGCTGCTATAGGCTAGTGTTTTATGGTCATTTTATTTTCACTGGCATTACTTTATTTTACTTACCGGTATTCTCACTGCTCAAAAGGTTTGTTTTGTTCAGCATTTAAATGCCACACCAATTTATTGGTGTAATTGTTCCCAAACTCTTAAAATAAAGCCAAATCTTGACATTGGACAGTTTCACTTTTTTTTTTACAAAAAGTATCGAAAAGTATCGAAAAGTATCGAAATACAAATTGGTACCGGCACCGAAACAGAAATTTAGTACCGCTACAACCCTAGTTGGCGGCTTAATATACTGTCAAAACCTGCTCAGACCGTCCCTCACTACTGTGTAAAAAAACTGCGTGGTTGCTGGCCCTCTGATGCACCAAATGGTCGTGAAAACTCACCATATATCTGGCAACACTGCATCAACAAAATGACTGAAGCAAAGCCTTGCAGAGGGAGTTTCATTTCAGCGTCCTTGTAAACAGGGGAAACCAAACACACCGGCCGCTCCACGCTTCCGTGAGTGAAGCACTGCTTCTTAGATGCTTTTGGTGTGAACCAAGATGTAACACTTTTTAATCAGAAAACCATACAAAACCGTATGGCTGATGGCTGATTTTGTCTCTCCTTAGTCTACTTTTCTAATCCAGAGAGCTCTGCTTCACTGGTCTGCACAGCCTATACGAGCAGGGACTGACTGACTGTAGTGTTTGTCTTTGCTAGCGCGTTCGCTAGCAGACTGACAGACCAGCGTCAGTTCACACGTAGCATTTCCCCTTTCCGCCTTCAAAATAAAAGCTAATTCAAACTAATTCACTCAGAGCCTGCCTTCAGACAGGAAGCAACTCAATAAACTGAGCAGATTCAAGACTAGAATTTATTCAGCACTTTGTGGCCGTATTGCATTTTATGTAGTCTATTTGCTTTGACTCAAGCATTTGATTAAAAAAGTGCAACCATTACACATTTACTGTTATATCTTATCTTATTGTTTGTTATTTATTTATTGATCCATCACATTATTAGACACTTTCTGATTATTAAAAATAGCATTAACAGTAAAACATAGAATTCAGAAGAATATGTGTGTACCGTATGTATATATATACAGTATATATATATATATATATATATATATATATATATATATATATATATATATATATATATATATATTTGTATGTATGTATGTATGGAAAACAAAACACAAAAAAATGGTAGGCAGATGTGCTTGTTTGGGGTGGCTTTTGGTGTTTTGCGGTAAAAGTGGCTCTCCTATTGACTTTGCCCTGCCAGTGCGGCTCTCATCGAAAAAATAGTGAGGATCACTGCTAACACCTGACACCTATCACATAGTGGTGAGACAGAAGGGTAGATCCTGTGCAATCTAGACTAAGTGGAGTTAGTTTTAACCATGCTTTATTAAATGACAAGCTGTCATTACTTAAGTAACGTTACCATTAGCTTGGTTTCATGCTTTTAATTAAAGGTCAAAAAGGGAAATGGTGTGATATATTGAATTGACACTGGTCTGTCATTTCTATCATTTCACACGTACCATTTCCCTTTTTCGCCTTCAAATTAAAAGTAAAAACAACGAAACGTTCGCCTGTGAAGCCTCGACCTGTTTGGATTATAATAACGTTAGAGAAAACAGCCATCAGCCATTCCGTTTTATACTAATTTATTGACAAATGCTTTGGGAATCAACTTGATCAAGCTTGGTCAGAAAAGGTCTGTCTATTCAATGGAAACAGCACCAGTGCGACCTGTGATGCTGTATACCTTCAAGAATGAGGACGTCTGAAACAAGTTATTTTTTAATCACCTATATTAAAATGAGATACCTAATCAAACAATTATCTAGTTAGGTAACTAGATTATATTAAGCTTCCTTGCATTACAGACACAACCTGTATGTCTGTCCTCCCGACATACGTCATAATGCCCATGTGCATTTCAGATCTGCACATGAGCATTGAGCATAGATGATGTCAGATAGTGTGACATCATCAGTGTTGAATGCTTTCCTGCAGAAGCTTTAAGTAGGACTGTTCTGCCACTGCTGATGTCACTGTTTAGCTACTGATGTTGCAATGTCTGTGCATAAGTGACATCATCAGTCAGCTATGACATCACTGATGTCACACAATGTCTTTGACTAAGGGGCCCTTTACACGAGGACAGTTTCTGAAAGAAACGACACAATAGCGTTTCCTTCACACCTTTTCCTTCACACCTTCTCCCTGTTTACATGAGCGCTGTTGAATTTTTAAAACGCCGTAATGTACATGCCAAGTCGCTAGGTGGCAGTGTGATCACCTTATTCTTTGCCCATGCAAGGACGCTGCTGCATGACGTAATTTCGTAATCGTCTTTCCGGTTTTTAAACACGGAAGTAGAGTCCGCCTTCCGCAGTCATTTAGACTTACCAAAAAGCTTTTTTCAAGCTAAAAAAAACCCCAAACTGTTTTAAAGTTTTAATATTTGTCGGGTGAGAATGTAACATAATGTGACCAGTTTATCAGAGTAACACCTATTGGAAATCTTTAACGAGCAGCGCTGACCGGGAGCGCTGACTGTGATCTGTCAAACCCTACTGTAGGCTACGTGCAGTGAGAAAACACTGTCGACGTGCTTTTGTAACTAACGTTAAATGCCGACCGGGTACAGCCATCGGCTCCTCGCAGCAGTAACGTTCTGAACATGTAACTGAAGTTGGCCGCAGTGTAGCTTAATTCTGAATGTTGCCAAACTTCATTCATACTGACGTTTTATTTGGTTGCCAACTCGCGCACGGCTATGGCGTAATCGCGTGTGTCGCGTGTGCAGGCACGTCAGAGTTTCTGACATGTGCCGTTCCAAAGCGATTACATGGAGCGCTCAGCCCCGCTCAGCGGGAAGCGTCTCAAACAAGTTTCACTCTGGAGGGTGGTTCCAAAATGTGTCGTTTCCTAAGAGCGAATTCGCCGTCGCCGTCTAAAAGGGAGGCACTAACGATAAAATAATTCCCCGTTTCCATAGGAAACCGTCCTCGTGTAAAGTGCCCCATAATCAGTGTGTCAAAACACACATGAGCCATTGGGACATCGCCCTGGTGTTGGAGATTGGACGACTCTTGCTCATAGCCTAGCCAAATAGCCTTTTTCACCTCAGCCATTTTGTGTCTGAAAGGCAGGAAATAAACACAAGTGCACATTAACGACCTAACACCTAAAACGACGATTAACACCTAAATGGCTTGGAAGTTGGAAACCCTCATTAAGTAAGCCTTGCACCTGTTACTTCCTGCCTTTTAGACACAAATGGCTGCTGGTAGAAAAGGTCCATAAAGCCTGAACCTGCGGCAACAGAGCCCAAGCCACCAAGTCTAATAACGGTGTGGCTACTCCGTCTTGTTTTGGCAAGTCACTGTCCCAGAACAGTTTAACTAATGCTGAGTTGAGCAAAGCCCATCAATTTGACATCTGGTATTTCAGCCAGCTTGAAAGTGACATTTTTATTGGCTTGAGGCTGATCAACTATTTTTTGCAAATTTTCAGCAACTATACCTAAGTCCCTCCTGTCCACCAGGCCTGCAGACACTAGTTCCTGGGAAATGCCATGTGCTGTGTCTATCCCTGGCATGAATTCGAAGCGGATGTCTTTTAGTTCCTTCTTTATTCTTAAAATTAATACCAAACTGATGGGAGCCTTAACAGGATCACTTGTGGCAGCTAGGGCCTGTGTAGCGGGTGCGCCTGGTGTGGGAGCTGCAGCCTGGGCAGTGGGTTGAGTGTTGAATGGTGTGGGAGCTGCCGCCTGGGCAGTGGGTTGAGTGTTGAATGGTGTGGGAGCTGCAGCCTGGGCAGTGGTTTGAGTGTTACCTGGTGTGGGAGCTGCAGCCTGGACAGTGGGTTGAGTGTTACCTGGTGTGGGAGCTGCAGCCTGGGCAGTGGGTTGAGTGTTAACTGTTGTGGGAGCTGCAGCCTGTGCAGTGGGTTGAGTGTTACCTGGTGTGGGAGCTGCAGCCTGGGCAGTGGTTTGAGTCTTACCTGGTGTGGGAGCTGCAGCCTGGGCAGTGGTTTGAGTCTTACCTGGTGTGGGAGCTGCAGCCTGGGCAGTGGTTTGAGTCTTACCTGGTGTGGGAGCTGCAGCCTGGGCAGTGGGTTGAGTGTTACCTGGTGTGGGACCTGCAGCCTGCGCAGTGGGTTGAGTGTTACCTGGTGTGGGAGCTGCAGCCTGTGCAGTGGTTTGAGTGTTACCTGGTGTGGGAGCTGCAGCCTGGGCAGTGGTTTGAGTGTTACCTGGTGTGGGAGCTGCAGCCTGGGCAGGGGGTTGAGTGTTACCTGGTGTGGGAGCTGCAGCCTGGGCAGTGGGTTGAGTGTTACCTGGTGTGGGAGCTGCAGCCTGGGCAGGGGGTTGAGTGTTACCTGGTGTGGGAGCTGCAGCCTGCGCAGTGGGTTGAGTGTAGCATGGTGTGGGAGCTGCAGTCTGGGCAGTGGGTTGAGTGTAGCATGGTGTGGGAGCTGCAGTCTGGGCAGTGGGTTGAGTGTAGCATGGTGTGGGAGCTGCAGCCTGGGCATTGGGTTGAGTGTTGACAGGCGTGGGCTGCAGAAGAGCCACCTGGCCTGTGGCTGTAGGCTTCATGACCAGCCACAGCTCATGCTGTACCACAAACGAAGTGTAGTAGTACACCATGTTGGGGTGGCTGCACTGGGTCATCACATAGATCTCTTTCACAAGCTCGTCCACAATGTCATACTTCTGCAGATCGATGCACTTGATGGCCACCTTCTCCTTGCGTGGTAAACAGTAGGCTGCATAAACCACTGCTGTGGCCCCACTCCCAATCACCTCCTTTAGCTCATAGTCATCTTTGTTCATAGACCATGGTTGGGAGCTCAGGTCCTCCGACATAAAATGTAAAAACGATGTTGAATCCAAAAACTGGGTGTAAAAGAATAACCCAAACAGGACAACCAAGGGTGAGACGTCTTGCAAATTATCCAGCACTCCGGTCCTACTCATAGCCTCTGCAGGGAAGGATTTATGACATCACTGATGATGTCAAAATGTTTATGACATTATCAGTCTGTCATAAATCACTGATGATATCCCTATGTATAGAATTGGTGATGTCACCAGTGATGTCATTCGAGCACTCGATGATGATGTCATTAATGGTGTTAATCATACAATTGGGATGTGATCAGTGAGTGATGTCATCAGTGATCACTCACTCACTTACTAAAAATCTTGCACGCTACGCATGCTCGATTCCTAGGCTTGCCCACTGCACGGGCTCGCTAGCTCATCCGCTGCATGGCCTCTAGGGGTGCTCCAAAAAATCGATTCTGAAAGGATCGCGATTCTTAATGCCACGATTCCTGGATCGATTCCAAACTCCCAAGAATCGATTCTTCTTTGTATTGTAAAAAAAAAACATTTTTTTTACACTGCACCTGAAGGCAACATGCAAGATACCGGCTGAATAATAAGTGTCCAAATGTTCATGTCATTTGTGTACCGTACTGCCACGGTGCCACCACCTTAAGAACTCTGGTTAATGTATTCCCCCCAAAATCTATAAATCCTTCTCAAAGTCTACAGATCCCCCCCAGCCTATAAATCCATCTTATCTGAAGAACATAAGGGGGGAATTCCCCCCTAGTTTGCAAAATGAATTTAGGCCCTGACTGTAATACTTCAGAAGTTGAATTTGAAATTCAGCATTAATACATTTGTCATTTTTTGTCTTAGATTTACCTTTGTGTGTTATTGCAATATAAAACTACATAATTGAGAATCGATTCTAGATTCTGGAATCGAGAATCGTTGGAATCGAGAATTGATTCTGGAATCGGATCGTGACCCCAGGAATCGGAATCGGATCGGATCGTGGCTTAGCCGGATCGGAGCACCCCTAATGGCCTCGCCCGCCCTGCAGCTCGCCCGCTATGCGGGCTCACATACACAGCTCACAATTGCCCAACTTCGCATCACTGATGACATGACAATTGCTCGAGTGACCATCACTGATCACATCATGGAGTGCTCGATGACGTCACTCAGCGCACAATTGCACAACTTCGGCCTTGCCTGCAGCTCGGCTGCCGAATATAGCAGAATAAAGTGTATAACATTATAGTTTTATATTGTAATAACACAAAGGCAAATCTAAGACAAAAAACTTCACATTTATTAATGCTGAACTTGAAATTCAACTTCCCAAGTATTACAGTGATGGTGAACTTGTCACAAGTTTTGGATCGGACCCAAGTGCAGAATAACCATGAGACGAGTCAGAGCTTCAAAATCACCAAACAAAGGTTTACTTGAAACTTAAAGATCAGGTACAAACATTCTCCCTCAGGACCAAAATAACTTGACAGTGTCACACAGACATCACAGGGCTTAAATAAGAGTTCAATGTAATCAAGACAAGTTGTATCAGCCACTGCTGATTGCGATGGCACACAGCCGTGCAGGTGAGTCCGGCTCTAGGTGGCCCCCATGGCGCCATCCAGCGGACGTCCTGGAGCACTACCTCAGGTGCTGACAGGACCCCCTCTCCTAGGGACGGCTCCAGACGTCCCACCAGGTAGACCAGGATTCTGGTTGTGGAAATCCCGGATTATCTGAGGATCCATGATGTGACGGGTAGGAACCCAAGAGCGCTCCTCTGGGCCATATCCCTCCCAGTCAACCAGGTATTGGAACCCCCTGCCACTGCGGCGCACCTTTAACAGCCGGCGGACTGTAAACACTGGACCCCCGTCAACCATGCGAGGCGGTGGCGGAGGGGCCGGGACCAACGGGCTAGTGGAGACAGGTTTTAATTGGGAGACATGAAACGTGGGATGCACTCTGAGGGACCTGGGAAGCTGGAGACGGACAGCAACAGGATTTATTACTCGGAGCACTTTAAAAGGACCAATGTAACGTTGAGCCAATTTTAGATTTTCAACTTTCAAAGGCAAATCTTTTGTGGCGAGCCAAACCTTCTGCCCTGGGCAGTACTCAGGAGCCGGGCGACGATGTGCGTTTGCGTACTTCTGGTACCGAGCGGCTGCACGAAGGAGAGAGGATCGGGCCGTTCTCCAGGTCCTCCGACAACGACGGATGAAGGCGTTCACCGAAGGCACCTCAACCTCCCTCTCGACCTCCGGGAAGAGAGGAGGCTGATACCCCAGAGAACACTGGAAAGGAGACAAACCAGAGGCAGCACATGGCAGAGAATTGTGCAAATACTCCACCCAGGGCAGCTGACTACTCCAGGTGGTGGGGTTAGTAGATGCCAGGCAGCGAAGAGTGGTCTCCAGGTCTTGGTTGAGCCGCTCAGTCTGGCCATTGGACTGAGGGTGATAACCTGAAGACAAGCTTACAGAAGCATTAAGCAGAGAACAAAACGCCTTCCAAAAGCAGGATGTAAACTGAGGTCCCCTATCAGACACTATATCCTGTGGGAGGCCATGCAACCGAGTCACCATGAGTTGCGCAGTCTCGGCAGCAGAGGGCAGCTTCGGGAGGGGCACAAAGTGGGCAGCCTTGGAAAACCTATCAATTATAGTCAATATTGCAGTATTCCCACTGGAGGGGGGCAGGCCCGTAACAAAGTCAATGGAGATATGAGACCAGGGACGTTTAGGAATAGACAGAGGATGCAGGAGCCCAGATGGCCTCTGTCTAGGGACTTTATTCTGAGCACACGTAGCACAGGCGGCAACAAAAGAGCGCACATCTCCCACCATGGCGGGCCACCAAAACCGTTGCCGTACGAGAGACAGGGTGCGTTCAGCTCCTGGATGGCATGCCAGGTTAGACGAGTGCCCCCACTGGAGAACCCCTGAACGAGCAGACAACGGAACATACAAACGATTTGGAGGCCCCCCGCCTGGCCCCGGATCCTGTCGCAACGCCTCTTGGACCACCGACTCAATAGCCCAGGAAATGGGAGAGACGATGCGTGTACTGGCACAATGGGCTCGGGCTCTGGGTCTCTCTCGGACGAACCAAACTGCCGAGAGAGGGCATCTGGTTTCCCGTTCTTTGAACCTGGGCGATAAGACAGAGTGAACTGAAAACGGTCCAGAAACAGAGCCCACCTGGCTTGTCGAGAGTTCAGTCTTTTGGCTGCCCGGATGTACGTGAGATTTTTATGGTCCGTCCAGATGAGAAATGGATGTGCTGACCCCTCCAGCCAGTGTCTCCACTCGTCCAACGCTAGGACCACGGCTAGCAGCTCCCGGTTCCCCACATCGTAATTTCTCTCAGCCGGATCCAGCCCACTGGAAAAAAAAGCACAAGGGTGCAGCTTCTGATCCTGCGGAGAACATTGGGACAAAACAGCACCAACACCAGTCTCTGAGGCATCCACCTCCACCACAAAAGGAAGTGTAGCATCAGGATGGGTGAGTATGGGAGCAGTGGTGAATCTCCTCTTCAACTCACCAAATGTCCTCTCCGCGACAGGCGTCCAGTTGAATTTGGATGGAGGACCAGAGGTGAGTGCGTGGAGTGGGGCTGTCACCGTACTGTAATTCCGGGTGAACCGCCTATAGAAATTGGCAAAGCCTAGGAAGCGCTTAAGCTCCTTCAGCGTCGTGGGTTGCGGCCAGTCAGTTACCCCTTTGATTTTTGATGCCTCCATCCTGACGCTCCCCGCTGTCAACACGTACCCCAGGAAGGAGATCCTCTCCTTGTGGAACTTGCACTTCTCTGCCTTGACATACAGCTGGTTCTGCAGGAGGCGCTGTACCACCTGACGAACATGCTGCACATGCTCCTCCCGGGATCTGGAGATAACCAAAATATCGTCCAAATATACAAAAACAAACTTGTTCAACCTGTCTCTCAAAACGTCATTTACTAATGCTTGGAAGACCGCCGGAGCATTAGTAAGACCAAATGGCATAACCAGATACTCATAGTGGCCCGTGTGAGTGTTGAAGCCCGTCTTCCACTCATCTCCCTCACGGACCCGAACCAGCTTGTAGGCATTTCTGAGGTCCAATTTAGAAAACACCGTGGCTCCCTGCAGAAAATCAAACGAAGAAGCAATCAGAGGTAACGGATACCGGTTTCTGATGGTAACAGTGTTCAAACCTCTGAAGTCGATGCAGGGCCGTAATGAACCATCCTTTTTCCCCACAAAAAAAAACCCAGCCCCAGCCGGGGAGGTTGAGGGTCGGATGAATCCAGTAGCGAGAGCCCCTTTGATGTACTCCTCCATGGCTGCAGACTCAGGCGCAGACAGCGAATAAAGCCGGCCCTTGGGGGGAGAAGTGCCCGGCAGTAGGTCTATCGCACAGTCATACGGTCTGTGGGGTGGCAATGTTGTGGTCCGGCGCTTGGAGAAACACAGGCTGAGATCAGCATACTCGCTAGGCACTCCAGACAGATCCGGTGGCTCAGAGGAATCTGGAGGGAGAGACTCAGGAGCACAAAAAGCGGACAGCAAACAGCTTGCATGACAAGAGCGCCCCCACTCCAAAATATTGCCTGTAGGCCAATCCACATGAGGATTATGCTGAACTAGCCAGGGGTGGCCCAAAACAACAGGAAAATCAGGCGAATCAAGCATGTGCAATTGAATGGTTTCACTGTGATTACCTGAAACTCGTAGCTTCACTGGATCAGTGACGTCTCGAACCAGTCCGGTGCCCAACGGACGTCCATCCAAGGTTGTCACCCTCTGGGGTTCGGGTAGAGCCGAAAACTTTATCTTGTACCTCTTAGCAAATGAAATGTCCAGAAAACAACCGGCAGCCCCCGAGTCGAGCAGCGCGGTTATAGAAAAATCCTCTCCCCCCCAGGAAAGCACAGCAGGAATTTTACAACAAGAAACGCTTGGGGAGAACATAGTATGGCTCACCAGAACCCCCCCAGTCACTGGTAAGCCCGCTCTTTTACCGCCTTCTCAGGACAGGTCTCCACCACATGTCCTGAACCTCCACAGAAAAAACACCTCCTCTCCCTCATTCTCCTCCCTCTCTCCTCCTCAGAGAGATGAGTGCGACCGAGCTGCATTGGCTCACTTGGGATCTCCACTTGACGAGCTGTAGAGGAAGCAGAAGAGTTAATATGGGGAAAGCCCCTCCTCGGAGCCTCTCGGGAGGACTCGGCAAACCTCGGCGGAAAATCCCTCCTCGGAGCCTCTCGGGAGGACTCGGCGAAGTTCGGCGCCCTGGACCACGCCCCCCGGCTTCTCTCCCGGCGGCGCTCTCGGAGCCTGGCATCCAAACTCAGTGCGAGGGAAATCATCACCTCCAATCCTCCGGCTACTTCACGAGCGGCCAACTCGTCTTTTAATTCCTCGGATAATCCCTGGATAACTCCAAAGTATATTCCGCCACCGAACCTCGACCCTGGCGGAGATTTAACAGGCGAGCGGCCACCTCTCTCCCTTGAGCGGGATGATCAAAAATACGCTTCATCTCCTCAGCAAACAAATCAAAATTTAAACACACAGGAGACTGTCTCTCCCAAAGTGCATTAGCCCACTGTAGTGCCCGGCCTTTTAACAGCGTGATCACATACCCCACCTTGGAAACCTCGGATGAAAACGAGGATGGCTGGAGAGCAAAAACAAATGAACATTGGGCAAGAAAACCCCGACATCCCTCTGGATCTCCCCCGAACCTCTCAGGAGCGGAGACATGGGGTTCCCGTGGGCTTACTTCCCCTGCTGCTGCTGCGGGAGCAGCTGGTGGTGGCACGGGCGGATCAGCAGGTCCCGGAGGCGGCACCGGGGCAAGATTCTGGACAGCGGCAGTCAAAGCGGTGAGCTGATTGTGAAAGTCTGTGAGGGCCTGACCGTGCCGTGCTAGAGTCTCTCGTAACTGGTTTAACTCCGCTGGATCCATGATGGTCAAGTTATTCTGTCACAAGTTTTGGATCGGACCCAAGTGCAGAATAACCATGAGACGAGTCAGAGCTTCAAAATCACCAAACAAAGGTTTACTTGAAACTTAAAGATCAGGTACAAACATTCTCCCTCAGGACCAAAATAACTTGACAGTGTCACACAGACATCACAGGGCTTAAATAAGAGTTCAATGTAATCAAGACAAGTTGTATCAGCCACTGCTGATTGCGATGGCACACAGCCGTGCAGGTGAGTCCGGCTCTAGGTGGCCCCCATGGCGCCATCCAGCGGACGTCCTGGAGCACTACCTCAGGTGCTGACAGGACCCCCTCTCCTAGGGACGGCTCCAGACGTCCCACCAGGTAGACCAGGATTCTGGTTGTGGAAATCCCGGATTATCTGAGGATCCATGATGTGACGGGTAGGAACCCAAGAGCGCTCCTCTGGGCCATATCCCTCCCAGTCAACCAGGTATTGGAACCCCCTGCCACTGCGGCGCACCTTTAACAGCCGGCGGACTGTAAACACTGGACCCCCGTCAACCATGCGAGGCGGTGGCGGAGGGGCCGGGACCAACGGGCTAGTGGAGACAGGTTTTAATTGGGAGACATGAAACGTGGGATGCACTCTGAGGGACCTGGGAAGCTGGAGACGGACAGCAACAGGATTTATTACTCGGAGCACTTTAAAAGGACCAATGTAACGTTGAGCCAATTTTAGATTTTCAACTTTCAAAGGCAAATCTTTTGTGGCGAGCCAAACCTTCTGCCCTGGGCAGTACTCAGGAGCCGGGCGACGATGTGCGTTTGCGTACTTCTGGTACCGAGCGGCTGCACGAAGGAGAGAGGATCGGGCCGTTCTCCAGGTCCTCCGACAACGACGGATGAAGGCGTTCACCGAAGGCACCTCAACCTCCCTCTCGACCTCCGGGAAGAGAGGAGGCTGATACCCCAGAGAACACTGGAAAGGAGACAAACCAGAGGCAGCACATGGCAGAGAATTGTGCAAATACTCCACCCAGGGCAGCTGACTACTCCAGGTGGTGGGGTTAGTAGATGCCAGGCAGCGAAGAGTGGTCTCCAGGTCTTGGTTGAGCCGCTCAGTCTGGCCATTGGACTGAGGGTGATAACCTGAAGACAAGCTTACAGAAGCATTAAGCAGAGAACAAAACGCCTTCCAAAAGCAGGATGTAAACTGAGGTCCCCTATCAGACACTATATCCTGTGGGAGGCCATGCAACCGAGTCACCATGAGTTGCGCAGTCTCGGCAGCAGAGGGCAGCTTCGGGAGGGGCACAAAGTGGGCAGCCTTGGAAAACCTATCAATTATAGTCAATATTGCAGTATTCCCACTGGAGGGGGGCAGGCCCGTAACAAAGTCAATGGAGATATGAGACCAGGGACGTTTAGGAATAGACAGAGGATGCAGGAGCCCAGATGGCCTCTGTCTAGGGACTTTATTCTGAGCACACGTAGCACAGGCGGCAACAAAAGAGCGCACATCTCCCACCATGGCGGGCCACCAAAACCGTTGCCGTACGAGAGACAGGGTGCGTTCAGCTCCTGGATGGCATGCCAGGTTAGACGAGTGCCCCCACTGGAGAACCCCTGAACGAGCAGACAACGGAACATACAAACGATTTGGAGGCCCCCCGCCTGGCCCCGGATCCTGTCGCAACGCCTCTTGGACCACCGACTCAATAGCCCAGGAAATGGGAGAGACGATGCGTGTACTGGCACAATGGGCTCGGGCTCTGGGTCTCTCTCGGACGAACCAAACTGCCGAGAGAGGGCATCTGGTTTCCCGTTCTTTGAACCTGGGCGATAAGACAGAGTGAACTGAAAACGGTCCAGAAACAGAGCCCACCTGGCTTGTCGAGAGTTCAGTCTTTTGGCTGCCCGGATGTACGTGAGATTTTTATGGTCCGTCCAGATGAGAAATGGATGTGCTGACCCCTCCAGCCAGTGTCTCCACTCGTCCAACGCTAGGACCACGGCTAGCAGCTCCCGGTTCCCCACATCGTAATTTCTCTCAGCCGGATCCAGCCCACTGGAAAAAAAAGCACAAGGGTGCAGCTTCTGATCCTGCGGAGAACATTGGGACAAAACAGCACCAACACCAGTCTCTGAGGCATCCACCTCCACCACAAAAGGAAGTGTAGCATCAGGATGGGTGAGTATGGGAGCAGTGGTGAATCTCCTCTTCAACTCACCAAATGTCCTCTCCGCGACAGGCGTCCAGTTGAATTTGGATGGAGGACCAGAGGTGAGTGCGTGGAGTGGGGCTGTCACCGTACTGTAATTCCGGGTGAACCGCCTATAGAAATTGGCAAAGCCTAGGAAGCGCTTAAGCTCCTTCAGCGTCGTGGGTTGCGGCCAGTCAGTTACCCCTTTGATTTTTGATGCCTCCATCCTGACGCTCCCCGCTGTCAACACGTACCCCAGGAAGGAGATCCTCTCCTTGTGGAACTTGCACTTCTCTGCCTTGACATACAGCTGGTTCTGCAGGAGGCGCTGTACCACCTGACGAACATGCTGCACATGCTCCTCCCGGGATCTGGAGATAACCAAAATATCGTCCAAATATACAAAAACAAACTTGTTCAACCTGTCTCTCAAAACGTCATTTACTAATGCTTGGAAGACCGCCGGAGCATTAGTAAGACCAAATGGCATAACCAGATACTCATAGTGGCCCGTGTGAGTGTTGAAGCCCGTCTTCCACTCATCTCCCTCACGGACCCGAACCAGCTTGTAGGCATTTCTGAGGTCCAATTTAGAAAACACCGTGGCTCCCTGCAGAAAATCAAACGAAGAAGCAATCAGAGGTAACGGATACCGGTTTCTGATGGTAACAGTGTTCAAACCTCTGAAGTCGATGCAGGGCCGTAATGAACCATCCTTTTTCCCCACAAAAAAAAACCCAGCCCCAGCCGGGGAGGTTGAGGGTCGGATGAATCCAGTAGCGAGAGCCCCTTTGATGTACTCCTCCATGGCTGCAGACTCAGGCGCAGACAGCGAATAAAGCCGGCCCTTGGGGGGAGAAGTGCCCGGCAGTAGGTCTATCGCACAGTCATACGGTCTGTGGGGTGGCAATGTTGTGGTCCGGCGCTTGGAGAAACACAGGCTGAGATCAGCATACTCGCTAGGCACTCCAGACAGATCCGGTGGCTCAGAGGAATCTGGAGGGAGAGACTCAGGAGCACAAAAAGCGGACAGCAAACAGCTTGCATGACAAGAGCGCCCCCACTCCAAAATATTGCCTGTAGGCCAATCCACATGAGGATTATGCTGAACTAGCCAGGGGTGGCCCAAAACAACAGGAAAATCAGGCGAATCAAGCATGTGCAATTGAATGGTTTCACTGTGATTACCTGAAACTCGTAGCTTCACTGGATCAGTGACGTCTCGAACCAGTCCGGTGCCCAACGGACGTCCATCCAAGGTTGTCACCCTCTGGGGTTCGGGTAGAGCCGAAAACTTTATCTTGTACCTCTTAGCAAATGAAATGTCCAGAAAACAACCGGCAGCCCCCGAGTCGAGCAGCGCGGTTATAGAAAAATCCTCTCCCCCCCAGGAAAGCACAGCAGGAATTTTACAACAAGAAACGCTTGGGGAGAACATAGTATGGCTCACCAGAACCCCCCCAGTCACTGGTAAGCCCGCTCTTTTACCGCCTTCTCAGGACAGGTCTCCACCACATGTCCTGAACCTCCACAGAAAAAACACCTCCTCTCCCTCATTCTCCTCCCTCTCTCCTCCTCAGAGAGATGAGTGCGACCGAGCTGCATTGGCTCACTTGGGATCTCCACTTGACGAGCTGTAGAGGAAGCAGAAGAGTTAATATGGGGAAAGCCCCTCCTCGGAGCCTCTCGGGAGGACTCGGCAAACCTCGGCGGAAAATCCCTCCTCGGAGCCTCTCGGGAGGACTCGGCGAAGTTCGGCGCCCTGGACCACGCCCCCCGGCTTCTCTCCCGGCGGCGCTCTCGGAGCCTGGCATCCAAACTCAGTGCGAGGGAAATCATCACCTCCAATCCTCCGGCTACTTCACGAGCGGCCAACTCGTCTTTTAATTCCTCGGATAATCCCTGGATAACTCCAAAGTATATTCCGCCACCGAACCTCGACCCTGGCGGAGATTTAACAGGCGAGCGGCCACCTCTCTCCCTTGAGCGGGATGATCAAAAATACGCTTCATCTCCTCAGCAAACAAATCAAAATTTAAACACACAGGAGACTGTCTCTCCCAAAGTGCATTAGCCCACTGTAGTGCCCGGCCTTTTAACAGCGTGATCACATACCCCACCTTGGAAACCTCGGATGAAAACGAGGATGGCTGGAGAGCAAAAACAAATGAACATTGGGCAAGAAAACCCCGACATCCCTCTGGATCTCCCCCGAACCTCTCAGGAGCGGAGACATGGGGTTCCCGTGGGCTTACTTCCCCTGCTGCTGCTGCGGGAGCAGCTGGTGGTGGCACGGGCGGATCAGCAGGTCCCGGAGGCGGCACCGGGGCAAGATTCTGGACAGCGGCAGTCAAAGCGGTGAGCTGATTGTGAAAGTCTGTGAGGGCCTGACCGTGCCGTGCTAGAGTCTCTCGTAACTGGTTTAACTCCGCTGGATCCATGATGGTCAAGTTATTCTGTCACAAGTTTTGGATCGGACCCAAGTGCAGAATAACCATGAGACGAGTCAGAGCTTCAAAATCACCAAACAAAGGTTTACTTGAAACTTAAAGATCAGGTACAAACATTCTCCCTCAGGACCAAAATAACTTGACAGTGTCACACAGACATCACAGGGCTTAAATAAGAGTTCAATGTAATCAAGACAAGTTGTATCAGCCACTGCTGATTGCGATGGCACACAGCCGTGCAGGTGAGTCCGGCTCTAGGTGGCCCCCATGGCGCCATCCAGCGGACGTCCTGGAGCACTACCTCAGGTGCTGACAGGACCCCCTCTCCTAGGGACGGCTCCAGACGTCCCACCAGGTAGACCAGGATTCTGGTTGTGGAAATCCCGGATTATCTGAGGATCCATGATGTGACGGGTAGGAACCCAAGAGCGCTCCTCTGGGCCATATCCCTCCCAGTCAACCAGGTATTGGAACCCCCTGCCACTGCGGCGCACCTTTAACAGCCGGCGGACTGTAAACACTGGACCCCCGTCAACCATGCGAGGCGGTGGCGGAGGGGCCGGGACCAACGGGCTAGTGGAGACAGGTTTTAATTGGGAGACATGAAACGTGGGATGCACTCTGAGGGACCTGGGAAGCTGGAGACGGACAGCAACAGGATTTATTACTCGGAGCACTTTAAAAGGACCAATGTAACGTTGAGCCAATTTTAGATTTTCAACTTTCAAAGGCAAATCTTTTGTGGCGAGCCAAACCTTCTGCCCTGGGCAGTACTCAGGAGCCGGGCGACGATGTGCGTTTGCGTACTTCTGGTACCGAGCGGCTGCACGAAGGAGAGAGGATCGGGCCGTTCTCCAGGTCCTCCGACAACGACGGATGAAGGCGTTCACCGAAGGCACCTCAACCTCCCTCTCGACCTCCGGGAAGAGAGGAGGCTGATACCCCAGAGAACACTGGAAAGGAGACAAACCAGAGGCAGCACATGGCAGAGAATTGTGCAAATACTCCACCCAGGGCAGCTGACTACTCCAGGTGGTGGGGTTAGTAGATGCCAGGCAGCGAAGAGTGGTCTCCAGGTCTTGGTTGAGCCGCTCAGTCTGGCCATTGGACTGAGGGTGATAACCTGAAGACAAGCTTACAGAAGCATTAAGCAGAGAACAAAACGCCTTCCAAAAGCAGGATGTAAACTGAGGTCCCCTATCAGACACTATATCCTGTGGGAGGCCATGCAACCGAGTCACCATGAGTTGCGCAGTCTCGGCAGCAGAGGGCAGCTTCGGGAGGGGCACAAAGTGGGCAGCCTTGGAAAACCTATCAATTATAGTCAATATTGCAGTATTCCCACTGGAGGGGGGCAGGCCCGTAACAAAGTCAATGGAGATATGAGACCAGGGACGTTTAGGAATAGACAGAGGATGCAGGAGCCCAGATGGCCTCTGTCTAGGGACTTTATTCTGAGCACACGTAGCACAGGCGGCAACAAAAGAGCGCACATCTCCCACCATGGCGGGCCACCAAAACCGTTGCCGTACGAGAGACAGGGTGCGTTCAGCTCCTGGATGGCATGCCAGGTTAGACGAGTGCCCCCACTGGAGAACCCCTGAACGAGCAGACAACGGAACATACAAACGATTTGGAGGCCCCCCGCCTGGCCCCGGATCCTGTCGCAACGCCTCTTGGACCACCGACTCAATAGCCCAGGAAATGGGAGAGACGATGCGTGTACTGGCACAATGGGCTCGGGCTCTGGGTCTCTCTCGGACGAACCAAACTGCCGAGAGAGGGCATCTGGTTTCCCGTTCTTTGAACCTGGGCGATAAGACAGAGTGAACTGAAAACGGTCCAGAAACAGAGCCCACCTGGCTTGTCGAGAGTTCAGTCTTTTGGCTGCCCGGATGTACGTGAGATTTTTATGGTCCGTCCAGATGAGAAATGGATGTGCTGACCCCTCCAGCCAGTGTCTCCACTCGTCCAACGCTAGGACCACGGCTAGCAGCTCCCGGTTCCCCACATCGTAATTTCTCTCAGCCGGATCCAGCCCACTGGAAAAAAAAGCACAAGGGTGCAGCTTCTGATCCTGCGGAGAACATTGGGACAAAACAGCACCAACACCAGTCTCTGAGGCATCCACCTCCACCACAAAAGGAAGTGTAGCATCAGGATGGGTGAGTATGGGAGCAGTGGTGAATCTCCTCTTCAACTCACCAAATGTCCTCTCCGCGACAGGCGTCCAGTTGAATTTGGATGGAGGACCAGAGGTGAGTGCGTGGAGTGGGGCTGTCACCGTACTGTAATTCCGGGTGAACCGCCTATAGAAATTGGCAAAGCCTAGGAAGCGCTTAAGCTCCTTCAGCGTCGTGGGTTGCGGCCAGTCAGTTACCCCTTTGATTTTTGATGCCTCCATCCTGACGCTCCCCGCTGTCAACACGTACCCCAGGAAGGAGATCCTCTCCTTGTGGAACTTGCACTTCTCTGCCTTGACATACAGCTGGTTCTGCAGGAGGCGCTGTACCACCTGACGAACATGCTGCACATGCTCCTCCCGGGATCTGGAGATAACCAAAATATCGTCCAAATATACAAAAACAAACTTGTTCAACCTGTCTCTCAAAACGTCATTTACTAATGCTTGGAAGACCGCCGGAGCATTAGTAAGACCAAATGGCATAACCAGATACTCATAGTGGCCCGTGTGAGTGTTGAAGCCCGTCTTCCACTCATCTCCCTCACGGACCCGAACCAGCTTGTAGGCATTTCTGAGGTCCAATTTAGAAAACACCGTGGCTCCCTGCAGAAAATCAAACGAAGAAGCAATCAGAGGTAACGGATACCGGTTTCTGATGGTAACAGTGTTCAAACCTCTGAAGTCGATGCAGGGCCGTAATGAACCATCCTTTTTCCCCACAAAAAAAAACCCAGCCCCAGCCGGGGAGGTTGAGGGTCGGATGAATCCAGTAGCGAGAGCCCCTTTGATGTACTCCTCCATGGCTGCAGACTCAGGCGCAGACAGCGAATAAAGCCGGCCCTTGGGGGGAGAAGTGCCCGGCAGTAGGTCTATCGCACAGTCATACGGTCTGTGGGGTGGCAATGTTGTGGTCCGGCGCTTGGAGAAACACAGGCTGAGATCAGCATACTCGCTAGGCACTCCAGACAGATCCGGTGGCTCAGAGGAATCTGGAGGGAGAGACTCAGGAGCACAAAAAGCGGACAGCAAACAGCTTGCATGACAAGAGCGCCCCCACTCCAAAATATTGCCTGTAGGCCAATCCACATGAGGATTATGCTGAACTAGCCAGGGGTGGCCCAAAACAACAGGAAAATCAGGCGAATCAAGCATGTGCAATTGAATGGTTTCACTGTGATTACCTGAAACTCGTAGCTTCACTGGATCAGTGACGTCTCGAACCAGTCCGGTGCCCAACGGACGTCCATCCAAGGTTGTCACCCTCTGGGGTTCGGGTAGAGCCGAAAACTTTATCTTGTACCTCTTAGCAAATGAAATGTCCAGAAAACAACCGGCAGCCCCCGAGTCGAGCAGCGCGGTTATAGAAAAATCCTCTCCCCCCCAGGAAAGCACAGCAGGAATTTTACAACAAGAAACGCTTGGGGAGAACATAGTATGGCTCACCAGAACCCCCCCAGTCACTGGTAAGCCCGCTCTTTTACCGCCTTCTCAGGACAGGTCTCCACCACATGTCCTGAACCTCCACAGAAAAAACACCTCCTCTCCCTCATTCTCCTCCCTCTCTCCTCCTCAGAGAGATGAGTGCGACCGAGCTGCATTGGCTCACTTGGGATCTCCACTTGACGAGCTGTAGAGGAAGCAGAAGAGTTAATATGGGGAAAGCCCCTCCTCGGAGCCTCTCGGGAGGACTTGGCAAACCTCGGCGGAAAATCCCTCCTCGGAGCCTCTCGGGAGGACTCGGCGAAGTTCGGCGCCCTGGACCACGCCCCCCGGCTTCTCTCCCGGCGGCGCTCTCGGAGCCTGGCATCCAAACTCAGTGCGAGGGAAATCATCACCTCCAATCCTCCGGCTACTTCACGAGCGGCCAACTCGTCTTTTAATTCCTCGGATAATCCCTGGATAACTCCAAAGTATATTCCGCCACCGAACCTCGACCCTGGCGGAGATTTAACAGGCGAGCGGCCACCTCTCTCCCTTGAGCGGGATGATCAAAAATACGCTTCATCTCCTCAGCAAACAAATCAAAATTTAAACACACAGGAGACTGTCTCTCCCAAAGTGCATTAGCCCACTGTAGTGCCCGGCCTTTTAACAGCGTGATCACATACCCCACCTTGGAAACCTCGGATGAAAACGAGGATGGCTGGAGAGCAAAAACAAATGAACATTGGGCAAGAAAACCCCGACATCCCTCTGGATCTCCCCCGAACCTCTCAGGAGCGGAGACATGGGGTTCCCGTGGGCTTACTTCCCCTGCTGCTGCTGCGGGAGCAGCTGGTGGTGGCACGGGCGGATCAGCAGGTCCCGGAGGCGGCACCGGGGCAAGATTCTGGACAGCGGCAGTCAAAGCGGTGAGCTGATTGTGAAAGTCTGTGAGGGCCTGACCGTGCCGTGCTAGAGTCTCTCGTAACTGGTTTAACTCCGCTGGATCCATGATGGTCAAGTTATTCTGTCACAAGTTTTGGATCGGACCCAAGTGCAGAATAACCATGAGACGAGTCAGAGCTTCAAAATCACCAAACAAAGGTTTACTTGAAACTTAAAGATCAGGTACAAACATTCTCCCTCAGGACCAAAATAACTTGACAGTGTCACACAGACATCACAGGGCTTAAATAAGAGTTCAATGTAATCAAGACAAGTTGATTGCGATGGCACACAGCCGTGCAGGTGAGTCCGGCTCTAGGTGGCCCCCATGGCGCCATCCAGCGGACGTCCTGGAGCACTACCTCAGGTGCTGACAGAACTTTCAACTTGCAATATTCCTCAATTCACAATCAGTGACCATGCTGAACTTTAATAAAACAAGTATTTCTCACATGGTTCATACACATTTTGCCCAATGGATTTCCATGACTTCAAAACAAATTTCCATGACCAAAGTTTGTGAAGTCTCTGACTGTGTATACATGAACATTGAGTGAGTTATGACATTCTTTAAAATGTCACCAGCCTACACTTCACTTACTGTAATGCAGCCTTTAAAACCAGGAAAAAAAACATGCCGTATCACCACATTACCTTTTTTTTTTTTTTTTTTACCTTTATTTATACAGGGAGAGTCCCTTGAGAGCAAGCTCTCATTTACAAGGGAGCCCTGGTGTACAAAGAACATATACAGCAGTTACAAAATTACAGGTTAACACAACAGACAATAACAAGCATCAAGAGCATAATTAAATAATTTCAAAGAAAACATGAACACACCCTGCGAGGAATGCTTTCTAACAGTTAATTACCAACATCTAAGACCATATCTAGTCTCATATCACAATATTGATATAAAATCGATATATTGCCCACCCCTAAAATTGAGCGCCAGAATGAACCTCCCAATGATGCATGCAATTTGCAGAAAAACATCATTATTAGATTTGCTTGATTATCAATCACTGCTTTCAACTTCTTTCTGATGTAAATGCATCTTGTGAATTTAAATGACCCTGAAGGTCAGTTATTTATGACTTTTTTTGGTTGACTAAATCAAGGGATCCACTTTCACTTTTCCAACTTGTTCCTGCCCTGCTTTTGAGCACTGACCAACTGTAGCCTACTATGAATGCTCAACACGTTCTCACTCCGAGCATGTAGCATATTGACGCTTTGTCCCGTCCCTTGTGCGTCACTTGTTACTAACATGGTACCCTTGAGCGACCCATGAAACGACTTGGGCTTTCCGACTAAACTCAATGCCAACCCATGGAAGTCATCTTTGACGCTTATGGCAACTGCTCCCCCATTAGCCTAACTGCTCCCCCATTAGTCAACTGCTCCCCCATTAAGGTCTGGAGGGAGGTTAGGTTTAGGCGTGGGGGGTGGGAGAAGTTAGGTTTAGGGTTAGGGTCTGGGGGAGGTTAGGTTTAGGCATGGGGGGTGGGAGAGGTTAGGGTTAGGGTCTGGGGGAGGTTAGGTTTAGGCATGGGGGGTGGGAGAGGTTAGGTTTAGGGTTAGGGTCTGGGAGAGGTTAGCTCCTCCAGACCCTAATGGGGGAGCAGTTGACTAATGGGGGAGCAGTTAGGCTAATAGGGGAGCAGTTGCCATAAGCGTCAAAGATGACTTCCATGGGTCTGCATAGAGTTTAGTCGGAAAGCCCAAGTCGTTTCATGTGTCGCTCAAGGGTACCATGTTAGTAACAAGCGACGCACAAGGGACGGGACAAAGCGTCAATATGCTACGCGCTCGGAGTGAGAACGGGTTGGAATGCATGCTATGCTGATATCACTTATTGATGATGCAGCCATCATGCTATTTTACTACAATAATTAGATCAAGGTCATTACTAAAGCTTTTACATGGTACATTTTGTCACATTTTATAGACCACAGGACTAATCGATTAGTCGAGAAAATAATCGACAGATTAATCAACAATGAAAATAATTGTTAGATGCAGCCCTATTGTCCTTAGACTAAAGCGATAAAATTGATTTTCTATTAGTTTTCCTAAATTAAATGCTATTCCCTTTAAATATATCTAACCATAACCCTAACCCTTTGTTGGAATGGGTCATGATGGCACATGGTTGAGCACCAGTAGTAAGGTAAACTTTCTGGCTTAACCCTAATCTAATTGAGCTTGTGCTTTCCTTTTCGTTTGCAGTTAATACTACCAAGAAGAGCGATCAAACATGCCTAAGAAACGACTCGGCCGCAAAGACCGACGGAGACTCTACTGGGCGCTGGCAGGGGAGGTAAGATGTCAGACAGTTGTCCTGCTTGTACAAGTGCTGTGGCCATTTATTTGTTGCATAGTAATTTTACTGTAGGATGCATGGGTTTTACGTGGTACTTTTGAATTCACTTCAATTAAGTGCTATTCCCCTTAGAGCAGCTAAACCCAGTATAGGTAATCTACAGCAGAGATACACCACTGCACGCTCCGCCAATCAATCATTCTATCTATCGTCGCTGTCGTTCCAGGACCTCGAATCTCCAAATCAGCAACTTTTCAGGAAGTTAACAAAACCTGTTTGCTCTTAAAATACTGAACCAAACGTCGTCAAAATTGGCACATGTCTTAATTATAGATAGTTTCCCGCTGAATGTGTCATTACTTTATTAATATCTTACCTGGATAAGCTCAAATGATGTTGTTTATATTATCAGTCCGAGTTGGAAGCACTCTCTCCCGGCCAGTCAGGCGGGAGAGAGTCGTATGCTCATGCACGAGCCCCAAGCTCCGGGCCGCGGGGGCGCGCAGCAGCAGCAGCAGCAGCCCTCCTCGGCTCTCATGGCCGAGGCGGGGGCTTGGGCATTGGGGTGAGAACAGTCTGACATAACGTAGCGTTAATGTTACTTTATTCTCGTCAGAAACCACTCCGATTTGCATGTTAAAACAAGTTTGCAGCCTAGGAATAACTGGAAAACATTTGATTGATCTATTAACGTCAGAGGAAGCCAGGATTAGTCAAAACGATATCAGAAATACACAGCACGTCTGCCGTGTGACTTTTCCAGGTTTAGTGTCCTGCGTGGGGGGGTTACAGACGGAGGTAGGCGACGAATTTCGAGGTTTGACTGAAAGATTGAGGGCGAATGGCGTTACGAGATTTACTCACAAGCTCGTTTTAATGCTTTTCCATTGGTTGCATTTCATAAAAACCACACAGAGACGTGAAGGGTGACCAATGGCACTGATTTATGACAAAAAGTAAAAAAGTGAAAAAAGGGACATTCGAGGTCCTGGCACAACAGCGACGCTATGTATCTATCTATGTATCGTTATCATCAGTATACAGTACATGGGAGTCTGTCTGTTTTTCTGTCAGTCCCAATGCTGATGCCATCATCAGTGATGTCATAAATGACATCATCAGTGAATTACTCACACAAGGCTATAGTTCAGTGATGATGTCACTCATGACATCATCAGTGACTGATGACAGTGATGTCATACATAGGCATTTTGACATCATCAGTGATGTCATAAATTCACTCACAAACACAAGGCTATAGTTCAGTGATGATGTCACTGATGACATCACTGATGATGTATCAGTGATGTCATAAATCCCACTGATGAAATCATCAGTGATGTCACACACACATACAAACAAGAGACAGGCACACACATGCACACACAAACACACACATTTCAGTGATGAAAATGTGTCACGGATCACTCCGTGATGTCATCCGTGATGATGTCATCAGTGATGGACTGAGGGAGAGAGCGGAGAGGGGGAGAGAGACTGAGGGATAGGAGAGGGAGAGAGACTGAGGGAGAGGGAGAGAGAGGAGAGGGAGAAAGAGGGGGGAGAGACTGAGAGAGAGAGGGGGAGAGAGACTGAGGGAGCGAGAGAGTGAGACATTGTGGACGCGCCAATAGGGCAGGCAAGGCCGCGCACCAGCCGAGCTGCGGTCAAGGCCGAGCTGCCCTTATTCAAATGCCAGGCGGACAGCGGGCTCTAACTAGATCACATATGGATCAAATTACTATTTTCGATGTATCTTGCGCAATCTATGGCCAGCGAAGTTGTACTATATCGTCATTATGGATTCAGGTTGTCCGTCCGTCCGTACGTACAGTACGTACGTCCGTCCGTCCGATGTTCGTTAACTCGATATCTGAGGAACGCCTTCACGGAATTGGACTCAAGGATGAACTGATTGGATTTTGGTGGTCAAAGTTCAAGGTCACTGTGACCTCATGAACGCCATTCTCAAGTCCGTTAACGCGATATCTCACGAACGCCTTGACGGAATGTCTTCCAATTTGGCTCAAACGTCGACTTGGACGCAAGGATGAACTGATTAAATTTTGGTGGTCAAAGGTGAAGGTCACTGTGGCCTCTCGCACACCATTTTCACGCTCGTTAACGCCCTGATGGAATTTCTTCGAATTTGCTTTAAACGTCCAGTGGTGGAAGAAGTACTGAAAGTTTGTACTCAAGTAGAAGTACTGTTACCTTACTGAAATGTTACTCAATTACAAGTAAAAGTACTGGTGTTAAAAATATACTTAAGTAAAAGTAAAAAGTACTCTTCTAAAAAACTACTCAGAGTATTAGTTACTTTTTTAACCATCGATTTTTAATAGCAGGCTGTCACCGGCATTCACTTGAAACGGGAGATCCATGTAGAAAATACATTATACACTTTCAACAAAGCATATTTCTCTAATAAATGATATGAATGAAAGATCAATGCTTCTTAGTATCAACAGGGAGCAAAACCCTAAATAACTGAAAACTGGTGGGTGGGAGGGGTCTGTCAGTCACACCTGCTTTGCTCGTCCCCCAGATGTTATTCATTTTTAATAATACTGGTAAGCATTTGACTCTTAAAGAGGACAGGAAACATTTGATCATATGAATCTAGTTAATTTGCATGTCACCTCAGAGAAGACATGCAGGACACTGCTTTCAAGTCTGAAATGTACCTAGATTTGCTAGAAGGATGAACATTTCACTTTTTTTTTACAGAACTGTTTTTTTATTGCTTAACTGTGAGTCTGTGACCGTTTTATTTCTCAACAGAAGGATTAGCCTCGCCTCCAATAAACAAAAACTGCTGCTGTTGCTGTGCATTTATTTGAAAAGGAATAGGGCCCACATGACATGCAAGTAAAATAATCAGCAGCACAGACAACAACACTCAGCAACACTTTTTCCAACAATAAAGAAAATAAATGTTATTCACATACCGAGTAACTGTTATCCTTACACCACTATGATTTGTTTCCAGACTTTTCAAGATGTGCTCTGTACTGATAACGAACCAGTGGAAACAACTATTATGAAATTAATGGTTGTATTTTAATTTAAATATTTGCTTTGATTGAAACAAAAATCTTGGCATTCATATTTTTTTATAGCCTATAACAAGCTGTTAGGAGTTAACTCATTGAGTGCCAGCCACTTTTGGAGAACTGACGCTCCCAGTGCCAGAGTTTCAGAGCGTTTTCAGTGATTTCTCGAGGCCCACAGAATATTGTGTGATATTACTATGTAAACACCGAACACGCACAAAGAACGAGGAGACTCTATTGTATCATCAGCAAAAAAAGTTTATTGATAGCATTTTCCGTTCTTTAGTTATGAGCCGGAGAAGATAGGTTGTTTTAAGCAAAAACAGGCGTTTCAAATTAGAAGCTGAGATATTCAGCCTTTTGTGAAATGAAGCATTTCAAGCACATTCACTGACTGTGAAGCTAATATTTTCTGATGTAGTGACGTGGTGTAGTTGTGTGGTGCTCTGCATGCCCCACCCCCCTCTCCCCCCCTCAGCTGCAAACTCCTCCCCACACTAACACACAGCCTCACGCACCCAGCATCTATTTTTGGAGTGCTCCGTTTTTGTGCGCCGGCTCCCAGCGCGACACGGAAAAGCCAAACCGGACTGCTGAGAATGGTTTGGCCCTTCGGCGTCGGGTGCTGCTTTTCTGGCGGCTAATCGTGTGGAGAAACTATACAGCAGAGACAGAGGGACTCAGTTGTGGGCGCGGATTGACTGCTGTTCGCAGCCAACGTCAGCTCCAGCCAGAGCAATCTATATGGCTCTGGCTGCAGCATGAGCGGTTTCTCTTTCATCACGGGGCTTTTTCCTGCTGTTTTCCTGACCTTTCTCTAATCTGGAGAGCACTGTCGCCACCTAATGAGTCCGTAAAATAGGTTATACACCTTCAATAGCTACAATATTTGTACAGGAGATGCCTGAGGCTTTGATCCACGTCCCACCGTCAAAAAACGCATTTGATGCCGATCGACGTCTTTGGCACTCAACGTTACTATTTACTTTGACGCCGATCGACGTCATTGGCACTCAATGAGTTAAACAGGTCATAATTCCCTCTCTCAATTTTATATTGCTGTGAAAACACATTTATTGTGCACTGCAAACATTTTGGGCTTATTTTTATTGTTCTTTTTTTACGGAATACACATTGAATATCCACACTGGGTAGACTAGCCTCTATACCAGGAGTGCCCAAATTCTTTCCCATGAAGGGCCAAAACTCAATCTGGGTGGAGGGCCGAGGGCCAAAAATAAACGTTCTGGAATTACATTAAAATGTATTGTGTTTTATAGAAAATTTACATTCTAAATCTAAAATAACATTTCAATATAATAATATACTTTTTATCTGTTTGGTAATTGTAATAATTTGCAATTGGTTATATATATAAAAAAAAAACATCTGCATTTGTGGGGAGCTTGGGGGGGGGGGGGGGGGCACTTTTTTCCCCAAATCCGTGGCGGGCCAAAACAAACGGAGCGTTTGGCCCGCGGGCCCCAAATTGGTCAGCACTGCTCTATACCTAATATATACAATCAATGCTCTATACCCATGCATGGTCACCTATTAGGCTACATTGCAGCCTGCCCTCCTAATATGGTCGGACAACGGTACATGTCATGACGTGTCGCAGAGCAGGACGCATGGCACAAGGAACTTTCATCACTGCCTGAGACCGCATATTTTGGGATTATTTTATCAAGTGGATTATGTCAATGAACGGGACTTGCGTGGCGTCCGTGGACAATGCATACCTTGGGTGGCATTTGGCTTCAGGTTTGTCTTTCACTTTGGTGAAGGGTTCAGCATCATGTCGCTTCCTCCTGAGTCCTGTGTCGACTGGTCTGTCACGCAAGTTCGCAACCAAATATGATCAAATGAGCAGTGAACAGGGGGCGTGTCGCGTCACGCGTGATGCACGTGATTCATCCTTAATCGAATTAAAAGTGTTATTTAGACAGTCACTCATGTCTGCACGGCACGGCAGCACACAGGCTTGAGTCAGTGACAGAGACAGGGCGCGTAAATTCAGCGGACAGATCAGAGGGGAAAGACTGGCGGGGGGGAATTAATGGACCAAACGGCCGCTGCTCGATAACAGTATCGATAAGGTCGGACCTTATTGATTTTCGGGTTAGATTACATCGTGCAATCCATACTTAAATAAGAGTAAAATTACAGACTTGAAAAAATTACTTTTAAAAGTACCCGAAAAAAGTACTTAATTACAGTCACGTGAGTAGTTGTAATTCGTTCCTTCCACCCCTGTAAACGTCCACTTGGACTCAAGAATGAACTGATTATATTTTCAAGGTTCAAGGTCACTGTGACCTCACGACCGCTCGTTTCATGCTCTTTAACGTGATATCTCAGGAACGCCTTGACGGAATTTCATCAAATTTGGCTCAAACGTCGACTTGGACTCAAGGATTAACTGATTAGATTTTGGTGGTTAAAGCACAAAGGTTAAGGTCACTGTGACCTTCCAAACGCCATTTTCAAGCTTGTTAACGCGATATCTCAGGAATGCCTTGACGGAATTTCATCAAATTTGCCTCAAACATCGACTTGGACTCAAGGATGAACTGATTAGATGTTGGTGGTCAAAGGTCAAAGGTCAAGGTCACTGAGACCTCTCGAACGCCATTTTCAAGCTTGTTAACCCAATATCTCAGGAATGCCTTGATGGAATTTCATCAAATTTGCCTCAAACATCGACTTGGACTCAAGGATGAACTGATTCGATTTTGGTGGTCAAAGGTCAAGGTCACTGTGACCGCTTGAACGCCATTTTCAAGATTGTTAACGCGATATCTCAGGAATGCCTTGACGGAATTTCATCAAATTTGTCTCAAACATCGACTTGGACTCAAGCATGAACTGATTAGATTTTGGTGGTCAAAGGTCAAGGTCACTGTGACCTCTCGAACGCCATTTTCAAGCTTGTTAACGCGATATCTCAGGAATGCCTTGGCAGAATTTGATCAAATTTGTCTCAAACATCGACTTGGACTCAAGGATGAACTGATTACATTTTGGTGGTCAAACTTCAAGGTCACTATGACCTCATGAACGCCATTCCCAAGTTCGTTAACACAATATCTCAAGAACGGCTTGATAGAATTTCTTCTGATTTGGCTCAAACATCGACTTGGACGCAAGGATGAACTGATTCCATTTTAGTTATCAAAGGTCAAAGGTCAAGGTCACTGTGACCTCTCGAATGCCATTTTCAAGCTTGTTAACGCAATATCTCAGGAATGTCTTGATGGAATTTCTTCGAATTTGCCTCAAACGTCCACTTGGACTCAAGGACATTTTGGTGGTCAAAGTTCAAGGTCACTGTGACCTCACACATCCAATTTTCAAGCTCTGTAACGCAACATCTCAGGAGCGCCTTGACAAAATTTCTTCCAATTTGCCTCAAATGGTGATTTGGACTGTAGAATGAACTAATGGCGGAGGCATAAGTCCGCGTTGCGGTCGTTCTAGTTTCCCAATTAAATTAGATTTTTCCCCCAAATTAATTTTTTTCCATTAAAATTTTTCAGAATTCTGTGTTTTGCTTTGTACGCTCATTTTACCATCAGAAATAGTGTCTAATAAGTGTGAATGAATAAATGTCCACAATTTAATAAGATATAGCCAATCCACACGAAAATGTTTTACTCTACACTGTCTACAGTATAGTATACAGCCTATCCAGCAACCAACCAACCCACCCACCCACCACAGATGACTGATCTCATCCGTGATGATGTCATCAGTGATGGCGCAAAATCACCACCCAGGTGAACATGCCAAGTTTGAGGAAGCGAACAAAAGAAAGGCTGAATCCGCTGCAAAAAGCATAGAGCCAGCCACACCCACCACGAGCCAGCAGCCTCTAGCTTTCTCAATTATGCAATGAAAAGTCTAAAATGATCTCGCGGAAAATCATGCAGTTCATAGCTTTGCACGATCAGCCATTTTGCGTAGTCGAGGATACAGGCTTCAGACGCCTGATACATTATCTTTGCCCAAGATACACAATGCTGAGCAGGCGCTACTTCTCTGACACCACGTTACCAGTTGTTTCAGCTTGTGGCAGACCGCACACAGAGCATGCTAAACGAGTCAGTTGCACTACGGAATACGGATATCTGGACATCAAACGTGAGTTTACTGTCAATGATAAGTCTGACTGCTCAGTGGGTGGACGAAGATTTTCAGCTACAGCAAGTGCTCCTACACTGTCAAGAAATGCCAGGGTCCCACACTGCACCCAATCTAACAGCAAAGTTGGACGCAATGTTGCAACGGTGGAATATCGATAAGACCAGGGTTCATGTGGTGTTGCGTGACAACGCTAGAAATATGGCGAAAGCATTGGAGGATGGCAACCTGGCGAGTTTGCCCTGCATGGCACATACGCTTCAGCTGGCGGTGAATGAGGGTCTGCTCTCTCAACGCAGCATCAAAGACGTGGTGGCAACTGCAAGGAAGATTATCGGCCACTTTAAACACTCGCCACTCGCCTATTCCCGACTCCACGACATCTAGCATCAGCTGGGCCAGGAGAGGAAACGACTGCAGCAGGATATTCCTACCAGATGGAACAGCACGTACTACATGCTGGAGTCACTCATTGAGCAGAGACGGGCTCTCGGGGCGTACGGTGTAGAGCACGAGCTGCCAGCCACACTCAACGCGTATCAGTGGGGCCTGATAGAGAACGTGGTGACGCTCCTCGCACCGTTTGAGGAACTCACAAAACAAAGCAAATCCACAGCAACAGCGGCAGACGTCATTCCAGAAATCGCTGCGCTGAAACGGCTTTTGGAGAAATCACTTCTTAAAACATACTTTTACAAGAAAGCTTTCTCTTAACTTGATTGCATTTCTCTCTGTTTTTATTTATTTTATTTTATTTTATTTTATTTTATTTATTTTATCAGCATTGTTTTATTGTTCCTATTTTAACTTTGTTTTTATTTGGGGTACTTTTTTTTTTTTTTTTATACCCCTGAGTATGTATAATCTTTGATCATGTTGTGTAAAGCACTTTGTAACTTTGTTTTGAGCGCTATAGACAGTTTTAACTTGACAACAATAACAACCGTCACAACCCACCTGAATATCCGGTTTACTTCCTGTATACATAGTTGAGCGCAGGCTGATATTCGGCTCATATGTTAATGTGAGGCCGTGTCTCCGACAGACACAGTAACAACGTAGCCTATTTCGGTCTTTATGTTTTGTAATAGTTAGTAGTAGTAGTTGTTGTTGATAATTGCCATACCAACCAACCCTGTTGGAAAGACGTGCACACGCTGGGTAGTAGGAAGCGTTGTCGTCTGGTCCGGAGCTAGCCTGAGAGGCTAATAAAAGCTACATGTTACAGAGTAAGCTGAGCTGACTATCAGTACGTTATTGCATGCATAGGCCTATTTTAATATTTAAACATTTACATAGCAAAAATAAACAAATAGAAATAGAGGTATGTCAGTGTTTCCCTCTGAACAGCTGAGAAAGTGAACACTGTAAATAGTTAGCAGACTTAGCACTGTGAAGATGATACAATTCAGTAGGTGGCTCTAATGCAACATTTAAGGATGCCAACCGCCATAAAACACTGAAGAAGAAGCTGAGAAAAAGGAAGTGCTGTGGGGTTGCAGCTGGTGAAAACCGTCTATACAAATAAAGATTGCTTACTTACTTACTGACTGTGGAGTGGGGACTACAAAAGCCTACAAAAGTTGTTGGAGGCGGTCCAGAGAAGGTTCAGCAACATTGAACAGGAGCCACACAACACAGCTTAGTCAGGTGCTTCTGACTAAGCTGGAGGCTGAGGAGCGCAGACCCGGAGACCATGCACCTGAGGAGGAGCAAGACAAGGTGGAATCTGTTGCAGGACTATCCACGGCACCTGGGCCTGCAGCCCAAAAGGCCAAGTCTGCTGCTTTCAGTACATGAGGAGATAATGCAGGAGAATGCTGATGCTGGCCAGCCCTTTTATTTTGAGATGTGTTTTAATGAGATGGTCTTACCTCCGAATTGTTACTTGAATCAATCTTATACATTTTCCATTAAAGCTAATTTACAAAAATGTTTGTGTAAGCTGTCAATTATTGTTCTTAGAAAAAAAATCTGAATCATCCAAAATCGGTATCGGCAAGTCAGACTATTCAAAAATTGGAAATCGGAACCGGCCAAGAAAATTGCAATCGGTGCATCCCTAGATTTTAGGGCTTAGTGCGGAATGTCTTAGCTTTTTTTTTTACGTTAAAGGGGTAACAGCTGGACGCTTTGGCATTGTTGTGGTTTTGTGAAGTAGCATCGAAGTGACGTACAGCTTGTACGGCTTGTACGGCTGTGGATTTCCTTGTCTAACTAAGCAGAAGGCCGAAACAGTGTGCGTGTAGTGTAAACAAGGTGCAAAGTTCACAAGGCACTAAAGGCCTTTTTTTTTCTTTAGTCCAAAGCTCTTTTGTTTCAAATTGTTTTATTTATTTATTTTTTAATTTTATTGAATGCATTTTTTTGTTTAATTCTGTTCATATTCGATTAGCTCCGCCCTCTTTAGGCTTCGCTAATGGATATATCCTCACGGGGCAGCGTCAGACTGAAGATTTTTCATACTTGGCGCCATTAGCCACTGACACACCCCTTGAGGTGTTCCTCATTTAGGTCCTTAGGCGGGGTATATAAACCCCGCTCACTCTGCTATCTGCTCCCAAAATTCTTCACCCTTCGAAGAGACTAGTCTTACTCCATGTCGACTCTTACATTTCCAATACTGAGCCATTATTCACATGGAAGTGCCAAAGTTTTTAGCGTGTACTGCACTGTTTACAATTAACCTATCGCTAAGCCACGCCCCGAACGCAGACGAGCCAATCACAGCGCGTGCAGCTCTACAATACACTTGGACATTCTGAGCTTAGAGTTCCATAGAGAAGCACTAGAAAACGCGAGTTTCCTCTGGTTTTATACATTTATAAATTGAAAAAAATGGTCAAACGATGTGCATGGGGGTAAATGCAACATTACGAGGTATCCTGGGAGGCCAGGCAATGGATAATATTAAACTAGTAAACGTAGATCCACTCACATCCACAATGCTACTGTTTTGGAGTTAAATCTGCAATCGTGGTGACAGCAAGATGACGAGTCTTCTCCCTCATTTGGCTTCCATGATCCAAAAGGTATCATGAAATCATCATGTATTCAGAAAGTCGGCAAAAGAAAATGCTGAATTATGCGAGTTTCCAGTCATTACGTTATGCGCGTAATGGAGTTGGTGAAGAGATAGAGAGGGGAGTCTGGCCAGCGAGACTAGTGAAGAGGAGACGCATTGATTGATGTAATTATAACATTGCCAGACACCAGTCAAACCCTAAAACGAGGGAATTAATCTCGTTCTCCAAATAAATGTGAGGTAGTCTATCCAGGAGGAAAACATGATGTTAAAAGCTGTAAGCTATGCCTCTGCTGATCTGCTACACCACCACCCATGCGTGAGTGCCGTTGTCTCGCTATGAAAAACATCTACACTAGTTAACGTTTCTTGATTATACAGAGGTACATGAAATAGATTAACAGGCGCCACTCTTCAATTCGGCATATAGGCTATATAATCCACGGAGAGGTTACTCTAAGTGAATGTCAATTCCGTTGTCTTCCTCCGTTGAAACGTTTGATTAAAGATTCGCTACAGCCGTTTCCTGGCATGCACATATCAAATTTATTTTGATCGATAGCTTTAAATGTTGTACATCGCCCTCTATGGCATAGTGAAGTACTTTCTGATGGCTTCTAGACGATATCAGGCCTCAAAAAGTTGTGAAGAGCGTGTTGGGATATAACTTTGACAGTGACGGCTGCCATTAGGCTGCCATTATTCTAGTCAGCCTGCCCTGTGTTTGTCCGAGTGAGCACGGTGGGTGGGGCTTAGCGATAGGTCAATTGTGCATTTATTTTCTGTTCAAGATATATTTTGTAGACTTCTATTGAATTGAAAATAAATCTAAAATTCAAGATGACAAAGTACATTTATTTGCATTCATTTGATTCCCAATCATGACACACTGGTAAGAATTATTAATATCGAATTGAAATGCAAAATAATGGCATTTTAAACATGTGATACAAAGATGCGATTAATCGCGATTAACTATAGTTAAGATTAATCACAATTAAGAAAAATAATCGTTTGACAGCCCTATATATATACAGTATATATATTATATATATGCGGTATATATATATAAAACCTAAAATCGAGGCAATTAACGATCAATTATCGATTAATTGTTTATATATATATAGAAATGGCAGAAAATACTAAAGCCAGACAGCGATAGACCAGAACTGCATCGCGTCTTCAAGCGCCCAGCTCCAAGGCCGCGCCCCTTTTTAGGGGAAACCCACCATAGTAAACGACGGTACAAGAAGCCGAAACCACTTCAAACAAACTATTTAAAACGGTTTAATTTGATAGAGATATGCCGAAGAGTTGCTGTGTTGTTATAGTTTCACTAACAATAAAAAAAAAAAAAAAAAAAACTGGTCTGCGATAGGGTAGGCGACGGCGTGACACCGTCAATGTGGACGATGCATGTAACCTGGTGGAAACTGGATACAGCGTTCATATAAGGCAAGTACCTCGTGTCGATGTATCTTGCGCATTCTATGGCCGGCCGAGTTGAAATATATTGTCATGTCATGGTGTCTTTGGGTCATTTATAAAGGAAATTAATTCTGTTATTTTTCTATAGATGTTTTGGGTACTGCTATTTTACATTGAAGTCAACGCGAGTGGCTTGTGTTATCCCCCAAAAAGGGGCGCGGCCTTGACGCTTTGGATGTGCAGTTCTGGTCTATGTGATTGAAGTGGCTAATGAGTTTGCCAGCAGCAGACAGAGATGACACGATGCAGGTATAGTGCAAATCCATCGTTGATGACCAACTGCAGGGTTGACTCTGGTGGGATTGTTGGCAGCGGTGATATTGGAGGCATTGTCGTGGACACATGCTTGAACCTTGATTTCAATTCCCCACTGCTCCACAGCTTCATTCAGCTTCTCTGCAAGGTAGTCGGCCGGTTCGTTCTTGTTGTTAACCAGGCTCAGATGTACGCCGTTCAAGTAGTACATCGTTGCGGTCGTGGCTGTATTGTACTTAGACATGGCATCGCAATGTTTACACTGAGCTATGTTGTCTTTTAACTTGAAATGATCCCACACAAAACTTTGCTCTCTTCATGTTTGCTTCAGTGACTGGCTGTAGCTCCACCCCCACAAGTGTTCAGTTTTCTGCTGTTAGATTGCGCCAGTGGCGGACTGGGATCATAATTCAGGCTGGGCATTAGATACCAAGCAGGCCAGGCCGATATGGGCGGACGCGCGTGCTGGCATCCGAAGGGCGGCGGCGAAAAATTTGGGCCGTTTGAAGCTCAATTTGGGCTGTTTGAAGCCCAATTTGGGCCGTTTGAAGCCAGATTTGGGCCGTTTGAAGCCCAATTTGGGTCGTTTAAAGCCAGATTTGGGCCGTTTGAAGCCAGATTTGGGCCGTTTTTTTTTTTTTTTCTTTTTTTTTTTACCTTTATACAGGGGGAGTCTCACTGAGAGCAATGCTCTCTTTTTCAGGAGTGCCCTGTTCACATTCACACACACATTCATACCTGGAAGCTGACCAGTACAACCACAGTCTGATCTGCTGGCCACTGATCAGCTCCACTGGAGCAGATGGGGTTAAGGGCCTTGCTCAAGGGCACCTCAGTGGTGGTAATGAGGGAGGGGCAAGCGCTGCCTTTTCACTTTCCCCACCCAGATTTATCCTGCCGGTCCCGGGGATTGAACCGACGACCTTCCGGTCACAAGCTCGCTTCTCTAACCATTGGGCCACCACTGCCCAATTTGGGCCGTTTGAAGCCCAATTTGGGCCAAGTCCAATTTTACAATGAGATGCACCCACTTTAACCCTGAATAAAGTAATAAAGCCACTAGTAAACCAGTAGGCGGCGCCTGGCCTGCTGTTCAGTGAGTGGCCTGACTGCGGGCACACATTTTCTTTTTTTTGCAGGCCAGGCCAGGCCAGGCCACCGGGCATTTGCCCGACGTGCCCGATTATGCAGTCCGCCCCTGGATTGCGCCCTCGCCTGGTTTCTACCACGTAGTGATTTGAAATCCATTTCAGCATGCTTTCAGGACATCTATCTATTTGGGGGGAGGAATTAATACAAATTTCACGTGCTTAACAATCAATAATCGATTTTTCGATAATCGGAGCCCATCCCTAGTAAGATTTCATTAGATTAGATTAGATTAGATTAGATTAGATTAGATTAGATTCTTTAACTCATTGAGTGCCAAGGACGAGTATGTTCGTCAATTCAGATACTAACGTAGAGTGCCAAGGACGAGTATGTTCGTCAATTGCGTTTTTTTGACGGTGGGACGTGGATCAAAGCCTCAGGCATCTCCTGTACAAATATTGTAGCTATTGAAGGTGTATAACCTATTTTACGGACTCATTAGGTGGCGACAGTGCTCTCCAGATTAGAGAAAGGTCCGGAAAACAGCAGGAAAAAGCCCCGTGATGAAAGAGAAACCTCTCATGCTGCAGCCAGAGCCATATAGATTGCTCTGTCTGGAGCTGACGTTGGCTGCGAACAGCAGTCAATCCGCACCCACAACTGAGCCCCTCTGCCTCTGTCTGTCTGTCTGCATAGTTTCTCCACACGATTAGCCGCCAGAAAGGCAGCACCCGACGCCGAAGGGCCAAACCATTCTCAGCAGTCCGGTTTGGCATTTCCGTGTCGCGCTGGGAGCCGGCGCACAAAAACGGAGCGCTCCGAAAATAGACTGGGTGCGTGAGGCTGTGTGTTAGTGTGGGGAGGAGTTTGCAGCTGAGGGGGACAGAGGGGGGTGGGGCACGCAGGGCACCACACAACTACACCACGTCACTACATCAGAAAATATTAGCTTCAGACTCAGTGAATGTGCTTGAAATGCTTCATTTCACAAAAGGTGGAATATCTCAGCTTCTAATTTGAAACGTGTCTTTTTGCTCAAAACAACCTATCTTCTCCGGCTCATAACTAAAGAACGGAAAATGGTATCAATAAACTTTTTTTTGCAGATGATAGAAGAGAGTCTGATCGTTCTTTGTGCGTGTTCGGTGTTTACATAGTAATATCACACAATATTCTGTGGGCCTCGAGATATCACTGAAAACGCTCTGAAACTCTGGCACTGGGAGCGTCCGTTCTCCAAAAGTGGCTGGCACTCAATGAGTTAATGACCACACAGCTGGTGGAATTTGTTTTCAGTACAATTCATACATAAGCCATGGTCCAACATTGAACATCATAATACATAAAACACAATAACAATACAGTCATAGCAGCAGAGATATGGGGGGTTGTTATAGAGAGTTCAGTGTCCTTATGGCAGTGGGGAAGAAACAGTTTTTAAAACGGGTTGTCTTGGTGGACAGAGACCTGTAGCGCCTCCCGGAGGGCAACAGCTGGATGATGTGGTGTGCTGGGTGAGTGGAGTCAGAAAGGATTTTTTTTAGCTCTATTGTCCTTTGGCGGTGGAGTGGTGGAGTGATTCAAGTGACGGAAGGGTGGAGTGATTCAAGTGACGGAAGGGTGGTGTGGATTATTTTTGAGGATTTATTGATTATTCTCTGTAGTTTGTTTTTGGAGTGAGTGTCCAGACTGCTGTACCAAACTGTTATGGAGAAGGTGAGGATCCTTTGTATGATGGCCAGGTAGAACCGGAGCACGAGATGTTTTCTTATTCTGCATTTTTTGAGCTGACGGAGGAAGAAGAGTCTCTGATTGGCTTTTTTGTAGATGTGATCTGTGTTGGTTTTCCATTTGGGTTATTGCTTATGTGAGTGCCAAGAAATTTGAATGAGTCTGTGGTGCTTATTGGTTCGTCGGAGATGAGTATGGGGGTTTTGGGGTGTGGCTGGCGTCTGGAATCGATGATGATGAGTTATTGGGTCTTGGATGAGTTAAGTAGGAGGTTATTGTCTGTGCACCAGGTAACTGTTTGGTTGATCTGTGCACGGTATTCAGTTTCATTATTGTCTGTGATGAGGTCTATGATTGTTGTATCGTCTGCGTATTTGTAGATGTTAACGGAGTTGTAGTAGTGGGATATGAGCAGGTTGGTGTATAGAGAGAATAGCCAGGATGAAAGGACACAGCCTTGGGGGACTCCTGTGCTGAGGTACAGAGGGTGAGATGTGATGTTGTTGATTTTTACCTTCTGTTGTCTGTTGGAGAGGAAGCTGTGGATCCAGTGGCAGATGCAGGGGTCAGTGTTCATGTCCAGTAGCTTATTGATGAGTGTGGCCAGGTTGATTGTTATTGAAATATAGACAACATGCCTACACACATTTACGCACACATTCCTACATGTATCTTTCCACATTTGCAGATACTTATTATGAGCCAATATCTTCTCGACATTGCCTTGATGAAAAAACAACGCAGCTAAAAGTAATAGCTGTCAGGACAGTGGAGAGGTGTGCACATGACTTGAATCTCCTGCAATATGCATCAAGCACCTTCATCTCTCCCACTCCACACCTGCGTCAGCCAGGCTCTCCAGCACTCGCTCTTGGCTCCTATTTGGCTTTATTTGTGGTAAGCATTTTGATTCACCTCCTCATACCTCGCGCTTTTTACCTCCACTAAATTGACAACTACTGTAGTTACATCAGGTGAATCAATCAATCAATCAATTGCTCCCGCTTGTTGCCCGACCGCATTTCATTCCAGAGTCACGTTTGGTAGCCTATGGAGAGCCATTTGCGCTTCTATGTTGCCACTAATGGGCTATTGTGTGCATCACTTGGCCCTTGTAGGGCTGTTGCTGTTGCTAATTAATTATCTGGGTCCCTGCTCGTTTGTGAAGCAGTAGCCTAATCAGCTTAATTCTGCGGTGGGCCTGGCAACAGGGGCGGTTTTAGGATGACACCTTTGGGTTGGCTCAGCCCCCAAAGAATGTAGATGGTGGACCGCAGACCCCCTAGGGGGGTCCGGGGGCATGCCACCCCGGGAGAACATTTTGTACATTTTAAAGTAAAAATGTATCAATCTGGTGCACTTTGAGATCAAAATGAAGAGACTAGATCTATGAAGAAAGCTTAATCAATTTATCAGATTCACTCTTCTTCTTCTTCTTCTTCTTCTTCTTCTTCTGTGTGTGTGTGTACTTCTTAGCAGATACAGCTTCTTCTCACAGTTCCTCTGTTCTCCACCTCCACACAAAATCAATAAAACAATAATCTAAAAGTGACGAGGTTAATGAGGTACCAAAGAACCAACATGAATAACCATGAATAAAGTTAACCTTCACACATAGCAAGCAACACTGCAACAGGCATATCAGTGGCTATTCTAAACATAGGCTACCATTACACATTACCAAAATGGCTGGCCACTTAGCATTATGCTAGTGTGCATTTGCATATCAACAGACCCATTAGATCACAGGTACCCAATACATTAGATGCAGGGCGCATGTTGCCCCATTGACTTCATAGTAAACTCTGGTTGACTAATGAAGAAGTTCATTTACAAAATATAACTTAAAATAAAGACTTCATTTTTCAACCAACTCAATGTGTTTAACACCTTACTCACTATACAAAAGAGACTTAATCTACCTTGGCTTGGCCCTCTCTTTCTCTTTCTTTAGAATGACGCAGCTGTTTAAAACTGCAGCATCACACAGAGAGAGAGAGAACATAATTTGTATGTATTAGCAAGCTGGCTGACCTATCTGTCTTTCACACACAAGCGCATGCACGCACGCGCACACACACACACACACACACACACACACACACACACACACACGGCTGGGCCTCGTCACAAGTCTGACAAAAGGCTTTGTGCAATACAGATTGGATTCCCAGTCGAAATGATAAAGCATTTCTGCTCCCTCATATTCATTCACAGATACTTCTATGTTTATGCAGTGCTTAGAGCGCTTGGAGTGATGTGAGACCAGTGGGCCTGTTGCAGTTCAGGGATGTACCACTGGAGGGTGCCACCTTTACATGACAGGAATGGAGGAGGAGGAGAAGGATACCTAGGCTCACTTCACTCACCTTTTTTGTTAAATACTTTTTAGCTGATTTTCTTTAATTTCCTTTCTTTTATTTTCTTTTATTTCTTTTATTTTCTTTAGCATATAAACCTGCAGTATAGTGAAATACTGTTTAGCTGCTTTTCTTTTCTTCTATTTTCTTTTCTTTAGCTCATACAAACCTGCAGTCTGGGCCTAGGCCCACCCACTTCTTGCCTAGGCCCATCCAATCATGAGACTTTAAAACCTCCTAAACGACTGACATTACTGCCTTTCAGAGGCTGTAATGGGCTCATTATGCCTCCGCCGGTGATAGCCAGGCCGGAGGCATTATGGATCCGGGTTGTCCGTCCGTCCGTCCGAGGTTCGTTAACGCGACATCTCAGGAACGCCTTGACAGAATTTCATCAAATTTGCCTTAAACATCCACTTAGACTCAAGGATGATCTGATTAGATTTTGGTGGTCAAAGGTCAAAGGTCAAGGTCACTGTGACCTCTCAAACACCATTTTCAAGCTTGTTAACGCTATATCTCAGGAATGCCTTGGCAGAATTGAATCAAATTTGCCTCAAACATCGACTTGGAGTCAAGGATGAGCTGATTCGATTTTGGTGGTCAAAGGTCAAAGGTCAAGGTCACTGTGACCTCTCGAACACCATTTTCAAGCTTGTTAACGCGATATCTCAGGAATGCCTTGACGGAATTTCATCAAATTTGCCTCAAACATCGACTTGGACTCAAGGATGAACTGTTTAGATGTTGGTGGTCAAAGGTCAAAGGTCAAGGTCACTGTGACCTCTCGAACGCCATTTTCAAGATTGTTAACGCGATATCTCAGGAATGCCTTGACGGAATTTCATCAAATTTGTCTCAAACATCGACTTCGACTCAAGGATGAACTGATTACATTTTGGTGGTCAAACTTCAAGGTCACTGTGACCTCATGAACACCATTCCCAAGTTCGTTAACGCAATATCTCAAGAACGGCTTAATAGAATTTCTTCTGATTTGGCTCAAACATCGACTTGGACACAAGGATGAACTGATTCCATTTTGGTTATCAAAGGTCAAAGGTCAAGGTCACTATGACCTCTCGAATGACATTTTCAAGCTAACGCGATATCTCAGGAATGTCTTGATGGAATTTCTTCGAATTTGCCTCAAACGTCCACTTGGACTCAAGGACATATTGGTGGTCAAAGTTCAAGGTCACTGTGACCTCACACACCCAATTTTCAAGCTCTGTAACACAACATCTCAGGAGCGCCTTGACAAAATTCCTTCCAATTTGCCTCAAATGGCGATTTGGACTGTAAAATGAACTAATGGCGGAGGCATAAGTCCGCGTTGTGGTCGTTCTAGTTTTTAGAGAGGGAGTGAGGCTCCTGCTATCATATGAAACTAGAAGACCTAAGGCATCCATTGGTAGTCCGTGTAAACCCAGCCTCCACGTGACCTCTATGTGCTAAATTACGCTACAGGGATAGCCTGTGACGTCACATTGAAGGCTGGGTTTACCTAGGCTAATCCATTGGTGCCAACCATGTCATGTTACACTGTCAGGAAGGGGGCTAAACAATGCTGACACATTCAAAGAACTGTAAACCCCTCTAAGGGCCCTATCTTCCCAATGGCAGTAATTTTGCGTTAGCACCCGTTTTGCGCTGGAATAGCGCCGCGCAAAGCCCTAATTGTGGGCGTGTCGGCCCGCTGCGCTTCACGTCATCTCGGCGCACATCTCCATATAGGAGTGTTTATGCCCAAAAGCATTGTGAAGGTATGGTCATGCCCATAAAACCACAGCGTCACGTCACCAGGTTCCTCCTCACTGAGAGTAGACTCAGTTCTCAGTCTCTATCCACTTCGGGACTAGAGTGAGAGAGAGAAAGAGGGAGAGAGAAAAGATAGCCTAGATGGGGAGAGGGAGAGAGTCAGAGAGAGAGAGGGGGGAGAGAACGAGAGAGGGAAGAGAGAATTGGAGGATGAACCAGTTCGGATTCATAACGAAAATTGATGCTTTTGTATTATAGCCTTTTAATTAGTTGTTTCGCTCATATAGGCTATAACATACACATTTAAAAATATTTGTTTCTTTAATATCGTAGGGATGTGTGAGATTTTATTTCAATAGCCTATACCAGAATTGTCCACTCGGGTTAAGCTATTGTTGCATGGTGCAACGGTGCAGGGAGAGAGGTTACTGTATACTATCAATGGTTACTGTAGCCTATAGCCTACTGGCCGGTTTGTGTCAGAAATTGATTTGCTGCCAGAAACGGATTTTTATCCGCGGGACCACGCACAGCGCTGCCTCGGCAGTGCTACCCACCCTGTGCACCGACCCCCCCCCCAGCCTGCCTACCCGGCCCAGCTCACAGTCACACCTTCTCCGGGGAGAGACCCCCCTTCAGGACACGGCACACTAGCTGAACACAAAGCACCGCTCCCCGTGCTACACACAGACTCCCGCCCCGCCAGACCCTCGTTCCCCTGGTAATCCAATTCAAAATGCAAATCACTTTTTCGCACAAAACCATGACAAACGTATTCTCATTGTTAAATCAAGGTGTGTTTTTTTCTGCAGTGTAGGTTAGTTGAAAATCAACGTTGCATTGGAGGGAAGTGTGTCCGCGCGTGAGCCGTGCGTAATGGGCCTATCCAAGCGAGGATTTCCTGCACTGCGCCGGAGAATGCTGTCTGCGCTCAGGCATATGCCTGGCGTAGTGGGATGTCATGATTCATAAGTGTCTAAATCATGCCTCTCGGATGGTCTCACTGATGATGTCATAACACAAGGTGATGTCATATTCGGGATCTATAAAGGTTTGCTCTGCAAGTCCTCTGCAGTTGTTCATAGACTAATCTCACGACAACCTTCTGCAACAGTTCCCAGCTTTCGAACCTTGCAGACTCAGCTATCAAGTTCCACAGTTCCACAGTTCCACAGTTCTAGTTATCGAGATTCCGGTTTACCAAGTGTGTCTTGGCCATCGAGTATCCGCACGTAAATCCACATGTCCCACAGCAACCCTAACAGGTTGTTTGCACTAAGACCAGCTATTTGCTGGCGTTAAAATTGAGAGCACCCATGGCCCCTTTTTCTAACACATTGCGCTGGAACGCCTATTTTGGAACATAAGTGCAGTTACACCCTTTTGACAGCAAACAAACCCTACTTTTACTGTCTTTGCAGTTTGCTATACAATGATTTTCATTACCCTTGACATGGACACACTACACGATGGTTGTCAGTTGTTATTATACCACACCTAAGGGTCGAAAACACCCTTAGGTGTGGTATAATAAGCATATATCACAGTATGAAGTGATCTATTGCTTTTATAAAATGGTTACCAAGTATGGCAATATGAAAGTATACTAAATAACTCAGATTTAAATAGCTTATTCACTGTTTGGCCCTCTGGCTCAGGTCCAAACAGCTCACCTTCGTATCAACTTTCCCATAACGGGCTCAATAAAGTACACACAGTGACCATTAACAGATTTAAAAGTTTTAAAGCCACTCCTAGAGAGCCAAAGTCACGCATCATGCCCCCTCCGATACGGCCCTATGCAGACCAGCATTGGAGTGAGTGTCTCTAACTGGGATATTTAGTGTGGTACTGTATATGCTAAATATACCACAGCCGTTAGCCAATCAGATTGCTTGATTTGAGAGAGCCGTTTTATAATATGGAATATACGATTATACTATACTGCACAATTCTATACTGAATACTACATACATATACATATATACTCTGTCTGTCTATCTGTCTGTCTGTCTGTCTATCTATCTATCAGTGTTGGGCAGTAGCTTGCTACAAGTAGTGAAGCTACATAGCTTAACTACATTTCTCAGTAGCTTGGTGGTAGCTTCACTACTTTTGAACCAAGTAGCTTTTTCAGTAGCTAAGCTATTTATAGCCCCAAGTAGCTTGTAGCTTCCCGCAAAAGCTTAGGGTTCATGGTATAAAAATGCGACATACAGTATAACACATAACATCATATAAACAATACAGAACAGTCAAGGATAAAAACAGATATAAACCAACATAAGTTTAAAAACCATTTCAAGTTTGCTATACTAGCCCTTGTGTTCAGTCTATGAGTGTCCTGAACAAACTGAAAGTACTTGGTGAAATTAATTAGATAAAATAATTAGGACAAAGGTCATGTAATATTTTATAGACCATGATAAGTTTTAACTGTTGTACTCTACTTTCAACAGGGAGCCATTTTAACTTTTTAAAATGAGTTGGGCAAATGTGCATTGTTGGACTGAGGTTAAGGATGACCCTCATTAGTTTGTTTTAGGCTTTTTGGAGCCTGTCTGTCACAGCACCCTGACCTTCTTCCGTCAGGGTGCTGCCAGAAACGTTAACACACGGTGTTGCAATAAAAACCTAACTGGAGCCCTTTGCAGTGTGCAAACTTTTTACAATTTTCTTTGCATTTATCACTCTAAGTTCTGCACCTGCCCTACTAGGCTGGGATGTGCATGTCTCCCTTCTACCTTTGGATTCGCAAATAAGTAAAATACCATGGCTTATTTTGGAGGTGAGTGAGAAAAGGAACAAATAGTGATGGTTAAGAGTAAGACTGAATAATAACATCACACAACAGTCTAATCCTAATGTTAATAAAAAATGAGATATTCCTCTAAATCTGGCTTCAAACGGCCACAATTTGAGCAAAAAAGCGGTCCTTTGGGCGTCGCCGGAAAAAAACGCGGCCAATTTATTTATTTATTTGAGGGACCCCATAGCTCTCAGGGTATAACTCGAACCCTGGCCAGTACACAAAACAGTCTGTCATTGGTTACTAGGGATGGGAGGCGGTGAATCAATGAGCCAATACAATGACAGCACTCAAACAAGAGGGGGAGGCAATAAATATAGCAGCCAACCCATAATTAACAAGACAATAATAAGAAATATACATGTAATAGAAAAATGATAGAAACAAGCAACAAATTCCTCTTACTTAATAAGGTACAGGTTACAAATAGCATGAGAGGTTTAGTCCATTTGTTCAGTCCATTTCAGTCCATTTGGTTCAACAGTGTTTAGGCTGTGGATTCAATAAGCCTCTCTTTTCAACAGCTTATTAACAATGTTACCCCCTCTCTGTGAGGGAGAGACTTTCTCAATTCCCACAAAAGTAGCAGCAGAGCCATTAAGAGTAGGTATTGTAACTACCTAATCTAAAAAGCAAAGTGGGAAGAAGTACATTCCTCTACACGGGGGGAGAGGAATGGAACAAGATCCCTAACAAAATTAAGATTGCAAATTCTCTGAGCAGTTTTAAGTACCTTCTGAAAAAATTCCTGCAGTGCTGAGTAATCTAGAGTAGTGGGCGGAATATCTTCTTTTATTTAGTCTAACTTTTGAACATGTGTTGCTTGTATCTCTCGTTTTCCTTTATTCTTGATTGTTCTGTAATGTTAATTTTATGAAATGTGTTATATGTCCTGTTTTTAAGACCAGGGACCATGTTGGAAATAACTGTCCGCACTTTTACATGTACATATCTTGGATTTTGTTGTCTTTTATATCCAAATAAATTAAATCAATCAAAAGCAAGACATTAAATATCTCAAAAATGAAAAAATACACTGCAGGGGGGCATTTAGTTTAGTTTATTTGACAGTTGATACAATACATGATAAAATAAGTCACACATCATAAAAATGTCAAGGATAGCACAAAAAGTCACTGATTTATTTCGTTGTTCCATTGTTCCGTTTTCCAGAGATCAAATAAATGTTTCACATGTGTCGCTAATCCTCTTCTGTAGTTGTGTCTGGTGGGGGGGGGGGGATCAGGCAACTCAATTTGAATTCCAGGCGACCCCTCATACGACCCGAGGTTGGGAACCACTGCTGTAAGTGATCCTTATTGGTTACAAAAAGCAGTGTGGATCTGATAGGCGACATACAGTAGCAGGGAGATAAACAGCAAGGCAGAGGAGGGGCCTAGCGAGCCCGAAGACTTTATTTGGATGTTTCATTAATTGAAACACTAACAACCCTGGGGAGTCTTGATCTACTTTGTAATTATCTGCTCATCAGTCACCAGGAAAGAGCATCAAAGAGAGAGAGAGAGAGACACACACACACACACACACACCCACACACACACACACACACACACACACACACACACACACACACACACACACACACACACACACACACACACACACACACACACACACACACACAGACCTGGTGTGCCTTACACCAACACTAATGTACTGTACATGGATGAGCAGGCGTGGATTAACACACACAAACACATTTGACCTCATTTCCCTTTGAGATTCGCCTGTGCAGTCAGAGTAGTTGGTAGGTATGACTAGAGGAGATCGTCATTATGTTTATGTTTATGAATACAACCTCTTGTGGTCATGTGAGTAAGTGCATGCATATGCCAGAGCTGTAACCAGGAAGTCCAGCAGTCTCAATCTCAGTCGAATAGTCGCAAAATGTGGTTATGAAACAAGGATCATTCCATTCCAGCTATGTGGGGGTGCTGAATGCCTGATTTTACAGTATCAGCCTATTAATAATACCATAAAACCAAGTCCCAATTAAAGAAACAAAGCAAACAAGCTCATGCCAATCGATTTTCTGATTGCCAGATAGTTTTATTAAAAAAGAAAAGAAAAAGAGAATAGTTGAATATTCGTATTGAACAGCCAAATCTGATTTGACTGATAGAATTTTGAGTCAGGCACAACCCTAGACAGTCTGATATTGAAATAGGTCACTGACACGTAAGGGTGAAGGGCTGGGAGTGGTGGACCGGTAAATTTCTCGTCTTTTAACTTCCTCATTGCGAGAAACCTTGTTTGCCTCCCAACATGATCTGTTTCTAACCGTAATCCAAACCATAAGCCTAACCTTAAAGGAACACTCCCCCGATTGTCAACCAGCTTTGTATCATTACAAAATCAGTAGTATATCCTAGGGATGCCAAGGTGTGGACATTTTCCCACTGGGTAATAAACACGTGACAACACCGGTGTTACTGGTGACACCATATAAATAAAGGTAAAAAAAAAGCTCCTCAGCTGTCCTCACAGTCCAGTCAGTCAGCCCCTACCCGCTGCTGTGTAACGTTAGCTTGGACACTCACAGTCACAACACTGGCTGCCTCAGAATATGCACTCATGGCTGCATCTGACTCGAGACAACTTTTCAGACCCTCCTGGAGACAATCTTTCTCAAAAGAGACTAACGTTAGTGACAAATCTGGAGAGTTTCTGACATGGGATTAACATTACCAGCATGCAGCAGTAAGCCAGGCAATGACGATAGCTGGGTAGCGTGTGCCTTTAACAATCGTGCAAAAATATGCGCGATTCTCGCAATCCCTAGAGGGGGCATAGACCCTTCTCACGGGGGCCATTTTGTGTCGAAAAGACAGGGTAAACACAGGTGCAAGCAAAACACTAATGAGGGTTTCAAACTTCCATGATTGGAATTTGGAAACCCTCATCAGTGTTTTGCTTGCACCTGTGTTTATTCTGCCTTTTCAACACAAAATGGCCCCCGTGAAAAGGGTCTATTGTGCTCATAACATGTATAACTAACGTTACTTTCTGGTCTAACCAGAGATGATGAACAGTGGAGCCACACTGCAGGCCAGAGGGAGCGCTTGTAATTTACCCTGGCGCACGCTGAAACTGGCACGAGCCGGAGTTTTTTCTTTCATTTCTTCCTCCATACAAATGAACTGTTATCGGTGGGCATCTTATGTAATCGGTGTATGCCCCACCACCGATTAACATCGGTAACACCGACTACCGCGGCAATCGACTATATCCGTAATAGGGTTGGCACGATGGTCGATGCATCGACCATCATGATGGGCCGACCCCCCATCGACCTCTGAGCCTTCTACATCGGATCATCGTAATTAATTATCTGTTCGAATTAAAATGTTGCTGTTTTAATAATAAAAAGACCAAGTCCACTTACCGTGACGCATGGGGGACGCGCCAGCGGCATTAAACGAGCGCACCCAGTTCAGACTCAGAGAAGCCTCCCCTCCCCCCCCCCCCCCTTGTGCCCTTGTGCGCTTGTTTATGTCGCCCGCGCGTGAGAAGTCAGTTGTTTTGTTGCGAAAACCTTTGAGACAAAGAAGAAACTTCACGTTCTTTCCTGTTTTCAACCCAAAGTGAGTACAAGTCTTCAACTGTGAATTTAACTTGCCTGTTTCCAAAGTGAAAGTTGAAGTCGCTCACAGCAGCAGCAGCTGTGTTTCTTTCTCAACTCTCCTCAGTCTCGTCAAATCTCTCTCTCATTAGGTTCAAAAGCCCACGCGAATCTAACGTTATATCAGCCAGTAATTCAGTCAGTTCTCTGCCAGCTAGTTAAATTCAACACACACGTTGGTGAGGATTTGTTTTGCGCCGTTCAAATTGCTGGTAGTGACAGCGACATTTCAGTCGCCTGGCTCTGTGCTGTGGCTATCCAAGCCCGCTGGTCTCATGTAGAGCTCAGCTGTCCTGTTGTTGTTAATGTGAACGCATTGCAGCGGCGTAGCCAAATGGCATTACAGCACTGCAGCGACTTAATAAATAAATAATTATTCCCCCCACCCCCGTCAATGACGATGCCATCGTCCATCATGATGGTTCACTGTGGAACCATCACGATGGCTATATGATTGACATCGCACAACCCTAATCCGTAACCTGTAAACTGTTTGCAGTCATTCATTTAGTTTGACAGTTATTGAGAGTTGATTTGAGTTAAGTTGTGGACCAGTGGAGTTATGTCTGCATGAATGACGTCACTGGTATCTCAGCTTTCATTTGACATCTTGACACCATGCCTGCCACAAACCTTCGATCTCTGCTTCCCCCACATGCCTGCCACAAACTGCCCTAACCTTCGAATTCTGCTTCCCCAATGCCCGCCACAAACTGCCCTAACTTTCGATCTCTGCTTCCCCCATGCCTGGCACAAACTGCCCTAACCTTCAATCTCTGCTTCCCCCATGCCTGCCACAAACTGCCCTAACCTTCGATCTCTGCTTCCCCCACATGCCTGGCACAAACTGCCCTAACTTTCGATCTCTGCTTCCCCCATGCCTGGCACAAACTGCCCTAACCTTCGATCTTTGCTTCCTCCATGCCTGTCACGAACATGCCTCAGCCTTCGATCTCTGCTTCCCCCATGCCTGGCACAAACTGCCCTAACCTTCGATCTTTGCTTCCCCCATGCCTGGCACAAACTACCCTAACCTTCGATCTCTGCTTCCCCCATGTCTGTCACAAACTGCCCTAACCTTCGATCTCTGCTTCCCCCATGCCTGGCAAAAACTGCCCTAACCTTTGATCTCTGCTTCCCCCATGCCTGCCACAATTATTCCCATTCAAGATTACAGGCCCTGCAGGAGGCGCCTCCACATCAGGCGGGTCAGAAGAAAGTGTGCCATGGCAGATAAGCCTCAGCTGCTTGAAGCGTGCTACTTTGAAGTCTTCTCCTCCATCGCTCTGCCTTTCTAATAAGAGCTGTTTATTCACACGCCATGATGAAATCACATCTCAAGCGCGACACTTAACTCGCCCGCGGAAATCAGAAAGCCATACATTTGTGATAATCAACATTTATTTTACTAATCCCAGTCATGTTCCTCTTGTGGGTTGTTGCTCGGTTCTGTGCAAAGACCTCTCAATGCTAATTTGTGTGGACCAAGAGAGATGTCGGTATGCATTTCAAAGTGATGGGTGCCTAGTTCTGTGATGTATTTGCTGTATCTGGGTCACAGTGCTGCCTTTGGCATAATGGTGTACTAAAACACAATGTAAGCATTTCTCATATCTCAGCCACAGCAGGCCTATGTCTCAGTCAACATGATGTGATGTTGTCTTGGTATTCTAGCATATCAGCTCATTTTCACTGGCTTCATGTCATTTGAATGCAGTCACAAGGGGGAATTTAGGGTAGAAAGAGCTGTAGTACTTCTACTTTACTTTGCTGACATTTAACTTTTTTTAGTCCCTATGTGTAGAACATGTATCTCAATATATCATTCTCAGATTACCTTTGATAGCATAGTTATGGCTGTAGGACAATGAGCCCCTTGTGGTGAAAATTGGTATATTATATGTGTTGCTTTCTATGTCCATGCTATGTTCTGAGCAGTGGTGTAGTTGTCCCTGGAGAAGTGGGACTACTCTGAATTTCAGGCAGCCGCCTCGCAGCCACGCAACGCTTCCTGGTGGAATCTGCCAGTAGTAGTACCCTGCAGCATTTTGTTGTTGTCACACATTGATTAGCCACCACTGGTCTTAAAAAACAATAATAGGAATAATAATAATAATAATAATAAATCTAAGTCGCAAATCACACAAAAGATTAAGAAGAGAAGGCCCAGCCAAACAGAGCAAAACACAGTCCCTCCAGGATTTCACATGTTTTTGTGATCATTTTGGGATCAAAATGTTTGATTTTGCAATGGCTTTTCTCAAAAATTGCAATGCCATTTACAAAGTTGTATGTGATTATTTTGCTGTAAATTGCGGGAACTAGCAAACTTTCCCCCCCTAACTACTACATAATGGCAACTTTTCCCAAAACGTACAATACAATTTGCAAAGTTTTTTTTGTTTTGTTTTTACCACGCTGGTCAACTCGCCAGAAATTCAGTGAGGATCACTCACTCAGTCAGTCATAGAACGAAAAGGACGCTTCACTCTCGGGGACGCTCGGTGAGTTTCACTCTCATTTCCACGAAGGGGGGGGGTGTTTCAATACGCCTGACCCCGCCCACTTGGGACGCTGCCTTCATTTCGACGAGCACACACTAACTCACACACACACCGCTGCTGTGGGAGGAGACGTTTGGGGGGACGGCGTTGTAGACAGGGCCCAGGACTCACCGCTCTCCAGTTTTGTGTCTAGCGTCCAGCCCGCCGCCGTGCGCTGTCAGCACCGCCGACCAATAGCCATCGTTTACCCGGGGAGTCGGACGGTTTTGAGGGTGTCTCGCCAGCTGGGCGAGTTAAATTTTAACCCTCATTTCATTCATGTTAAATGTTGCGTGCGTCATTCCCTCCCTGCCCCTGTATGTTGTGCGTAAAAGGAAAGGAAGAAAAGTCTGAGGTTTTTACTGTGGGCGGTAGTGATGCGCGGGTCAGGGTTTTTTAAGGCCCGCCCCAACCCAACCCGTCATTGGAGCCAGCCCGCCCCGCCCAGCCCGTTAAAATATCTGAAAATTCCGAACCCAGCCCAACCCAGCAGCCCGCAACGGCCAATTTAATGTAATATGTCTCCGGACTCAGGAGCAGAGCTTCCAATGTGTGAAAAGTAAGTAGCTAATAACTCAAATGGAGGTAGCAGGTATAGAGGTAGGCACTAGGCAGGCTACAGAAACAGTTCTTATTCTTCCCCATTTCTTTTAATTACCTCATGCGCTCTCAATTGGCCATGTTGCAGTAGTAGTCTACTAAACGTAGTAGTGCAGCATGTCCGCACACGGCTTGCAGATACGGCTAGACTCGCTGTCTGATTTCTTTTAATTACCTCATGCGCTCTCAATTGTTCACAGCCTACTCACGTTGCAGTAAATTTGACAAATAGATCACAGTCGAGTCCACAACAGAAAATCTGCGGTGGCATTAGTTTTATGGACACTTGAAATAATAATTACAGCGAATAATCCTTCCAAAATGTTTGTTTTGAGAGCACATAGGCTACCTCATTGAAGAGTTTCTTTACTCCATGTAGGCTATAGAGAGTGCAGCAGGAGGTCTTTAAGGTTAATTACTCTGCGTGTTTCACTGCTCTAAATTATTTAATAATGTTGCTTTGTCATGTTCTGAGCCTGCCCCGCCCGCACCCGCGATATTTTCATAATTTGCCAACCCAGCCCGCCTGTGGGGCGGCCTTGCCCGCGGGACCCGGTGGGTTCTGGGTGACCCGCGCATCACTGGTGGGCGGCAAACTTACCTGTTGGTACTGTTAGTAGGAGTCATCTCTCTGTGGCCAGTTTATTGTGTGTAACCCGGGCATTTTGGGGTTGTAATGCTGTGGTATTGGACCCAGGAGCAGAGACGACAAAGTCAATAATCAGTTTTAAATCTTTTACTGATTTTCAAGAATTCACAAAAGTAAACAAGGAACTGAAAGCCTACTTAAACAGGGTCGGACGACCGACAATAAACTAAAGCCAGAGGCCGGCAGGTTCAGTCCAGACGCTTGGAAACAGGTTTCCCAGAAGGCCGGGTTTAGTCCAGAAAAGGTTCACAGGAGCGCTCGGACAGGAACAGACGGTGGCACAGCAGCAGTGAAACAACGATCAGCAACAGGGTCTGAAAGCAGAGAGGGTTATATAGGCGGCCAACCAGGTGCAGACAATCATAGAATTAGTAAGAGATGATGTCACTGTTTTCTAATAGGCCGCTTTCTCCCGCCGCTCCGCTCAGCGCGGGATGACTGTCCAGCACCATGGACAGCAACGGCTTGGCCTCCGCGCGCCCTGGCCGTTTCAGCACCTCGGATCGTTCCTCTGCTGCAGCCTGGCGCGCCGTCACTGACACTTGTTCCCGGGGTTGTGTCAGGGGTAGCCCTTCTTAGCAACCAATCTTAGTTGTTGTGGACTGTATTATTGCATGCTTTGAGTGCTGCCATTTTTACAAAAACAATAATAGCTGCCCCTCTCATTCATGCTATAAAGACCTACAAAATAATAATAATAATGGTATTGGTGATCAGAAATGCATGCAACATATTGGGTACCTGTGATCATCATTGGAGGGGGAGACTCTCACTCACTCTCACACACACACACACATACACACACACACACACACACACACACACACACACACACACACACACACACTCTATTAGAGGCTACTTGAATATTGGTGGGATGTATCCTTTATCTCACCCTGTTGGATCTTTTCTTTCCTCATGACACTATACAATAAGTAACACACATTATGGAATAATAACAATTGCCACAATTTCACATCACTCCATCCGTGGCTGTACCCCATCTAGCCACAACCCAGGGATGCCTGTGCCCGCGGTTGCCACACGCCGCACATGGTCTGGGGCCGAATTTGCCCTTGTTTTTTTCTGTAGAATTGCGGGAACTGGCAAAAATTGCAAGTTGAGCAACCTGTTGCTCTGTTGTTTGAATTGTCTGAAATTGTGTTAGGCATACCCCGTCAGTTTGCTATCCTCTTCATGTTGTAATATTGCCATTAGCCGTCAGTTTGCTAGCCTCTTCATGTTGTAATATTTAGGGCTGGGACGGATCAGAAAACCCACGGATCGGATCGCGTGACGGATTTTGAGCCACGGATCACGGATTTTTCTGATCAGCAAAAAAAAATAAAAAATAGGCTATATCAGATTTTTTCACTCAAAATTTGATTTTCGATTTGAATTTTTAATACTATTATACTTCTCTAACCATTTGTTGCCCTGCACAGCTCAAAAAATATTTTTTTCTCATGACACAATTTATGCTTTTACTCTGAAGGCAAAACAACCCAACTTCCTGTTTTAGGTGGCACTGCGCCTAACTTCCTGCCTGTTGCTTGCTAACGTAGTCACATGACACGGGTACAGACCAGACCGGGTGAGTCTGGAAACATAACGTTGATGCTACGTTATGCTACTCGGTGGCCCCACGTGTTGTTTTGTTGTTATGCGTCCAAGGCAACATTTCACCGTCCGGTAATAATGTGTTCGTGAAACGTGTGCGCGCGCGTGTGTGTGTGTGTGTGTGTGTGTGTGCGCGTGTTGTGGCTCGTGCTATCTTGTGCAGCGCGCAACATGCTGCTCGCATTCCTGTGCTTTTTCAGAGGTGTTGAAATAAGTTTGCTGTCTTTAGTAGCCACTAGCCACAGCCTTCAGAGAGACTTTACAGCGAAGGGATGAGGAAGCTCACTTGTGCTTGCCATGATGATGCCTGTCTGTGTCAGGCGTTCTCATACACTAACGTTAAACGTTAAATGAAACGAAAGGGGGGGGGGGGGGTCCGCGGACCAAGACGTTCCGAACCGTGTGCCGAACCGTGGGGGCTGATCCGTACGGGTCACGGATTATCCGTGATCCGTCCCAGCCCTAGTAATATTGCCATTAGCTGTCAGTTTGCTAGCCTCTTCATGTTGTAATATTGCCATTAGCCGTCAGTTTGCTAGCCTCTTCATGTTGTAATATTGCCATTAGCTGTCAGTTTGCTAGCCTCTTCATGTTGTAATATTGCCATTAGCCGTCAGTTTGCTAGCCTCTTCATGTTGTAATATTGCCATTAGCTGTCAGTTTGCTAGCCTCTTCATGTTGTAATATTGCCATTAGCTGTCAGTTTGCTAGCCTCTTCATGTTGTAATATTGCCATTAGCTGTCAGTTTGCTAGCCTCTTCATGTTGTAATATTGCCATTAGCTGTCAGTTGCTAGCCTCTTCATGTTGTAATATTGCCATTAGCTGTCAGTTTGCTAGCCTCTTCATGTTGTAATATTGCCATTAGCCGTCAGTTTGCTAGCCTCTTCATGTTGTAATATTGCCATTAGCCGTCAGTTTGCTAGCTTCTTCATGTTGTAATATTGCCATTAGCCGTCCGTTTGCTAGCCTCTTCATGTTGTAATATTGGCACTTTGCAGGGGGACACCTCTATTCACCAGACAACAGAGCTCATTAGTTGCTCCCCAGGGAGCTAGGCGAGAGAACACTCCTCTGTTCTTTATGGGGAGAGAATATGACAAAGAAAATGCCCGTGGCTCTGCCATACTTTGATATCGAATTTACTATGACAGCTTTTTATCAGCACAGAGAGTTTCTTGGTTTTATTCTGGGGAGTCAGGGGAAGCTACTAGTACCGGTATCCTGAGATGTTAGAGGCAAAGTTGCCTCTCTGCTGCTTTCATGCAGGATTCATGAAAAGCCAGCAGGATGTGTGTTCCTTTGTTTTATTCCTTTATTTATTTTTCACCTAAGATTTTTTGGTAACGCTTTAGAATACAGCCCGCAAATAAGCATGTAGTTATAGTACAACTACGGGGTACGAAGGGAGGGGACTGTGGGGGGGCCAGGTTCGGGGTCGGGAGTGCTGGGTCGGGGGTGGGTCGGGGGGGCGTGGGGCATGGCAGTATGGGAGAGGGCTGGAGGGCATGTGAGGGAGGGGACGGTCGGGGGGCCAGGTTAGGGGTCGGCAGTGGTGGGTCGGGGGTGGGTCGAGGGGGCGTGGGGGATGGCAGAGAGAGGGTGGGTGGGGGGGGGGGGAGCAGGTAGGTTGAGGGGGATGTAAGGGAGGGGGCTGTGGGGGGGCCAGGTTCGGGGTCGGGAGTGGTGGGTCGGGGGTAGGTCGGGGGGGCGTGGGGCATGGCAGTATGGGAGAGGGCTGGAGGGCATGTGAGGGAGGGTACGGTCGAGGGGCCAGGTTCGGGGTCGGGAGGGTAGAACGAGGGGGCTTAGATGGACAGGGGGACTGGGGGATCATAGACAGTCCAACGCTTATCAGTTGGTTCATCCTGCTGGAGAATTGAATGGGGGAGGGGGGTGGGGAGAGGTGGAGGAGCAAAGAGGTAGAGGAAGGGGCAGCGTCCTCCGCTTCATCCTGGAGGGAAGATGTCATGGTTGGTTGTTGGTGAACTGGGAGTTCGCGGAGGGGTGTAGAGGCCCGGAAGGGGTGGGGGAGAGAAGAGGCGAGGGGGAGGGGGGGGCAGTGCCCTCCACTTCATCCTGGAAGCAGAGAGGAGGGGAAGGGGGCAGCGTCCTCCGCTTCCTGGAAGGAAGACGTCATGGTTGGTTGTTGATGAACTGGGAGATCGCGGAGGGGTGTAGGGGCCGCGAAGGGGGGGGGGGGGGGGGATGGGATAAGATAGAGCAGAGGGCAGGAGAGGAGGAGGGGGGGGGGCAGCGTCCTCCACTTCATCCCGGAAGGAAGACGTCATGGTTGGTTGTTGATTAGTTGGCGGGGGGGAGTAGAGGCTCCGAAGGGGGGGGGGACTGGGCTGATATCGCCTGCATGGCAGAGGATATTTCGTCTAGTCGGCTGGCCTCGAGTTGTGGCAACAGGGATTGTTGTTGATGAGACGTGTCGACTGGCAGCAGTGTGACCTCGCGGCGAGGGTTGGAGATAGTGGATAGGGGGGGGGGGCTCATTCCTGGCCGTGGAGTTATCAGATGTTGGGTGATTGATGTTGTAGATAAGGTTGGCAGTAAACAGCCTTGTGCCATCTCTGTTGAGTCGACCATTACGACTGTAGAGATGGCTTCGATCCCAGAAGAGATTGAAGTTGTCAATATAATTCACATTATACTGAGGGCAGACAGTTGAAAGCCATGTGCTTAAGCTTAGGGACCTGGTGAACTTATTGACTTTGTATCCATTGGGGGGCAGGGGGCCACTGATAAATGCCTCAATATCAAGTGAGGCTAGGAGCTTCAGTAGGTCCAGGAAGTCACGTTTTAGTGTTTCTCATTGCTGTTTCAGAATGTCGTTGGCTCCTAAATGTAGGGTAATCTTGTTTAGGGAGCTGTGAGTAGACAGGATTTCAGGAATTTTCTCTGTTATGTCACAGATCATCTCATCAGGGAAACAGAGTGTAGCGGTATTGTTTTTAATCCCAATGTGTTTAATATCCGAGTCTCTGATGAGCAAGGATGTTATAGGGGGCTGCGGCCTGCTAGCTCTTGATAGCCTTTGAGGCTGTGGCCTGATAGCCTCCTAGCTTTGGGGCTACCTAGGTTGTCGGATAGCCGATGGGCCGGTCCAATATCCATATCGGCAGTCGATACAGGGCTACCCAATAGCAGTTGAAATCTGTTTACCAGCTGTAGGGACATCAGTGGTGGAGGAGCAAAACTGTTCTTTCCACCTCTCACAACAATCCACAACAATACTAGCTAATGCAGGCCAGCCCGTGGCTGAGCTAATTTCCGGGTGATAAGAGGCAGTCTCTGAGGGTCCAGGGATCACTAATCTTTTCGGCTTCGCTCCCTGGACATTCCAAAGGACAGTATCAGTTTGTTTCCCCGAGATAGCACAGGCTTGGGAGGCAAAGTTTTCGGGAACATGCGTGGGCGGCTTACCCAAGGATGGGGGGGCTAGCAGACTGTTAGCATTCGTGGTATCTGTGATGATGGAAGATGCATGTACATTACCCGATGAGGGAGCAGCTAACGCTAAGTTAGCATTCGGCATCGTAGCTTCTGTGAATCCATTGGAAAGGGAGCTCTGAGGCTGTGTAGAGATAATCCCAGTGTCTTTCAAACAAAAGATGGTAGTTTCCAGTATTGCAATTTTTTGAAGGTGGCCAGTACATCCTTTACAGGGCGACATGCCCTTAGGTCAGTAACACAGGGTCCCAAGAATGTATATGGGCCGTAGTAGCACCGGAAATTCCAGAAATTGTCGTAGATCCACACCAGGCAGACTGGTAGATAGAGGCCGCAGGCCGGGAGATAGCAAGCAAGCAGGCAAGCGATAGCAGCAGAGCACAGATTGTACACGTCTGTACACTCTGAAGGCTAGAATGTAGGTCTAGGCAGCACCTTGACCTACATATTTTAACAACATGACAGTTTTTTCTAACATGACAGTTTTGACTGAGCCCGTGACATTCAGAGGCTATTGCATCATCCTACCTGTGCAGTGAAGGAACGAGATCATTGTGGGCAAACATTCACTGCCTGCCTTCCCTGCAACAGCCAGACATGTGAAACCTCCCAGCATGCATTGGGCTAATCAATTTGGATAATAAATGGCATCGAAATTAGCCTAAATAGATAGAAAGGTACATCGAAATAGATCTAAATAATGTGTAATGTTCCCACAACATGTTATTGTAGAACATTTCAATATTGGACAAAATAAAATCGCAAAATCCAAACACAACCCTATGTGAAACATATATGTCATCCTGGGCCTAAATCGTCGATTTAACGTGATTTAGATAAGTGACAGCGTAACGCGCTTCTACTGTCATGTGCTATACTGTGATGTCTGCTCCAATGAATTGGCCCTACTTCACATTTCGTTATACTATAACTACACTCCTTGTACCCAGTAGTTATACTATAACTACACTCCTTGTACCCGTAGTTATACTATAACTACAGTTCTTAAACCCTGTAGTTATACTATAACTACACTCCTTAAACCCCGTAGTTATACTATAACTACACTCCTTAAACCCCGTAGTTATACGATAACTACACTCCTTGTACCCCGTAGTTATACTATAACTACACTCCTTAAACCCCGTAGTTATACTATAACTACACTCCTTAAACCCCATAGTTATACTATAACTACACTCCTTGTACCCCGTAGTTATACTATAACTACACTCCTTAAACCCCGTAGTTATACTATAACTACACTCCTTGTACCCCGTAGTTATACTATAACTACACTCCTTGTACCCCGTAGTTATACTATAACTACATATCTTGTTACCCTCTAGTTAAAGTTTAAATTCACTCCTTGTACCCCGTAGTTATACTATAACTACACTCCTTGTACCCCGTAGTTATACTATAACTACATGCTTATTTGCGGGCTGTATTCTAAAGCGTTACCGATTTGTTTCCTCTCTTCCAAAACTTCAACTGAAATTTGGCTCCTGCTTGGTTTTAAAAATGATTTATTTTGTCTTTTTAACATAGTACATAACGTGGCTAGACAGTTAAATCATGCTTCTCATTTACTGTACAATGATGGCTGGGAGTGCATTGTGAGGCATTATAAGGACACTATAAGCATGTTATGAATCATTGTGTTATTATATATGTAAGATTGTCCCTCGTCATATATATATATATATATATATATATATATATATATATATATATATATATCGTAAAACTTCTAATAGGGGCCCTCTCCCCAATTGCCGCCGAGTCTCTAATAACCGCAGGGGGTCAAACTCAATTTTGCATATAATGGCCAGTTTAGGACTGCCAATATTTAGCACAGGCCAAAGATTTTCATAATTGTTGGTCATCTTTCAAGACCCACAGTAAATTATCTATTAGCACCAAAGTGATTTGCAATACCTCAAAATGAAGATGTACATCTCTGGGTTCACCAGGAAAAAAAAGTGAGCTTTTAGCATGTTCTGTACTCTACTTATAGCCATTTATATACACCCTGTTTTCACCAAAAAGGTCTCTCTGAGAAAGAAATTGCAGAAAATGGCATTTTTGTAAATCACACAATCTCAGGCAGAACTCGCTCTCAATTCTTTTATTTTGAACTGTATTGACATCAGACATGTAAATATTATTCGTTATGACACAAATGACAAATATATATATATATATATATATATATATATACATGAAGTGCTTTTTTTACATTCAACAATACAGTTTACTCAGTGTGAGTGAGTGTGATCATAGAATAGAATGCAGAGATCAGTGTAGTCTCTCTCACACACACACACACACACACACACACACACACACACACACACACACACACACACACACTCCTTACCGCGAGATCATCCGGGTCCTGTCGCATTGGAATCCAGTCTTCCTCGCCCTCGACAGGAAAGTGGCCGTGCTGCTTTGCTCTGTGTGAAAGCCATTTCTGTGGCGAGGCTGCTGTTCTCCTCCTCACACAGTTGTGACTCCGTCTCGTCTCTTTCGGGCTGGGACACAGTAACGGGGTCCAGGGACCAGGATCGATCATGTTGGTCACGGGTTTGACTACCGCGAACGATCGATGTCCGCTGCCCTGCAGCAAGCCGATCAGCTCGTGCAGCGCGCCGAGGGGTGTGTTTCCAGGGCCGTAGCTAGCTATGAGGACGGGGAGGTCCGGACCTCCCCTAATATTTCAGAGATTTTTTTAATATTTCAGAGATTTTTTTTCTTTTTTTTTTCTTTTTTTTAGCCTTTATTTAACCAGGTTTGTCCCATTGAGATCAAAGATCTCTTTTACAAGAGAGACCTGGCCAAGAAACAGCAGCAACACAAAGTTACAACAAACAAACACATAAACACATATAATTGAAAAACATTAAAATGATCAAATAAAACATTTGCATACAGACAGCCTGTTCTCAAGAGATTTTACCATAGCCTTAAAACCATTTAAGGTTACTAAGCTATTAAGTTTAAGATCAGACTGCAGACTGTTCCATGCGGTGGGTGCAGAGAACCTAAAAGCTTTCTTCCCCAATTCAGTTCGGACTTTGGGAACAGAAAATTGTAGAGTGTCCTGAGAACGAAGATTGTAAAAAAATAAAACAATCTGCATGGAAAACAGGAAAAGCATGAAAAACACGGGATCGCTTTTATTTTGAAACGAAAGGCAGGTCAGGCAGGAAGTCATCTGACGCCGTGTCTGCGGTAACTTGATTCTGAGAGAGCAGCAGCATGGTGGTGAGTGATGACTGTCTGTCTGCCTGGCGAGATAATTGAAGGTGAGCGAGCTGCGAGACAGTGAGCGAGTGAACGACAGACAGTGAGTGACACACACTGACAGATTTTTTAGCAACAACCAAGAAAGTAAGTGTCTAGTCTGTCTAAGTAACTTTGTGTGTTGTGTACGGCTTGGGTTGTGTACCTGTGTTTGTAGGTGTCATTTTGATATGAATTTGGCTAAAACAGTTTGTGTTTGTTAGTTACAATTATGTTGACAGGAGAGCTGAGCAGGTGGTGACATGAAAGAGAATATACTGAATAATGACATCACAACAGTATAATCCTAATGTTGATTTAAAATGATATATTACTCTAAATATGGCTTAAAAAGGGGAAGAAAAAAAAACTAAAAAAAATTTCGGCGGCACCCTAACGGGCGCCGCCGAATCCGCCTCCCCTTGCTGGACCTCCCCTATTTCGGAACCCTGGCTACGGCCCTGTGTGTTTCAATGGCGTTTCTCCTCTGTGCACAAGGAAGCGCGTTTCTCTGTTTTCTGTTTTTGCTCCTGCTCATTTCAAAACAACAGCTGCGGTATGTGTTTGATCGCGTGTTGTCGGCTTGACTTTGAGGCTAGGGACCTGATAACATGTCACAGGCTGGGGAAGTGTTTGAACTACGCGCTGCCGCTGCAATAATAAAAACAAAAACACGTCAAACACGTCATTGGCGGGGAGGGCTATTTCTGATAACACGTCAAAGACGTCTTTGGCGGTGAATGAGTTAACAGCCGGGAGCGGTTATTAGAATAGATATGTTTTTTCTCCCCAATTAGGCCTACGGTATGTTTTTGTGTTGACTGAATTCAGTCACTTACGGTAATGACGTGTGTTTTGGAGGAAGTCAGGCAGAAGTCAGTCATGTTCTTTCTCCCCCTGTCAGACAGTTTTATATTTTATTCGGACATGTATTGGAAACTTGTCTTGGCGTCTACGTATTTGGTAAGTCTGCTTGTTTGTCTAGTAGTGCTGCAGTGCTGTTTCGTTAGCGTTAGTTTGGTAGCTAACTTTCCAATGAAACACTAGTCTCGCTTGTCAGCGTCCCCTCCCTACTCCCGGAAGGGAGAGGAGGCTGGCCATGGGCTGGCCAGCGAGACTAATGAAACACAAACGACTGAATGTGTGAGCGGTAGGCTAATGTTACTTGTTTAAAATATGGTATGGCTGTTTGGCAGAGGGATTAAGAGGAGAACAAAGAACTGATACTGTAATGTACTGGTAGTTGGATGATGATGATGGTGATGAAGGCAATACTAGGCAGTACAATACTAGGCATGTTCAAAAATCAAAACTGCCTGTACCTACCCTCTTGTGTGTACTAAGTACTATCTCACTGGTTTAAATAAGCACTTTGATACTTTCCGTTTTTGCTGACCAGAAATTCTGTGCAAAAAATAATAATCGCCTGGGTCGATTTCATGCAATAAAGAAATAACCGCCTGACTCCAATTGCCACCTGGTCTCCTTTAACCGCCTGGGGTCAGAATCGATTTAGCATAATAAATGCCCGTGCCCTTACATGTATATAATGTAAATCACATGGTTAAATCACCATGTGATTCCCGAGCGCGGCGCATGCTGCCGCTCACCGCTCCCCCAGGGGATGGGTCAAATGCGGAGAACAAATTTCACACACATTGTGTGACAATCAGTGGGACTTTACCTTTACCTTATTGGCAGTTTTACGGTATATATATATATACACACACACACATGCACACGCACACACACACACACACACACACACACACACACACACACACACACACACACACACACACACACACACACACACACAGTATACCATATAGCCATGACCTCATTTCATTATTTCATTTGGGGGGAGGTGGATTATTAAGACTTTAAGTGTTGCTCAAGGCATCATAAGCATATCATAAGAACATTATGCGGACATTATAATTAGTCCTTATCTTATTATCTTATCTCTGTCCATCTCTCCCCATCTGTCACAATGCACCCCACCTGACTGATACACCCTCTCCATCTTATCTCTATCCATCTCTCCCCATCTGTCACAATGCACCCCACCTGACTGATACACCCTCTCCATCTTATCTCTATCCATCTCTCCCCATCCCTCACAATGCACCCCACCTGACTGATACACCCTCTCCATCTTATCTCTGTCCATCTCTCCCCATCCCTCACAATGCACCCCACCTGACTGATACACCCTCTCCATCTTATCTCTGTCCATCTCTCCCCATCCCTCACAATGCACCCCACCTGAATGGACCCCCATCTGTTTGTCTTTCTCTCCTGACAGCCTTCACGTACCCATTTCAACACATCTGTGAATGAAATGGATGTGTTTCCGGTAGGCAACAAAGAGGGGATGGAGGATGGGGGATAGGAAACAGGCCAGTATCTAGCCTGCCACACTAGGGTGGGCTGGTAGGGGGTAGAGGTTGTGGGTTCGGGGATGGGGATTAAATTGCATTATATTCAGTGGCGCTGGAAGTACTTTTAGGTAGGAATGGACTCTCGGTGCTGCCTGCAAGGGCAGCGCCGAAGAAAATTTGACGTTTTTTGGACTTTCATGCAAGAATATTTAATTTTAAATTAACATTAGGATTATACTGTTGTGATGTCATTGTTCAGTATCTTCTCCTTTTCTCACTCACTTTCATGTAACCACCTGCTCTCCCTTTAGTCATTTTACACTAGAACAGACAGCAACACAGGCATAAACACTGAACCAAATTGTTCCAGTAGGAGTCACCATTCTGTTTTGGGTCACCAAACTGTAAGTAGCAACTTTCACTCAGGTGACAGGCCAATGTTTACATTATTATTGTCAAAACTATTAGCAAACTATGTACAAACTAACTATTTACAAAACTATTGCTATATTTCCAAGACGTTTAGTCTTATTCAAACTCAAACTGAAAAGTGACAAAGCAAACTACTTTGAAAGCAGATTGACTTACCCTAAAAATAAATAAAAAATACTTCATCCAGTTTAAAATAATCAACTCCATAACATTTCTTTTCATTGGATGATCTTATTTCTCAAATCAAATTAAAGACTAACCCAGTGAGACTTCTCACCATAGTGTAGCGAAACTCATCTGGTAACGTCCATTAAATATTGAATATTTAATGTACAGATCTCTCCTCTCCAGAGGTCACAGGAATTGACCTCTGGCTGCGCCTTGCATCTGGGGGGGGGGAGCCGAAAAGGGCCCAAGATGCCAGCCTGTCTGGAAATACCAAAGGAGTGATTTCTAACTGCTGACAGTGTGTTTCGTCAATGTCCGTTCTGTCCGGTTGGTGGAGATTTAGTTCACAGGTCACACGGACGGGACCCCGGACAGGACTCTAGGAAGTAACCCACAGCTCGCAGGACATCAGCACCCCTGATGTTGAGGCAGGTCCTAGCACCGAGGAAAGCAGAGAGGCCAGCCAGCCAAAAAGGGAGAAGATTAGCGGTCAGAAGCCTAGAGTTAAGTGGCCAGGTGCAGCGGAAAGTAGGAAGTGGGAAGATATCAATAGTGATTTGGTTAGGATGTTAGAGAAGCTTAAAGGAACTGCTGAGAGTAAGTTGGAGAAAATGGGAGATTGTATTTATGATTATGGTAAGGAAAGGTTTGGCGTCTTTGAGAAAAGGAAGAAACTAGAGGGTGAGGTAGTTAAATCTAGGCGCCAACAAGAGATAGATAGACTTGTCCAGGAGAGAAGACAGCTTAAGAGGCAGTGGAGAAAAGCTACAGAGGTTGAGAAGGAAGGCATTGATTGCTTGCAGTCAGATGTGAGGGATCGGTTGGCAGTTTTAAGAAGAGCAGAGAGCATTAGGAAAAATAGGAAAAAGAAAGAGAGAGCTAGAATAGCATTCTATAAGGATCCATTTAGATTTGTGAAGTCATTGTTTAGTAAGGAAAAGAATGGTAGCCTTATGGTACCTAAGCAGAAGCTTGAGGAATATTTGGAGGAGGTTCACAAAGATAGGGAAAGGTTTAGAGAGATGACAGTCCCAGCTGATATTCCACCTATTGGTGAAATAGAGAGCCAGTGTGATGATAGCCCACCAAGGTGGAAAGAAGTTCAAGAAGTAGTGAGACGTGCAAGGGCCTCTTCAGCCCCGGGTCCTAATGGAGTCCCCTACCGGCTGTATAAGAGTGCTCCAGATGTGTTGCAGTTTCTATGGAAGCTGATGAAGGTAGTCTGGAAGAAGCAGGTTATTCCTAAGGCGTGGCGTAGAGCAGGGGGAATCTTCATTCCTAAAGAAAGGGACTCGTTAGAGATAAGTCAGTTTAGACCTATCAGTCTACTTAATGTTGAAGGGAAGGTTTTCTTTAGTGTTGTGGCACAGAGGCTGTCTAGTTATCTAGAAAAGAATAGGCTAATAGATACTTCGGTGCAAAAGGCTGGAATTCCCGGCTTCTCCGGGTGCTTAGAGCACACCAGCATGATCTGGCACCAAATCCAGTCAGCTAGGCGTGAGAAGAGAGACCTGCATGTAGTATTCTTGGACCTGGCTAATGCTTTCGGGTCAGTGCCGCATAGTCTGTTATGGGAGGCCTTTGATTTCTTTAGAGTGCCAGGTAGTATAAAGAGCTTAGTTAAAGCCTACTTCTTAGATATTCAACTCTGCTTTACCACAGCAGAGTACACTACAGCTTGGCAGCAGCTGGAGATAGGCATTATGGCAGGGTGTACAATTTCCCCATTAGCTTTTACCATGGCAATGGAGATCATTATTAGGGCTTCAAAATGGGTAGTGGGTGGAGAAAGGCTGCAGGGAGGGCTGCGGCTCCCTCCAATTAGGGCATACATGGATGACATGACGACTATGACGTCAACCGCTCCATGTACTAGCAAATTGTTGGATAAGTTAAATAGTAATCTGCAGTGGGCTAGAATGAAAGTGAAGCCAAGTAAGTCCAGGAGTATTTCAATCATTAAAGGGAGGGTAGTAGGTAAGAAGTTTGTTATAAATGATGAGGTGGTGCCTACAGTGTTAGAGAAACCAGTCAAGAGTTTGGGAAGATGGTATGATGCAAGTCTCAGTGATAAGGGACAGTTTGAGGAGGTGAGGCAGGAAATGATTCAAGGTATTTCAAGTATAGACAAGTCAGGGCTCCCAGGAAAGTTAAAGTTGTGGTGTTTGCAGTTTGGATTGTTGCCTCGGTTGATGTGGCCACTGACAGTGTATGAGGTTCCCCTTTCAAAGGTAGAAAAGCTAGAAAGGATGATTAACTCATTCATTAGAAAATGGCTCGGAGTCCCACGCTGCCTAAGCAGTGTAGCCTTATATGGGAAAGGCATATTGGAATTGCCATTATCTAGCCTGACAGAGGAGTTCAAGTGTGCTAAGGTTAGACTGGAAATGACTCTGACTCAGTCAAAGGATCCAGTGGTTAGGAGTGTAGCGCCCACAGTTAAAACAGGGAGGAAGTGGAACCCAAAGGAGGCAGTACAGCAAGCACAGTCAGCTCTTAGACACAGGGATATCATAGGTCAGGTGCAGCATGGGCGTGGAGGCTTAGGGTTGTGCATAGGGAAACCTGTGTGGAACAAGGCATCAGTAATAGAAAAGAGGAAGATGGTAGTTGAAGAAGTACATAGGCAAGAGGAGGCAGTAAGATGTACTAAGGCAGTGTTGCAGGCAAAGCAAGGACAGTGGGTGAACTGGGAGAGTGTAGAGAAGAGAAAGTTGAAGTGGAGAGAGTTGTGGAGCATGGAGGCCAGCAGAATTAGATTTATTCTAGGGGCTACTTATGATGTGCTGCCATCTCCCCAGAACTTAAATCAGTGGTTGGGCGAGGATGGTGCCTGCCCGTTGTGTTCTAGTGTATGTACATTGAGGCATATACTGTCAGGGTGTAAGGTCAGTCTCTCCCAGGGGCGATACACCTGGCGTCACAACCAGGTGTTGAAATGTTTGGCAGCTGCAGTTGAGGAAAAGCGGCTAGAAGTAAATTCTCTAGTTGCTAGCAAAGAGACTAGACAGATCAAATTTGTACGTGAGGGAGAAAAGATTAGACCAATTAAGGTCAGGCACAAGTTAGGGCAGCTAAGTGTAGGTGGAGCCTGGGAAATGAGGGTTGACTTGAATGAACAGCTAGTCATCCCAGCATATATAGTTAGCACCCGGCTACGTCCGGACTTGTTACTGTGGTCTGAGGTAGAGAAGAGAGTTTATTTTATCGAACTCACAGTCCCGTGGGAAGATCGAGTTGAGGAGGCTTATGAGCGCAAGAAAGCTAGGTATGCTGAAATGGCAGCAGAGGCAGAGCAGCGAGGTTGGAGGGCTCGAGTGCGGCCTGTAGAGGTGGGCTGCCGTGGTTTTGTGGCAAAGTCCGTTATTGCCTTACTAACTGAGTTGGGCATTCGGGGACGGAGCCTGAAACTTGCGGTTAGCAACATGTCTCAGGCAGCAGAACGAGCAAGTGAATGGCTGTGGATAAGGAGGAAACATGCTAGCTGGGGAGCTCGCTAAGGTCAGATTGTTTGTTGTTGGTCATGATTAACGGTCCGCATCAACAGGGCTGAATCATTGACGGTGGTGGTGTAGTTAGGGATTGTTTGTTGTTGGTCATGATTAACGGTCCGCATCAACAGGGCTGAATCATTGACAGTGGTGGTGTAGTTAGGGATTGTTTGTTGTTGGTCATGATTAACGGTCCGCATCAACAGGGCTGAATCATTGACAGTGGTGGTGTAGTCAGGAATGTCATACCGAACCGACCTGGATAGCTAGGCTTAGATAGTGAGGTAATATGCAGTTGTGCGGTGGTAGCATGGAGGGGGGTGTTTCCAGGACGCTGGATTACACCGTTAAGCCTTCTTGAGGTGTCGTGGGCCTAACTTAACGAAACGTCGGTGAAGGAAGGTGCCCACTTGAAAACCCCAATGACATGCTTCATACTGCTGTTGGCTAGGGTAGGTAACTGGTGATTTGTGTCTTGTTTATTAGTTTGTTAGCCTGTTAGCTTGTTTTATTCTGGATTGGGCTTCTAAATGTGTTTTTCCTCGGATTTTGGCACAAGGGATAGTAACATCTTGTCCTGTGTATTAATTAATACAATACAGGCATGCCCAGGCACTGAGTCTGGAAGCAAACAGTTTAGGAACTTGTGTACTGTACGCGCAACTCATGGAGTGTTTGGTATCAATATTCTCCGAATCGCAACCCACATTGATCTATATAAATCATGGGTATGTTTAATAATGCTTTGTAAATGTACAACATGGTCCCATCTTCCTCCTTAAACCAAAGGTCATCGAATGGAAGTGGGGGGTCAAAGGCTATAAACCACTTCACATTCCTTTTTAAGAAGAGCCAGCAGACATTCACTGTCGTGGTCTTTTTGTGTGTGACAAAATGGAATTAACAAACCTCATGATTCTATACTTTGTCAAGTTAATTAGTATTACATACTTCTTGAGTAGGAATGTATATGTATAGTGTGTTAATGTGTGTGTGACAATCATTTAATTTGTTACCGTAGATCTAACAGTGTTGACATGTTATCGAATCTAGGGTAACTCTTTTTAATTCACCCAAGATAAGTGATTTAATTAACCCATGGTTTCATTAGATATGTTTGTGTTACGTACACGTATACAAGATTTGGTAAAGATATGTGTTCCAGAAATAGTTTTGGTTTATTCCTTAAATATAAAGATACACCACACATGTTTGATTTCAAAACAATCAGAATAATGTGTGTGATGTAATTCTGAAAGTATCATGGCCATGAAGTCATTTGATGAGATGTTTTAAGCATGTGATAAGTTTTAAGGGAAAGAGGTAGATGTCTTTCTCGCCGCCAGCCCCTGGATAAACAGTCGTAAATCTTTCGTGGGCCATCCAGTGTAACAAGACCAATGTCTATAATATCTATCTATCTATGTAGTTATCTATTTACCTCTCTTTTCCCTCTATATCTTGTCTTTATCACACCAAGAGTGATGTCAAGAAATATAAATATGCTTGTAAGAGAAATAGTTTAGTTGAGTTCTAAACCCATACCCTTATCTGAATGCAATAGAAGGCAGGGCCATGCCCCTTTCTCCTGACAGGAGGAGATAAAAACTGTGGCTGGCTGCGCTCTAACAGACTTGTGCAGACGAAAGAAGAACTTTGGACACAACAACAAGGACTTTTTAGAACAGGCAGAGCCCTCTGCATTCAAGATGTAGTCCTATACTTTTAGGCCTCAAAAGATGCCATGCTTTTGAAGGCCATTGCAGCTTTCACCACACCAAATGGTGATTGTCTCATATAATTCTGCCACCAACAAAGATTATCACGTGGCCCTATTGAGGAATGGACCGCTGCTTGAGAACACTGTACTGAGCAGGCCGTCTTCCCAAAATAGGCACGCTGACTTTTAAGGATGGTTTTTCAGTTCCAGACGATATAGGTTTCCAAGAGTGGAAACAGATTTCAAGGAAAACCTGGCTCTCATCGAACTAAATATAGCGAGATTAGATACCTTTTGTTGCTTTATTTTTGATAGGTGAAGCTTAAATCATTTTTGATGATCCCTTTTATAATTGCCATTACTAAAGGGCGATCCCCCTTTTTCAACGGGATGAGATCCTCTAACCAAGAGGATCATTAAAAGACCATTGAACCAACAGCCAGCCGGCCTCTGGGACCCCCTCGTCTGCCTGTCCAAGAGCAGACATGCCGCCCGTCGTCGCCATGACAACCCAGGCCGCGTCAGGCCAGAGAGAGGAGTCCGCCGGCTTGACCACAGCCTCCCCACGTCAGGCAAAGTGACCACACGTCTTTCTGCTTAGTGTGAGAGTGCTGTGAAGATAGAGTAACTTAGAATACTCACCTATTGAATTAGAATATGTATTTAATTAGGTTAGGTTTAAACTAGGCTTTCTTTGAATATCTTATTCCCTTCCTTTTCACTTTTCTCCTCCTTACCTCTCAATCGAACAAGGTGTTATGCATAATACTGTGATTTTACTATTTGATGGATTAAATAAACGCATTCTGTTTTGAAGTTAAAACTTGTTCATTGCTTGTTATAATAATATCAGTCGATTAAAGATCTCCCTTCCTTTAGAACTGATTCTGATTCCCTGTGACCTACGGCAGGAGTAATATAGATTACTTATTAAAGTAATGTAAATTGCTTATTAAAGTAATATAAATTACTGATCAACGTGGTGGTGCTCCGGGGTTTTGATATTAAATTATTGAATCAATAGTGATATCAAAATCCATATTTCTATCTAAATTCCTTACAATAGCTACAAACTATACTTGCCATTTAGACTTCAAAACTATATTTACAAGACTTGTAGTCCAATTCAAACCCAAACTGAAGTGACAAAAAAAACAATCTTTAAATCAGATTGACTTACCCTAAAATTAAATAAAAAGCCTTCATCCTTAGTTTAAAATAATAAATTCCATAACATTTTATTTTCCATTGGATGAGCTTAGTTCTCAAATAAGATTAAACCCTAATACAGTGAGATTTCTCACCATAGCCAATATTTATAAAACTAGAAGTCTTATTCAAACTCAACCTGGACAGTGACAAAGAAAACAATTAAATCAACTAATCAAACCTACAATATATTCAGAATTCAACTTAACTATTATATAGGGTATAATCCCAACATTTCTTTGTCTTTTTACATTGTTAGGTAGATGAGCAACCTGAAAATGCATGTACACTATCTTCTATCCATGCATCTACCCATCTACAGCATCAGTCTCCTGTTGCCCTTGGCAAAAACCCTAACAAATTCATCCATGTCTAAGCTATTTGTTATTGCTTTCTCATGGGCCAAGATCACCAAATTTCTCTTTCTGTCATGTAACATGGTACGACGAAAGGGGGTTAGGACTCGTGACAGTGTGGAGAAGGAACTCTCACATGATGCTGAAGACACACCAACCACCAGGGCTGTTACATACAATTTATGCAAGTCAGGAAAAGCTTCCTTATACTTCTCCAGGTGTTTACACACAGTGGGCAGGTCTGCTTCATTCGGGCATTTCTTGAGCAACATTGGTTTTGCAACAAGAATTTCATTGCTCACATCATCTGCCGCAGTGCCAGCAAGCACATACAGAGGGCCCAGCACGGTGGCATCCAGAAATGCAGTAGATTTGGGTACAAGACTGGATATGGCTTTCATCAGGTCTACATTCTTTTTGGAAAATCTGTTTTCCATTTCTGAAATAGCCCTGTCAAGGATGTTGAGCAGGGATCTTTTCAGATACTGAGAGGGGGTGATGGTGGGATTATCACAATCTGTATGACCCACAGTTGAGAGCACAACACTTTGACCAAGGTGTTTGCTCAGTGTTCTCCTTCTCTTTGGAGGATTTGAATCATCCCCAGCAGGTGCCTGAGAAAGCTCTGTCCAGCAATCATCTTTACAGATGTCTTTTAAGCATTTTAGTGATGTACTAACAACCTCACCAGCACTGCACATATCCACAGACAGAGACTGTAGAATCGCATTAGCTGGTTTCAAGACAGCAAGAACCCGCACTATAAATTTGCCAATCTCAAAGAAATTCTGCCTCTTAATTTGAATTAACAGGCCTGATGCCTCAGTGGACAGATCAACTGTGGCACCATCATCCTCTGAGATCTCTGACAGGATAGTGAGAAGACGGTCTTCATTCTCAACAATGCACCTTGTCACATCATAATGGCTTGTCCAGCGAATTTCAAGCAGTCTTTTAAGACAAGGAGCATCATACTTTTCTGACACATAGTGGTGATGGCAGAAGTTATACAGAGAGCTAGAGAGGTCGAAAAACTTTCTGGCACATGGCTCCCCCTGTATAGCATGCACAACCACCAAGTGTAACTGGTGGTTGTAACAGTGAATATATGGAATATATCTGGCAAGCTTCTTTTGCAGCAATGCTTGCACACCACCTCGTACTCCACTCATCACTGATGCACCATCGTAACACTGGCTAACTATGTTGTCAGCACTGTAGCCAGCATCAGAAAGATGTCTCAATATTTCATTGGACATGTACTCCGCATCAAGTTGATGCAAGTTAAACAGCCCAATCAGATGCTCCTCTGGCATGGAATCACATACAAACCGAATCATTATGGACAAATTTTCAATATTGCACCTGTCCCTAGTCCCATCACTTTTCAGGCAAAATCCTACAGAGTCAGCCTTTGCATACTTCTTCCTGACCTCTCCCAAAACCATGTTTGCCAGTGTTTCAATTATCTCATTTTGAATATGTGGGGAGGTGTACCTGGCATTTTTAGGTATGCCCTTAGCAATGTCAGCTAGCTTTTCGTCCTTCTCTATGGTGTATTCAAACAGCTTCAAAAAGAGACCCGCGGGGCGTGGCTGAGCAAGACATGGAGTAAGACGCTTTTCTCAGAGCTCCTGCAGAATCGATAATATTTACGCATAAAAACAGCAGTTTCTGCATGTAAACCAGCCTAAAAGTTTGTTGATGTCACCATAAAGACACTAGACGTCGAATTATGTGTACAACGTCGACCTGAATGGCGGATAAACTCCAAAAGTTTAGATACGAGGGAAGCACCACACGGCCTTCAACAAGACACACGAGGCGGACGGCTAATCAGAACCAAACCCTATCCACCCCGGTTGGAAAAGAAAAAAGTATGGCGGTCGCTGAAGAGATTAAAGCTGACATATTATCTTCCCTGAAAGGAGAACTTGCCAAAATGATACGAGAAGAACTTAAGAGTGCTTTGGCGGAAGATTTTGCTGGCCTCAAAGCGGAATTACAAGCGGCACGCACTGAAATCGCAAGTAGCAATACCGCAATCCGAGCCGAAGTTAACCAGATGAAGGCAGAGATCCAAGATGTGAAGGGCGGGTTATCAACATGGTCTGACGAAGTGGCTTCGCTACAAACCACAGTGGGCAGCCTTCAAAACCAGGTGATAACCCTAAAAGATCGCTGTGAAGACATGGAGGGCAGAATGAGACGGGGCAATATCCGGATAATTGGCATCGACGAGCGCCCAGACTCCAGCACTCCCGCAGCGGTGTCTAACGTTATCAAAGAGGTGCTGCAGATGAACCGAGAGGTGAAGATTGACCGCTCACACCGCGCCCTCGCTCCCTGGAAACCAGGAGACAAGCCACGGGTCATCATCGCCAAGCTGCGCCATGACGGGGACGCCGCGGAGATCCTGAGGAGAGCCCGAGACAAGGCCCCGCTGATTTACGAGGGGAAACGCATCGCAATATTCCCCGACTACACTGCCACCGTTGCCAAGGCCAGAGCCGCATTCACGGACGTGAGGAAGGCGCTGCGTGGACGGAGAGGAGTCCGCTACGGTATACTCTACCCAGCCAGACTACGGATTTCACATAAGGACAAGGACAAAGAGTTTCTCGATGCCACAAAGGCCATGGAGTACGTTCAGAAGACGGTGATTCCATCTACAGAGGCTGAAAACTGAAAGTGTATCCTTAATGCTGTCAGCTTGGCTGTATTGACAGTATAGACTGCCTAAAAGATATGGATGTAGCCACCACGAAGACGCCCACTGTGAACTGATGATTACTAGTGATCTTTCTTTTTCTTTTTGCTGTTCATTCTCTAGTAACAGGTTAGTGCCTTAAACATGATTCTATAGAGAAATTTGGCCCTATACTTAATTTAATATATATATATATTTTTTTTTTCATTAGGCCATACTTTTATTTTATAACTGAGTCAATTTTGTCCATAATCTTTTCATCTATTTCACTAGAAACTACACTAATAATAAGATATGCTTCACCTGTAAGGGAAAAAATGGTATTGACGGTATAGACTGCGTAGAGATATGGACATGGCCACCAAGATGCAATCCGGAGAGCTGATGATTATGAGTGACTTTTGTTAGTTTCTGTACACCCTTTAGTAAAATGTCAGTGCCCTAAACACAACATTATGGGGAAATTTAGCCTTATACATCATTTAATATATTTATCTCCCCAGGCCATGTGGTGGATATATATATAAAAAAAAAAAAAAATCTAGATTTTTCAATATCCTCACCTACGTCAGTAATAATCACACTAATAAGAGAAGCTAACATTCCTGTCTTATCTTACTTTTATTTTACTGTGTAACTCAGAGGGCTAATTCGTCAAGAGATGCTGTTTGATTTAATACATAATCGAGCTATGACCTGCAGGAGCCTGAGTGGCTATTGCTGGATTTTCTTTCTCTTTCTAGAACCCACAGCACAGTTGAACTCAATCTAAACTGTGCACTTTTGCTGCTTTTCTTTAGTAGCTAGGGACCAGGTCCCAACTTTTGATATCAATGTTGATTGATTGTCTTATTATTTGCTATGTTCTTTTTGTTATGATCCCTCTGTTCCCCAGGGATCCTGTGCGAAACATAACAACAAGGTTATCAACACTTCTCCTTATCCAGATTCCTATTGCCTTTGTCGAAGCTAAACCATCTTGGTACAGCTGTGCCAATTCCTTTTGCCTATTACACTCCTTTTGGTTTAATTATTTATCTCCACTCCTCATAATCCACATATCAATATACATTTTGTATGTGCAAAATACTAGTCTCCCCAGCTCCCAGGATCAGGGGAGGAAAGTAGAAACTACATATTGTAAGCAATGAGCACACTAAAAATTATAAGCTATAATGTCAAAGGTCTTCATAGTCCAATTAAGAGAAAGAAAGTTCTACATCAGCTGAGACAGTCCGGATGCCAGATAGCATTTTTACAGGAAACTCATTTATCTGATACGGAACATGAAAAGTTAAAAAAGTCATGGGCAGATAAAGTATATTACTCTTCGCACCGATCAGGGAGGAAGAAGGGAGTATCCATACTTATACATAGACAAATTAATTTCATACAAACATTGGTACACACAGATACTGAAGGGAGATATACCTTAGTTAACGGATCAATTGACGGCATAGAAGTGTCCCTCATAAATGTATACGCACCTAATGAAGACGATCCTGACTTCATCAGGACATTATTCAATGTGATATTGCGGTATAGCTCTGGCCTGATATTGATGGGGGGAGACTTTAATTGTGTGATGTCTCAACTAATGGACAGGCAACCTGCCTCTAAAGCTCCACTTTCTAGAATGAGTAAAATGCTCAAACATCAAACTGTAGAAACAGGTCTGGTGGATATATGGAGAAGCAAGTTCCCAAGAGGCAGGGACTTCACCTTTTATTCAAATAGGCACACATCCTACTCAAGGATTGATTATTTCTTCACCCCCGAGGCAGAATTGCATAGGATTACGAACATTGAGATATTGCCTATTACCATCTCTGATCATGCACCCCTCGCATTAAAATGGGATATAGGCCAGAGACCAACTTCAAAACAATGGAGACTTAATGCATCCCTTCTCAATGATAAAGAATTTACCACCCTCATTACAACAGAGCTCAAGAAATATCTAGATACAAATACCTCACCTGAAACATCACCCCTTATACTGTGGGATTGTGCTAAAGCATATATTAGGGGCCATATTATTTCCTTTACCTGTGCTAGGAAAAGAAAGAGGGAAGCTAAACAGCGAGAGTTAGAGGGAAAAATAAAAGAGTTGGAATATAAACATAAACAAACCGCATCTATTAGTCTCACAAATAGCCTAATCACAACTCGTAGAGAACTTAATAACCTGCTATCAGAAAAGATTGAAGGCAACTTAAGATTCACTAATCAAAGATATTACGAATTTGGCAACAGGGCAAGTAGACTATTAGCGTTTAGATTGAGAAAACAGCAATCGGCTAATATAGTACAGAAAATAAAATTACAAGACACCTTTGTCACAAAACCAGATAAAATAGCAGAATCCTTCGCAGAGTTCTACAAATCTTTATACAAGAACACGGACACTTGTTCTGATGATGCAAAACTCGCTGAATATCTAAATCACATCAAACTATCTGAATTAACAGAATCAGCGGCTAAAGAGCTAGATGAGCCAATTACAGAATGGGAGATCAAGCAGGTGATTACAACACTTAAAAATAATAAAAGTCCGGGGCCAGACGGCTATATTAATGAATTTTATAAAACTTTCAAAGACTTGTTGTCTCCCCTCTTGTTAAAAGCATACCATCATGCATTAGAGTCAAAAACTATGGCACCATCTTGGACAGATGCAACTATTGTAGTTATACATAAAGAGGGTAAAGACCCCACTGAATGTCAGTCCTATAGACCAATATCACTTCTGAACACGGATTTACGGATTTTAACAGCAGTCTTGGCCAGACGAGTTAATAGGATAATCACTCAAATTATTCATCCGGACCAGACTGGATTTATCACTGGAAGATATTATGGCGATAATTTACGACGCTTACTGAATATAATATCCCATCAAAAACATAAGAATTCCGAATCAATAATTTTGTCTTTAGATGCTCAAAAAGCATTTGACCGAGTGTCATGGCAATACTTATTCCAAACATTGAAACGGTTGCAATTTGGCCCTAACTTTATTAATTGGATACGAACACTCTACTCATCCCCGCACGCCGCTGTTAAAGTCAATGGCTGTAGATCAGATAGATTCACGCTAGAGCGCGGCTGTAGACAAGGCTGTTCTTTATCACCACTATTGTTCGCGATTAGTATCGAGCCACTAGCCCAGCTCATCAGAGATGATAATAGTATAAAAGGAATTATTATAAACAAAGAAGAGCATAAATTATCACTATATGCAGACGATGTACTATTATATATCACAGAACCTGCAACAACAATACCACATTTAAAGGAGCTTATCTCTAAGTATGGTAAGATAAATGTGGACAAAACCGAAGCGATGGATGTCAATGGCAGGATTCCACAAAGTGTTAAACTTCAAAGTGGATTTAAGTGGCCTAAAGAAGGTATTAAATATCTTGGCATATATATACCCCCATCTCTACAGAATTTATATGAGGCTAACTATAATAAAATAATTCGGCGTATTAATAGCGATTTGGAACGATGGGATATGCTTCCTCTTTCTCTACTTGGTCGGGTTGAAAGTATCCGTATGAATGTCTTGCCCAGACTACTTTATTTGTTTCAAATGCTGCCTATAGAAATTCCGAAATCAACTTTTGACTATCTGGACAGAATAGTCTCGAAGTTCATATGGCAAAAAAAGCGCACTAGAATTCGATTTAAAACACTACAACTATCTAAGCCAAACGGAGGACTCAAACTTCCAAACTTAAAATATTATTACTGGGCGGCACAAATGAAGCCCTTGATAGCGTGGATTCAGAACAGTACACATACGCGCTGGCTCAATATCGAAGAAAGTATGTGCCCAGAGCCCCTACGACTCCTACCGTTTCTAGATTTCCCTATTAAAGACATGGCAGTCTGGACTAAGACTACACTTAAAATCTGGAAGAAAATACGGGCATGTTTTGGGCTTCCGAAGTTTATCTCATCACTAACAAGCATTGGATTTATGAAGACCTTTATACCGAACAACTTGGATATGGGCTTTAAAAAATGGACAGATCGTGGTCTGACTTATCTGTATCAGTTGTTCAAGGATGACGAGTTCAAGACATTTGAGCAGTTGAGAAGTGACTATAGTCTTCCCAGGACAGATTTTTATAGATATTTGCAGATAAGAACCTTCCTGATGTCACACAGAGAATGGGTGAAAATCCTGGAACCTACCCCCATAGAGCAGTACTTTATAGAGATTCAAAGGGGGAAGGAAGATAAGAAAGTTATAGGTGAATTATATTACATATTTTTATCTATGAACCAACATAATTCCCTACAGATAAAGTGGAGATGGGAGGCGGAAATAAATGAGGAAATGTCACTGGATACATGGGAGGAGGTGTGCACTGAGGCACACCTAGCTACAAATTCAAACACATGGAGGGAATTTAAATGGAAAATAATCACTAGATTCTTTAGAACACCAGAAATTGTAGCCAAAATGGGTCCCTCACTTTCCAGCTCTTGCTGGCGAAATTGTGGAGCCGATATGGCCAATCACACACATGTATTCTGGCTATGTCCTAAGCTAAATTTATTCTGGGGAGAGGTATTTGACGCCTTAAAAGAGGTCTTCCAACAAGATATACCGCGAGACCCCACAGTGGCACTGTTAGGGGTAATACCTGAAGGCCTAGGCGGGACGGCCAAAAAATATCTTTTAAATATACTGTTAACTACAGCCTTAAAGTGTATTACTATAAGATGGCTGAAACCAGATCCCCCCACATATAATATATGGATCCAAAAAGTGTGGGATATTTACCAGATGGAGCAAATCACGTACACACTAAGGCTTCAGAAACCAATTTTTGTTAAAAGATGGGGGCCTGTCATGGCTCTAATAATGCAATGACTACCCAATGCTGTACGCCCCCCTAGTCTAATTTCCATTCTCTTACACATTTCTGATAGATATCACATACATACATACATACAATCATTAGTTCCCCCAAAGTAAATTTCTCTCTTCTCTCTCTCTCTCTTGCTCACCTCCCTATCTATGAAGCACAAATTATAAGTATAATAGTAATATAGTATAATAGTATAATATATTAAGCAAATTATGCATATGTCCAGCAGGACATATGTATAATTTCCAATTAACATTCTCTCACACATTTTTGATAGATATCACATACATACAGTACACACTAGTCCCCCCGATGTAAATCTCTCTCTTTCTCTCTTCTCGCTCTCTCTCTTGCTCTTCCTATCTATGAAGCGCTGCTGGACATATGTATATGTTGGAGTGGAGGTTTATTATTATTTTTTATTTGTTTGGTTTCAGGCTCGGTGTTCATTATTATTGTCATTAGAAAGCTATGAGTGTATATACAATGATAATGTGTACAAATAACACACTGCTGGAAAAGGAAAAGGAAAAAGTAAACAACTGTAATCGAAGGAATACAATGATGTACAATGTTGATGTAAACCAAATAAAAATTAAGTTAAAAAAAAAAAAAAAAAGACCCGCAGCAATATCATCAGCAGCACCGTCAGTGTCACACTCAGCAGCATGAGTGACAGTGTCATGCCTTTCTGTTGTTCCACGAAGCCCTAACTCGTTCACGCACAGAAACTTCACTACACCACCAATACTCTTGACATAATATCGGTTCTTTTCAATCTGCGTTTTACCTACCAGTATGTCTATGGTTTCCCCTGTTGCCTCTCTGCGTTTGTGCTCAGACCAGGTGGCTGCAGCCTTTGTGTGAGTCTGGCTGGATTCATGCTTATTTAAGCCCCTGTCACGCTCAAGTGCTGCTTTCCAGTTGTTAAAACCACGCGAGGTAAAAACAACGTCCTTATCATTGCCTTGGGGATATTTTCGACAGGGGAAACAAAAGCATGCATCCCGCACAACAGAGTACTCCAGCCATGGTCGTGTGCGGTACCAGGCAGGATTGAATGATCATGATACAGCACCAAATGCACGCTTTGGGTAGCTAGTTACTAGTATTGGCTGGGATGGTGCATCGCCATTTAAGTCGCTAACTCCTCCGTCAGGTGAGGCTGAGGGAGCCGAGGGAGGGAGCTGCATTGGGGCAGTCGGAGCAGCAGCAGTGCTTGTGGACGGTACAGGTCTAACGTTCTCCGGAGTCTCTGCTGATGTGCTGGCGGCCGCGGCAGCATCGCTAGAGACAGGAGAAGCAGCAGCACGGGGCTTTGGTATGAGAAAGCGATACATCATCAACGCAGTGTTGTAAATCGCTTTGGATGAAGTACGTGAATGTCATGCAATGTACGTCAAGCTGTGAGCTTTCGCTAGCAGCACAGCATTCACGAACTGAGAGAAAGATTATTCTTCCTAGAAAAGTCACCACGGTGTGTGTGGAAGAATACTAATCGCCGATTGGTTCTCTACTGCTGAGGGCGTGTCTTTGGCTAGGGGTTTGCTGACAGACACATAATTTCTCCACAGTTGAGTCTGGGCGACAGTCGAGTCAGTCTCTCAGAGCTCTGTGTTTCTCAATACAGTACATGAGTCGAGAGGACTTTGGGGGCGGGCTGAAGCTCAGTGCCCACCCAATCAGAAGCTAGAATCGCTACTGGTATTTTCTGTGCAATTTTTCCATTGGCTGGAGGTGAAAATAATCATATTTTCCAACTTTTGATTGGGTGGGCAAGACTCATGTCTGGGTGGGCATTGCCCACCCCTGCCCATTGCTAGAATCGGCCCCGATAGGAAATAAGATGAAACTTTAATGATCCATGTGGGGAAATTGGGTCGCTGCAGCAGGCAAAAATGTATTAGATAAAGAAAATTTGATATAAATACGAATAGAGCTAGTGGGGGTATTAAAGATATAACACGACTGACAATCCTAACATGTAGAGATACACGATATACTGTATTGGCAATCATATGCGTTTCAGCCAATGTTACTACATTTTTAGTATATCGTATCGGTCTGATGAGCAAAATAACAGCAATGTTAATATCGGTTATCCTATCGGCCAAAATTGGCCTTTTGAGATATACATTTAAATATAGGATTTATGGGCTTTTCTGCTGCACATCACACAAAATCTGTGTCGTATTCAACACTTAATTTGTGCACGTGTTTTTATTATGCCTCCGCTGGCGACAGCCAGGCCGGAGGCATTATGGTTTCGGGTTGTCCATCCGTACGTCCGTCCGATGATCGTTAACGCGATATCTGAGGAACGCCTTGACAGAATTTCATCAAATTTGCCTCAAATGTCCACTTGGACTCAAGGATGAACTGATTACATTTTGGTGGTCAAAGGTCAAGGTCACTGTGACCTCACAACAAATGCCATTTTCAAGCTCAGTAACGCATATCTCAGTGTGAAATGTGGAGAAGAAATGTGAATTTCTTTACATTTGGCTCAAACGTCAAAGTCTGGACAGACATGGATGTCGACTGCTCACTTGTTGGCGGAGGCATATATATATTATATCCGCGGTGCAGTCGTTCTAGTTGTATTTTTAGTCATTTTTAGTCCTTTTATATTTCCCATACCAGTTAAAGTCCCATATATGATTTTTTACATCTTGGAGGGTGAGTGGAGCGCTTTCATGGAACCAAGAGTGTTGGATGGATTTTATTCACTGTGATTTATGACGGATACACTGATGTCGGCCTACTCTCTTCTGTGGATTGCCAAAGCCTGACCTCAATACTCTGCCAATCCCAATAGATTGGATGTGGGCTGATTCTGACTTACTTCTGGCAGTTTGCTTTTTGTAAAGTATTTCTCACAACACATTTAGTTTTTCACATTTTGGAGGGAACATTTTGGAGTAGATCCTGACCTTCTCTTGGTCTTGGGAGAGTTAATCTTTGCAGGTTGAGAGACCATGGCAAACATCTTCAGATACAACAGTCGCTTCATTCACAGCCTCCAGACCAAAATGTTTCCATTAGAACAGCCTTTGAAACAGCAATTCATTAATCTGGGAGTGGCACAGATAAAATCTCGCCCAAGGGGAGAAAGGGAGGAAAAAACATGATTGAAATAATATATGGCCACCGACCAAAACCATTCAACCCAGTGCTATCAAAACTGTGAGTACACCAGTCCTAAAAAGACACTCTGAACTGGCTAATCTGACCAAAATAGAGACCATAGCAAAATGAGACCCAGCCATCCCTACCTATTTTCTTTCTGACCAATCCGATATCATTGGTCAACAAAATAATTTCAGACAGTGCTTCTAGACAATAAATTGGACATAGCAGCAGCTGTCACAGTCACAAAAACATGGATCAGTAACAAGATACCACCTGAAATGTTGAACATCAATGGATTTAAGCTACAGTATACTCCAAGAGCAGTAACGGGAAATTATGTGTCAGTCTACATTTGCGACCACATTCCTTCCAGATCACTGACTACCCATTATCGATGTCCCTGACCATCTGGAGTGCATAAATGCTTATGGGTAAGACCATCAGCCGCTATCAGTCATAGCAATCTGTGTTGTGTATGCCCCCCCAAGAACACCTCACGCTGTTGATTTGATAGATCATCTGGTGACGGCGTCTGACACACTGTGGACCACCTATCCCAATTGGCATTGTCATCCTGGGTAACCTTAACCACTTAAACATCCAAGCACTCTGTCAGGGCAACAGAGTGACACGGAGTGTCAGGGCACTCTGTGGCAGGGCTCTGTGTCAGGGCACTCAGGGTTATTGCTGAAACCCTCCCAGGGTTTCAGCAATATGTTCACATTGTGAACAACAGCACAAGGAAAGACAAGCTATTGGACAAATGCTACGGCAACATTAATCATGCATATGAAGCTAGAATCAGACCCCCCCTCTCAAATTTGGACCATAACACAATACAGCTAATACCCACATTTAAGTCTGCCATTAAAAGAAGCAAACCTGTATCAAAAACTGTCAGTGTGTGGCAAGACAAGAACAAGGAGGAGCTAAGTGGCTGCTTCTTTGCCACAGACTGGCAGGTTTTCCTACAAGATAACAACATTGACGGAATTGCAGAGGCGATCACAGGGTATCTCCATTTTTGTGTGGACTCAATAGTTCCAAAAAAGACCATCAGGATATACCCTAACAACAAGGACTACATCACCCCTGCCATTAAAAACTGCATCAGGAGAAAGAAACAAGCTTTTCGGAATAACAACAAGATGGAACTCAAATCAATCCAAAATTAACTCAAGGGGAAGCTAAGGGAAGCCAGAGACGGGGACTGCCCCCTAGTCCGATACCTCACGAGTCCGATACCTCACGAGTCCGACACCTCATGGTTTTGGGTTAGGGTCTGGGGGAGGTTAGGTTTAGGCGTGGGGGTGGGAGAGGTTAGGTTTTGGGTTAGGGTCTGGGGGAGGTTAGGTTTAGGCGTGGGGGTGGGAGAGGTTAGGTTTTGGGTTAGGGTCTGGGGGAAGTTAGCCTCTTTTTTCGGACTCGTGAGGTGTCGGACTCGTGAGGTATCGGACTTGTGCCATGGCACCCCAGAGACTACGTGTCCGAGAGGCTTTTTCAAACAACAGCTCGAAAGAGCTGTGGGACTCTGTTAAGGAAATTACCAACTTAAACTCCGAAAAGAAGGACATGCACGTATACAATGAGCTAGGAAAAGCAAATAAATGTAATACTTTTTATAAATGTTTCGACTCTGATTCTGCTAGGAACGTTAATGAATGCAGAAAGCTGTTAACCACAGTGGTGTGCGACCCGATAAAGCACAGAATAGTAATCGATTCAAGTGCTGTGGATAATGTTTAAAAAAAAATGCACATAAAAAAGGCCAGCGGGCCAGACTGTATCTCTGCTCTTCTTCTTAAAACCTTTGCTGAGGAGCTAAGTCCAGCTTGGAGTCCTCTATTTCAGTTGTCAGTAGACTCGGGTACTATCCCTGCTATATGGAAAAAAGCTGTCATTATTCCTGTTGCTAAAAAATCCTGTCCTAAGGAAAATAATGATTTCAGACCAGTAGCATTAACATCAATAGTGATGAAATCATTAGTATTATAGTAGAAAAACTACGTGAGGAGGTAGAACATCTCATAGACCCCCACCAATTTGCTTATAATAGAGGTAAAGACACTGCTGACGCTCTAAATTCTACAACTCACCTGATCTTAAAGCACCTTGAGGATCCCTCAGCGTATACTAGATTAATGTTTATGCATTATTAGATGCTACAGTGCTTTTGTCATAGAAAGGCAACAGCAGGTAAAAGTTAACTCCACACTCTCTGACATACAGGTCATAAGTATGGGAGCCCCTCAAGGCTGTGTAAGCTCTCCTTTTCTTTTTATAGCATATACAAATGATCAGAATCAGTATTTTAACAATTATATAATTAAGTTCTCAGACGACACAGTCATTCTCAGTCTATTGGAAAAATCTTTAAATGTTCAATTGTACAAACAAGAGCTAGTAGAAGTTGTGAGGTGGTGTGAGGAGCAGAACCTCTTTCTAAATGTAAAAAAAACAAAGGAAATTGTTTTTGATCCAAGGTCTGTGGGGGATCACAGTCCTATCCTGATCCACGGGGAGAGAGTAGAGCAGGTGACATCGTATAAGTACATAGGCATTTACTTTGATTCTCAGTTAAACTGGGCTCACCAAGTTGATTTAGTATGTTCTCGTATTAACCAGCGCTTGCATTTTTTGAGAAGGCTCAGGGTCCATGGAATGGCAAAAAACATCATGATGCTGTTCTACAGGGCAACCATTGAATCCAGTATCCGTTATGGCATCACTACATGGTTTGGTAACCTGTCCGTTAAACTCAAATCACAACTTCAAAACCTAATTAAGAGGGCTGGTAAAATTATCGGCATGCAGCCCCCATCCTCTCTCCAAGAGATTTTCGAGGAAACGGTGAGGAAGCAGGGCCTCAAAATTACCTGCGACCCAAATCAGTCACATCCTTCATAAAGAGTACGAGATGCTGCTGTCAGGCAGAAGGTACAGGTTACCAAACTGCAAGTTGAACAGATACTAATTTTCCTTTGTCCCACTGTCCATTAAAGCTCTCAATAGTAAGAGATGAGCATCCTGGTACAGTTCAATGCTTTACTCTCAGGGAAGCGGTGCAATATTTAATGCTTTTTCTTTTCATTTCAACCTACTGGGGGGATGGGTAATATTTATTTTGTGAAGGGCAGGTGCAATATGGTATCACTTTGTATGACTGATGTATATGTATATGTAAACTGTAGGTATTTAATGTTAATCGTCGTCTGATTGTATGTGTCAATGTGCTATGTCTCTTGATGCCCAAGAAAAATGTCTCCCGAGGGAGACAATAAAGGCTAATTCAATTCAATTTCAGTTTCTCCCAGGTTGGCTCTGATGGTACCAGGGGAAATGCTGTGTTGGATGTTATCTTAACTGATGTATCATCATCTTACTTTAAACCAACAATACTGCCCCCAATAGGCCAAAGTGACCACAATTCTGTGCTCTGGACCCCCAAAACCAAACTGAGGCTAAAAAAGAGTACCGCCCCCTTGGGGTGACCGCACTCACAGACTTTGACAGATGGATCACTCACCATCCATGGGAAGAGGTGTATGAGGCTCACTCTATCCAATGTAAGGTGACCGCCTTCTATTCTACTATGACAGCAGTCATAGATCTACAGTATATCACCCAACCAAAACCATAAAAGCACATCCCACTGATAAACCGTGGATCACACCCCAGATCAAACATCGCACTCAGGCTGAAATATTTCATCAATGACAGGTCATCTAACACTTGAAAATTCTACAGAGCTATCCATCTAAGGCAGAACACCTGAAGAGAGGCAATCCTCAAAACTGGCATAGAAACATCCAGGCCATGTGTGGCACTAAAAAATCAGAATGCCTAATCAAGGCCCCTAATTGTGACCCAGGAGACAGCAAGGCAATAGCTGAAGCCATTAATTTGAAATGTGCACGTCTCTCAATCCCTGCCTCCTTTGGATACGACAAGCCTACCTGCATTCCTACCGGCCCCCAGAAAACCTCCTATCATGTCTGGCACAAACTACAGGCTGTCAACTGTAGCAAGGCCCCATGCCCTGATTTTATCCTCCTAAAATTCTCAAGGAATTTGCTGTGGAGCTGTGTTCCGCAGTGACTGATATCCTGAACTCTTCCTTCCAGGAAGCATCAGTACCAGAATGGAAAAGGGCTATTGTCGTCCCAGTGTCAAATTCTCAGCCACCCTCTGCCGATCTGGGGAGAGCTGAATAGCCTCCAACACATGTGCAGTGCCAGCCGCTTCTTTTCACCTGATAGTGGGGAGCTTCACCGGCAGGACGTAGCACATGGGAGGACCCACCAGTTCCCTTCCGCCCCGAACAGGTGCAACAGTTGCATCCATGTACTGTGCAGTACTTTCGTTAAGTGTATTAACGCACACACTGTATTTTAATTGTAAGGTTAGGTTAATAGGTTGTATTGCAAGTTTTGATAATATACAGCTAGCCCGTCTGGTGGCAGAACTAAACAAGTCAACTCGATGCAGTGTGGCACACTGCAAGTTTTTACACAATTGTCATTGGCCTTGCAACAAACTCAATCACAAAACCTATTGGCATCTAACAATTAAAAAGCAAACCCTGGGTAAACACAATTAGCACATTATCAAGTTTCAGTCAGTTTAATAGATCCAAGTATATTAATGTGATGTCAACAAATCAATCAATTTATATAGCACCAATACATCAGCTATTTTACCGCACATGTCTTGTGGCAATTAAACAATTGTGAGATGAGAGAAAAGATAATCTTCTTTTAAATTACTAATAACAACATGTAAGCGATGGGGTCTACGTATGCGTTTTGATGAAGAAGAGGCACAGATATCTTTGAAAGTTATCTCCGTTTATTATGATGACAACAATAAAAACAAAATCCTCTGATCAATCCTGACCCATAGCCTAGCCTAGAGTGGTAGTAGTTCTCTCTTGGTCTTCATCAGTCCCCTGAGGAAACAAAAAATGTTATTACTCACGGTTGACGTCAACATTACAGCTCAGTTGTAGCCTAGTTATGCTAACGTTAAATTACCATGTAGTTATAGGCTAAACAGGCCTGTTAGCCATTTGACATACAATTCCAACAACAATAAAGATGTGTTCATTATGCATATAAACCCCGTAATTCTTGTATTATTTGACCACATACAAGCTGGGTCTGTGATACCCTGGCAATACCCTGCTGACAACCCCTACTTGTGGAGCTTGTAAAAAAAAAGGTCAAAATACTGTCAAATTGAAATCTGAAACCACGGCTACCAACCTGTAAGCTGCTCTAAAGTTGTTCGAAGTGAATTAATTATCAATTAATGGTGAAATCGCATGCAGAAAAAAAGAAAGAAACTTACTGGGATCTGCTCATGACATGAACGCGCTTCTGTGCGCTTCTCCAGCAGGAAACGTCATGGGATATGTAAGTAAACATGCGCACATCCCTTGGACCGAATGGCGGCCTCTGTAAAACCTGGAAGAAACCCCGTCAAAAAGCCAATGAGCAGCCTTCGTTCAAATTAATGGGTGGGCGTGTCCTATACCCTATCCAGTTCTTTTAATACATCTATGGCAGCACCATGCCTCTAATGCACTTGTTGTGCCGTAACCTTTTCCCTCCACACAACTCGTGGGAATACTGACCCCTAGTGTTCCAGGAGACCAAGCCCTCATCATTTACTAGGCCTCCAGACTAACTTATTACACTAGGTGCACCGGTGCACCTTACTTTTTAATTTAGGTGCACCAGCACATAATTTAGGTACACCCACATTTTTCACCATGCCTTTTGGCAGCGCAATAATACATTTTAAGCGTTATGGTAAATGGTAAATGGACTGCATTTATATAGCGCTTTTATCCAAAGCGCTTTACAATGTGCCTACATTCACCCATTCACACACCGAAGGCGGCCAGCTGCCGCGCAGGATGCTGGCACAGCCATCGGGAGCAATTTGGGGTTCAGTGTCTTGCCCAAGGACACTTGCGGACTGGAGGAGCTGGGGATCGAACCACCGACCTTCTGGTTGGTGGACGACGCACTCTACCTCCTGAGCCACAGCCGCGTTACCTTCTTTGGCTGGGTTTCCCAAAAGCTTCTTTGCGCTAAGAAGCTAATTTAACCCTTCTTAAGGCCCCCTTAAGAAGCAAACGCGTTTCCCAATTGCTTCTTTACGAAGGCATGCGTTTCCCAAAAGCTTATTAGCGCTAAGAAGCTTCTTTGACCCTTCTTAAGGCTCCCATAAGAAGCCAACGAAGCCAACGTGTTTCCCGATTGCTTCTTAGCCTAAAATTATCTTCCAATTATCTTCCGTTAAGAAGGCTGCGTTTCCCAAAAGCTTCTTAGCGCTAAGATGATCTTTCATTAAGAAGGTTTTGTAAGAAGGGTCTGGGGCATTCTTAACACCTTCTTAATGACAAAACACTGGCAGATCCAGCCGCGTCAGGCAAAAGGAATACTTGTGTCCACTGTTCCTCTTGTGCTTTTCCCTTTTTCCTTTCTTTCATGCACCCTTTAGTGTTTAAAATTGGGGAACACTTGAAAATCTCCCCTCTATGTATGGTTACTTGTGTTTTAAATGTTTTACCGTAGGCTATATTCCTCTAATCAGAATGGATTCCTTTTATAATGTTGTGGATTTATATAGCACCTTTCACAGAACCCAAGGTTGCTTAAATTCTGTAGTGTTTCTCTGTTTTGTTGTATGCTGTGTATATAAAGCAATTTGAACTGCAGTCCATGTCTGAAATAAATAATGTTTAATAAAGTTTAACATGACCATGATTAGGTTATTCTACAACAGTGTTTCTCAACCACTGGGTCGTGGCCCACTGGTGGGCTCAGAGTGCCATCAAGTGGGCCGCAGAGGACCTCTCACATCGAGATGGTGGACAGCTCCAGTTAAGATGCTTCTTAAGAGCCTTCTATTTTTTTTTTTTTTCTCTTCTGTTAAGAAGGCGTTTGGGAAACACTTCTTTGGAGCCTTCTTAACTCCTTAAGAAGCTTCTTAACGCCTTAAGAAGCTTCTTAACTCTTAAGAAGCTTCTTTGTTGGGAAACTCAGCCTTTGTCATTTTGTATACATATTGGTAATTTCTTAAAGTGATACGCTCAAATATAATATTTTCATGTAAATAAATGTCAGTTAAATCACTATCTATCACCAACTGACTTAACACAATGGGGATTGAGCCTATGGACCATTGATGGAAGCCTTTGCATTTTAAGTATTGCAGCATTTATGAACTAGGTGTCTGTGGTTATCACCTTACATTATGCTCCTAAATTGAAGTTAGGAGCACATAAAGATTTTAAGGACACAATGATTCATCTCAGATTACAATTTAGTTTAATTCAATTAAAGTACCGAATTCTCATTATGTACCATGAATTTCTTACCAGAATGACTCAATGCAGCTCATTGGCTTTTGTTGTCATTAAATTATCATTAACCATTTATTTACTCATTTGTAGTTTGCCTAACATTATGGGCTCTATTTTCCCCCTGGCCTTAAATTTGCGCGGCACGGTGCTATTAGTGGGCGTGGTCACGCGCATTCCCTAATTTTTCCTGCCAGATTGCACGGCGCTAACCATTTAACCACGCCTTTTTAAGCGTAGAATTATTCACAACTGTGGCCATTGGCGATCTCCAGTAAACCAATCACATTCTTCGCTTCCAAGCTCCGATCCACGGAGATCCAGTCCGGTTGCGGCTGCATGCTGTCACCTATCCATGCCAATTTGGAGATCTCAGCGCATCACAGATCATAGCCTAAACAACACTGTGTGGCAATAAAAGTATTCAACTTCGAGTGCTGTCCTCCTTTCTCAAGGGTCCTAAAAAATCTAATCTGACCCAACCCAACCCGCTTGAGACGCGGACCGAGATCAACTCGCCCGCCATGTCACATACACTCAGCCCGAGACCAAAACAAACAAACAGTTATTAGACCTAGGACATTATAAAAAGTGTGCAATTAATGGGAACGGTATGTATGTGTTAATCCCATAAATGTTTTTCAGCTTTCATGCATGCTGTTATATGGACGTATGCTTATCCCTTTTCGGGCTCTCTCTCCTGCATCTCCGCTGCGTAATTACGCACGCAGTAGCCCCGCATTTTCCACCAATTTAGTCCGTCATTTTCCCCTTGGCGCTAGGGATGCACATTTTCCGCAAATCATTGGTAACGTTAACAATCAATCAAACGATTAATTGTAATTAAAAATACAAAATTTTCCAAACCATACCAAATGCGTTTTTTCCTCAATAAAACCTTTATTTATGCAGCACCAACTTATTGTATATTTCTCACAGCATTGCATAGCATAGCCTACGCTATGAAACACATAAAAACATAGAGGCATAACTTTTTGGGCTCACTTACCCACGCAGATTGTTTACTTTTTCTGCTGCAGTGCGTCGCAGCTCTTAAACGCTGATGCCGAGGTGCTCAGCTCCAGTCCAGGTGAGACTAGGATCCCGAATGAACATTGTTCTGTGATTGTTGTACATGCGTCACAACTCTTCCTCTTCCTCGCTGATGGTGGCCGCGTTGCTCCAGGTTTGAGGAAGAGGAGCGAGCCAATTTGTCCGAATGAACACTGTAGAGCATCTTATGACTTGTCTGAAAAGGGCTATAGTGATGTAGCCGAGTGTCCGGGTCCGCCTATTACTTACACTTTGTTAATAAAACAATAAACGAGAGTCAGGCTGTAACGTTATAACACGTTTCCACATTTATTCTCAGTTAGCGCCTAGCGTTAACACTAACACGAGTCAACACCGGCTCTGTCTCTGTCAACAACAAAGTCCCCCACTTCCTATACGGCAGCTCTCGAGGGCACAAACACAGAGCCTCGCATACACGCTGAACAGTCTGTTACAGTGATATAATTGCGCCCTCTGGAGGATCATTGAAAAATGATTTGAAAACACCATCTAATGCACGTTGCTTTTACGTTTTGTTTTGATCTGGTAATTTTTCTTTGCTCGAGTAAATCCTTAACGAGCAAGTAATCGAGTTTCGATTAATTGGGTGCATCCCTACTTGGCGCACATAAAGAAACATGCTTCTGTCAGTGTCTGCTTGATGGCGAGAGGGACTTCAGCTGTAGGCTACTCGTGACAAAACCAGACATTGAATTTTCAACAGTTAACTTTTGCAGTAGCTAGGCCTAGGTTACTGACTATATCCCCCGCGCACTGAATAAGGCCTGGTTTTGAAAAGCATTAACCGCAAAATTAACGCCCTAAAGCGCATTGCGGGGTGTAAAAACATGACGCTATCTTCCCGAGTCAGGCAGGCACAAAGTGTGTTTTTTTGTGTTTAACACCAGTTTAGCGCCTAAGGCCAGGGGGAGAATAGAGCCCTATGTGTTATTGGTGGTCGTGATTGTGAACGTTCACGTTACTGTGATTAGCGTAGTAGTGACATATCCCACAGTGTTCGTGTGAAATGATAATCTCACTAGTACTGCAGACAGTGAAAAACACTCCAGAGGCTATCACCTAACGTTGCATAGCCAAACCGTAGTAGATACAGTAGCTGCTCTTAGATGGTCTGACAGACAACATAGCCATATTGTCAACAACACATTTTAGCAATCTTGAATTACTTGTTGGGTTACGTTATTATTCCCAGAATTTGCTTGATAGTTATAGTTAGCAAGATGATAACGTTAGCAATGCTAACATTAGACGCTAAGATGTCATTGTCATGCCAGCCAACTAACGCTAGCCAGAACTCATATCTGCTGAAGCCGTAGCTTTGTCTCCCGCGTACAAAACCATCGCAGACACATTTTAATTCGATGATTTCCATCTGTTTGTGACTTCGAGTCGGGACCGGGATCAGTGAGCCAGGGTGAATGGCTGGCTGCAGACAGTCCTGTGTTCGACTAGCAATAAAGAACGATACGAGTTCCAGTTGGATTTTCAAAATAAAACGATTCTGCATAAGTCTAAAAGCACTCGGAAGCAATTGAAAGCATTTTATTTTTGTATTTCTGTCTTTGACACAGCGTGGTGCGCGAGCGTAGCGGTAGAGAGAGAGAGAGTGAGTGAGAGAGAGAGAGAGAAAAAGACGCTACAAATTCCCAGGGTGCACCGGTCCGTGTTATGAAAGTATTTAGGTGCACTGGCAGATTTTAAGGTGGGAAAATGCATGTAAATAAGCGCACTCTGGAGCCCTGTTTACAAATGGACTGGTCGTATTCAACAGCTCTTCAGAAAGCAATACGTACAGTATACATACTGTATACCTCATCAAATATGTTCAATTTGTAGGTAGGCCTATAGATGACATCTCATCATATTAACAAGTTGCAAGCCAAGGTCAAATCAAAAATGGGTTTTCTCTATAGAATGCGCTCTTCATTTACTCCCTGCTAGACTCACCCTGGTTGACAAAATGACAGTTCTTCCCATGCTAGACTATGGTGACACCATTTTCCGATCTGCCTCCAAAAGCTTGATGTTATCTATCACTCTGCCATCTGTTTTGCTACTAATGCCCCTTTCAGAACTCACCACTGCACTTTATATTCCTCTGTAAACTGGCCATCCTTGCACACCCGTCGTGAAATACACTGGTTCAAGCTAATCTACAAAACTCTCCTTGGTCTGTCACCCCCCTACCTGTGTAGTTTGCTGCAAATTGCACCTGCTGCCTATAACACCCGTTCTGCTAACCTCATCCTGTTGAAAATCCCCAAAACACATTCTGTAATTGGTCATTCGTCATTTCATTCTGCCGTGCCCACAGACTGGAATGGCTTACAAAAAAGACTAAAACTGGTCAATTTCATCTCCAAGTCAGCTTTCAAGGACTCTATCAAGGACATTATCACTGACACCTGCAACTGCTTCCTGAACTAGTACGTATCCCTTGCCTGTCTGCTGCGGCTGTTTGTTGTTATCTTTATCTTTATCTTTATTGTTTATTGAAGCAGGGACAGTACACAATAAATATATTGCACCAGAGATAGCTAAAAGCTAATTTGCATCTGTAGTCCCTGGGCACATAGAGTCCTGTGCGCACACAGTACATATCAAATACAGCAATTAAAGGAAAATCCTAATGTCTAAACAATCAACATACATGACAAAAAATGATACTTACTATTAGCAAGATACAACATATACAATGTGCATAACAGTAAAAATAGAACACATAGAGGTAGATAGCAATCCACTAAAATCACACATTGGCAAATGGTAAAAAATAAATCACATAGCACAGAAAGAAACAGTATATGAGGCCACACCAATGACTATAGGTGGCCGCAGGACTGACCCTCTTGTTGTTGTTTTTGCTCTGTCTGTCTTGCCATGTTTTAACTTGTGTTTTAACTTGTCATAACTTTGTATTTATTTTACCCCCTACCCCCTATCCCTCAAAAGGCTGTGCCTTCTGCCAGGTCGCCATTGTAAATAATAATTTGTTCTTAATGACCTGGGGTTAAATAAAAAATAAAATAAAATAAAAAATGTATAGAACATCCACATTTGTGTGTGTATTAACTGGCTATTCACCTCACCTAATGAAGAACTCCAAACAAAAGTCTACAGGGAGGAAAGTGACAGTGTGCCTTGCTGGTCTGATTCTCAGAACATGGAAACTAGTGAGCCACAGAGAGTCTCCATTCAAGCCTTTTCCCCTTCCCCCTTTTTTTTTAAACCCCATAAATGTGACACCATGCAGCTTCTACCCATTCATTTTCACTTATTGATGTCATGTCATCTGCCTGATGAAATAATATGAGGCTATGTGCTGAATTTAGAGCGGACCGCACAGTGACGCACAGAGACTTGGACATTTGATTTCTGATGATTTGAAAACGGGGTGACAGTGATACCATGCTGCTGACGTGTCCCTCTCTCTCTCTCTCTCTCTCTCTCTCTCTCTCTCTCTCTCTGTAGTACGGTAATGCATGTGTCTTGGTTGTCCATAGCTACACTTAGTGTTACACATCCAATCTGTAAACTCTTGCTCTCTCCATCTCTCTCTCTCTCTCACACACACACACACACACACACACACACACACACACACACACTTCTATTTTCTCTCCATTTCTGAATGGATGAAGCAATGCATGGTTACACTTCAATAATCTCTCTCTCACACACGACGCACACGCGCTCTCTCTCACACACACAGTCTCTCACTCTCGCCCCCGCTCCTCTCTTTCTTTCGCGTGTGCACACACACACACACACACACACACACACACACACTGACATACACACACACACACACACACACACAAAGGAGGGAGCAGTCAAGCCGTCTCCTATACGCTTACACACCGTCACATACCCTGCTAATCTCCCCCCTCCCTCCCCCCCCCCTCTCTCTCTCTCACTCTCTCTCTCAACACACACACACACACACACACTCTCTCTAGAGTCACGGCAGCAGCAGCGAGCAGAGGAAGCGAGGGGCGAGCGAGCCTATCCACCGCGGAAAAACTAGATCGTGGCTCCTCGCGCCATGCGCCGGTCAGCGGGTGTCTGTACCACCGCCAGGGGGGAGGAGGCTGGCTAGGAGGGGAGAGAGAGAGAGAACAGGTTTTTGAGCATTTGAATTAAATGTCTCTCGCTCTCCATCTCCACAATGCTGTACTTCCAGCTGGTGATCATGGCGGGGACCGTCATGCTGGCGTATTACTTTGAGTACACGGACACCTTTGCGGTGCACCTTCAGGGCTTCTTCTGCTACGACCAAGCCTACACCAAGCCCGACCCGGGGCCCGAGAGCCGGAGCCAGGTGCCCCCCGTGCTGCTGTACGCCCTGGTGGCCGGGCTGCCCACGCTGCTGGTGAGTCCACACCCCCACTCACCACATACCCCCTCCCTCCCCCTGCCTCTGATCCCATTCATTCATACCCATATCCCAGTCATTCTCAACCCCCTTTTTATATCAAGGACTTTGGTCCACAATGGGGCTACAGAGCCCCATTTGACATTTTGTGTCTCAGAATCACAATCACTTTTATTTGCCACAATATGTAAAGATTACATATGAGGAATTTGTCTCATTGTAAGTATGCAGCGTAGCGCTCATGAATATTCAGAAGATAAAAATAAGATATAAGAGACAAAATCACAAAAAAAATGGTATACTGTATACCGTATATACGAATAGGAATAGTGTTAAATAGGCATTCAATAAGAATTTACAGTCCAAGCGGTGCATGATGTAATGAGTAATATGATAGAGTAGAAAGATCTGGTAGGAGAAGCAGCTATAATACTTCACTACTTTACTAATGTAACGAGTGTAGTCCAGCTGCTGCTACTGTAAAGTGACGTATGGTGATGGTGGTGGGGGGGTGAGTCAACTGTGTTCAGGGGGTAGTGGGGGAGGGAGGTTGTAGGGAAGAAGCTGTTCTTGTGGCGAGAGGTTCTGGTCTTGAGAGACCTCAACCTCTCAGACCCAAATCTGAAAATTTGCCCAGAATTCCATGACTATCTGTATTATAGAGATAAGAGCAGTGTTTCACATTAATAATTACCTAGCGACTATGGTGGCCTAGACTATGGTGGGGCTGCTGCACCCACCACAGTCTCACTAAATCCTGTGGGAAACACTGTAACAGTGAAACTAGACCAAAGCTAACTAACTAACTACGGTAACTATCTATCTATCTAGAACACATTTTTAGTTGTGCAAAGAGCCTTCCATCTGTGCTGCCATTGTCTATTATCTGCACTTTTGCTGATATCTGTTGGTGAGTTAGTTTTTTAGTATTTTAAAGTGATACTGCTATATAGTTGTAGATACTGGTATATAGATACCAAGCTAATTGCTCACAGGCGGGGATCAGGTGACTACCAGCCTCTGTGAACGAGCGTCTGATTGTGTAGGCGGAGCTTAGAGCCTCTGTTGAACCAGTATTTCTTAGCATAGTCAGTCTAGAGCGGCAGCTGTAAGCGGCAGCCTCTGGGCACAAAGACAAGGGAGTCTATCTGCAGGAGTTCAGCCCATAGGCGCCGTAAACACGGCGTCTTCAGGTATAGTAACCCAGGTAATCTTTCCTACCCTAAGCGCACTAATCGTCCTTTTACTATTGCCGGAGGGCTCTGGAACTGCCAGTCGGATCTTAAGAAAACTGAGACCATCTCAGCTCATGCTCTTTCTCAATCCCTCCACTTTCTAGCTCTCACAGAGACCTGGATCATTCCTGAAAACACTGCTACTCCTGCAGCTTTGTCCGCTGGTTACTCCTCTGGCCGTGGGGGAGGCAATGGTCTCCTCATCTCTCCCAAATGTACCTACACTGTCACTCCTCTCTCATCTCTCTATATCCTCTTTTGAGTCCCATGTAGTTGCTGTATCCCTTCCCATCAAGCTCAACATTGTGGTAATCTACTGCCCGCCTTGTCTGCTTGGTGACTTTCTCGATGAGCTGGACACCCTTCTCTCCGTCTTTCCTGTGGATGGTACTCCACTCATTCTCCTGGGCGATTTCAACATCCAGCCAGCAACCTTACAATCTCTGCCTTTCCTTAACTTCTTCTCATCCTTCGACCTCTACCTCTCTCAATCTCCTCCAACTCACAAAGCAGGGAATGTGTTGACCTGGTCTTCACCAGATCCTGCTCCACCTCCAACCTCACTACAACCCCTCTTCCTGTTTCCGACCACCACTTTATAACCTTCTCCCTTCCCACCCCCCACCCCTTCACTCTACCACCACCAGTCGCAACCTAAACACTCTCTCACCTAACTCCCTCTCTTCTGCTGTCCTCTCCCTACTTCTCTCAGTCGAGCAGTTCTCTCTTCTGTCCACTGAGGAGGCTTCTACCACTCTTCTATCCTCTCTCTCTCCTCCGCACTTGATTATCTCTGCCCACTCACCACTAACGGTGAAAAGACACCGCATGCGACTCCTGCACGTAAGCTGAGCGGCGCGACCATTCGCGACCTTGTGCGCAACCAGTTTTCATTAGGACACCATGTTAACAGATCTGTCAGTCCACACCGAATTGCGCGCAGCTCACGCTCAGCTCAGCGGACGCTCATGCCGCGCAACTCAGCCTGGATTTCTATTTTCCTGCGCGGCCGTCTGCGCCCGTGAGCGACTCTGTCAAGCAGAACAGATCAGATCAGGGCAGACAGGAACTCCGAAACCGGACATTCGTCAAATAAAACCAATTTCAAAGTGAAATAATGTTTATTTACGTTGTTGATTGCCCCTTTGGAAGTGTGAAAAGAGAGAAAGAGCAGTTGGAGAGGGGGAGCGGCTTCTAGGGGCTCGTTGCCTGCGGAGCAACAAGTAGAGAGCTCTCGCCTTCTCTCTACAACAGCACGCACTGGGAAAACGGGAGGAGAACAGACTTAAATATGATGCAATTGCATTTTATAATGCCGAAGGTAGCCATTAACAGTTATCCCAAACATATTACTTTATATTTATGTCGTTATTTATTACCCATGATAATGAAGACAGTAGATCTGGGGCAAAATATATAGCGGACGAGCAGAGCGCGCAAAGTGAGCTGCGCTCTCTGTGTGGACACTTTTAGCAACTTCTGCGCGGAGGTGCGCTGCGCGGCGCTTGCGCGCAAGTGTCCCCGCCGTAAGCCTGCCTGATCCTCTCTCCCTGCTCCTTGGCTGACCGAATCTCTGCGAACTCATTGAACGGAGCTTCGGGCAGCTGAGAGGAAATGGAGAAAATCACATCTCTCTGAAGATCTCTCTTCCTACCACTTTATCCACTCCAACTTCATCTCTGCTGTCTCAAAAGCAAAAACTTCCTTCTTCATCTCTGAAATCCAGTCCTCTGCGTCCAACCCCAGTAAACTGTTTTCCACCTTCTCCACCTTCCTCAACCCTCCCCTCTCCCTCCCTCCTCCCTCTCTGCTGATGATTTTGTAACCTTCTTTACTAAGAAGGTAGATGACATCAGCCCCTCCTTCCATCCTCCAGGTACCCTCAATAACACTCCCGACTCCAATCCTGCTTCTCTGCCCCCCGTCCCCGGATTGACTTCCTTCATGAGATAATTTGGGTTGGTTGAATACCAGACGGGCTGCAGCGTACTGAATGAGCTGAAGCGGTCGGATGTCAGCGGCAGGTAGGCCGGCCAGGAGCACGTTGCAGTAGTCCAGGCGAGAGATAATAAGTGACACCTCACACCTGACATATCCCCCTTCCTCACTACTTTCATGAACTCCTCTCTGTCCTCACGTCTTGTTCCGCCTGCTCTAAAGACTGCTAGAGTCAAGCCTCTGCTTAAGAAACCCTCCCTTGACCCTACTGCTATTCAGAATTACAGACCTGTCTCTCTTCTCTCATTCCTTTCCAAAACCCTCGAACGAGCAGTGTCCGGCCAACTTTCTCTCTATAGTGCCTTTTAAACATGAACTCCGGATCATGTCCAGCTAGAGAGAGCAGGATATTTTCAGGTTTTGCCTTTCTAAACATGAGGGGTCTTTGTTAAGAAACAACTGGATATAACTGGCTGCCTGCAACTGCAGTCAAGCCAGCCCTCACCTCGGAAAGCACGGTCATTCTAGCCCCCACTTAACAATTCAAGCCATTTTTGCAACACTTGAGGAAACCGTGAGTTTGCTCGTTGATATAAGCGATTGCCCGAACGATTCATTAATTAATAAACTAGCGAACGTGAAGTGAGTCACGAAGAGCCACACCCGCCCACTACGGACATATGCGGATCATATCGTTCCACTGTTTAACATGACCAGCGCTTGCGTGGAAGCGGATCTTATACCGGTGGTCGAGGTAGATAAGATACGGAGTCGCGGGACTGCGCGTAGGCCGGCTAATTGTTGTTTAACATGCAGGCCAACCGGCTAGGTGCAGGTTATAATACGGATTCCACTGCATGTTAAGAAGTGGCTTATCTCTCCCAGAATGACCTCCTGGACCCCCTGCAGTCCGGTTTCAAGGCTTCTCACTCCACTGAGACAGCTCTTCTTGCAGTCACAGAGGCCCTTCACACTGCTAAGGCCTCATCCCTCTCCTCTGTCCTTGTCCTCCTTGACCTGGCTGCTGCTTTCGATAAATGTCAACTACCAAATCCTTCTCTCCATTCTGTCTGACCTCGGCATCTCAGGTTCTGCACACTCCTGGTTTGCTTCCTATCTCTCTAACCGCTCATACTGGGTCTTATGGAGAGGGTCCCTCTCCAGATCCTGCCCTCTTATCACCGGTGTCCCCCAGGGCTCAGTCCTGGGCCCCTTGCCTTTCCTTCTCTATATCAGATCTCTTGGCCATGTCATCTCATCTCATGGCTTTTCTTATCACTGCTACGCCGATGACACCCAGCTTTTCCTTTCCTTCCCCCCCTCTGACACCCAAATCGAGGCTTGCATCTCTGCATGCCTCAAATACATCAGTGACTGAATGTCTGCCCACCACCTCAAGCTCAATCTTGGTAAGACAGAGCTACTCTTCCTCCCAGGGAAAGACTGCCCTCTCGCAGATCTCTCCATCTCCATTGACAATACCACTGTGCTTCCCTCCCAAACAGTTAAGAACCTTGGGGTGATCCTTGACAACCAGCTGTCTTGCTCGGCCAACATTGCTGCGACAGCATGCTCCTGTAGGTTCTCCCTCTACAACATCCGCAAAATCCATCCCTTTCTCACGAGGGACGGGAAGCGACGCAACTCCTGGTCCAGTCAATTATCATCTCTCGCCTGGACTACTGCAACGTGCTCCTGGCCGGCCTACCTGCCGCTGACATCCGACCGCTTCAGCTCATTCAGAACGCTGCAGCCCGTCTGGTATTCAACCAATCCAAATTCTCTCATGTCACTACCTTGGCCCTTCTTGAACTAACTTGTTTCTCTCTCTCTAAAATAAAAATAAAAAAATAAAAATGTATCTATCTCTCTATCTATCTATCTATCTATCTATCTATCTATCCCTGGAATTCTTTCAAGGACCCCTGGTGGCCCCCGGACCCCACATTGAGAACCACTGGTCTGTTTGAGCTTCTCTGTGCCGAATGATGTCTGTGCAGAGTTTGACACTAGAAGGCTGTATCCACAATCGTCTGCTGAAAGTGGAAAGTTCCTCTGAGCTTACTGAAAATGGCATTTTCAACCAGCATGATTGGTGACACCACGAATACTGGAACCAGTCCCTGTCCACTGTGTCTAGTATTCAGCAGTTAAAGCCCTTGTTTGTATGCTGTGCTTGGCTAGTCATCTTCTAGATAACCCTGATTGGTTGCTTTGGAATTTTTAATGAGGCAGATGGAGGGGAAGTCATTTTAAAGATTTTAACAAGATAATTTAACTGTTTCTGGTGGGGGGAACCATCAGACACAAATTATTATTCAAAATATTTTATATACATCTTGAAGCATGACTTTAGGCGTCTTTAAACCTTTATTTAATTTACAAGATATTAATGCAATTATAGAATGTACAGTAGAATAATGACCATTTGAAGACAGCAGCTAAAATCATCGGCACTGAATTACCAAATCTCCATAACATCTTCACCACTCGCTGTAAAAAGAAAGCCGAGAACATTATCAAAGACACCAGCCACCCCACCCATACCCTGTTCTCACTCCTCCCTTCCAAAAAAAACGCTACCGGAGCATCAAATCACACACCACCCGTCTCAGTAACAGTTTTTTCCCTCGGGCAGTCAGGCTGCTGAACAGTTGACTTACACGCACTGCAACGCACTGTCACTTTGTTGTGCACTATTATTGTTTTGTATTGTATTGTATTGTGGATTGTGTTATGTTTACACATGTATCGGCCCCGATATAGCACAAAATGCTAGATCGGGTATCGGTGGCAAATGGCCGGATCCATAGACCGATCCATAGGGGCCATTCTATTCACTCTAATTCTATGTGTGTGCAGCGTGTGACGTCATACGCTAGCAAGTGCTCAGCACGCCTGGGGTAGACTGTTTCCAAACAAGCTGATGTAGGCTAGGCAGGAGCAGCTAACAGCATGGAGCAAGCCAAAGGATCACCTATTTGGAGGTATTTCACGCTAGCTACGCCAACCAGTTTGACACAGGGCTGCCCTGTTGATAAGGTGACATCACACAGGACCCTCTCTCTCCCTCTCTCATCTCCCTGACACGTGCTTGATAAGAGCAACTCCGACTCCGCAGCTAGTTAACAATCGTTAACGAGCAGATGTTGCATGCTGTCCAGAGACAACATGTCGGTGAAACGCTGTCCAGAGACAACATGGACTGTCTATAACCCTGAAGTTTGCGTGAGCACATAGCCTACATGTAAGCTGTGATACTTATGTTGTGAATAATTGTACCTCATTCTGTTTGTTTGTTTAGCATAGCCTAATGCCTACCCCACACTACAGGATTTTCAAATCCTTGAAGATTATAAAAATCTTGAGAGCCCACACACTACAGGACAGAGAGAGCCGATTTGTTTACATTTCAATCTTGGGACACACACACAATCGCGTCTGTTCAAACGCAACCCCACACACTAGAAGATTATGCCGAAGATTCACCTTGGAAGCAGGGCTCGACGTTAACTTTTAAAATGCCTATTCAGTGTGCGCACCGGGTGTAGTAGTAGTAATAATGATAATAATAATAATAATAATAATAATAATAAATATAGCCGCAAGCGGCGATGCGGGGTCCAAGCTTCCGGTGACTTGGGGGTTATATGTCAGATAATATAGACACTGAATTGCACATTTAGTCAGAGTTGATATGTGCACAAGTGTACCAAGTTTGCAAGTAATATGTAGTAAGTAGCAGTGGTGGTGGTAAGCCAAATGGTGGCTGTCAAAGAGGCTTATTAAGCAATGGACTTTTTCTAGGCAAACTGTCATAATTTCAAATCCTAGCTTCCTGATAAGCTTAGATGTGTTAGCCATGAGGGGACAGCTTACTGAGGTGTTGCTTTTGTGGTGTTCCGAGTCCATTGGATGAAGATAGTGTGCTGCTTCTACTGTACACTTCTGATCATGGTTATAGATGTGCTCAGTGAGGAAAGGATTAAACAAACTGTTCCTGAATGGTGATCTAAGTAATTGGTTGTTACAATGAAAAGCCAATGCTTTTGTAGTAGTGATGGTAGTCATAAATCTGGTCTGCATAAGCACAAGGCCAGAATTTGAACCATTTGTCTTGAAATTAATGTAAAATCCTAACTATTACTAGATACTCCACATGGTACATTCATAGTGTCTCGGTATAGGTATAACAAGATTAATATTCAGGTTGTGTAAATCACCCTTTAAGTCAAACTGTTAGTGGCTTAATAGGTTATCAGTTAACAAGTTACTTGTCTGTTATTCAGATGTTTTAAAAGGGTAAGCTTGGGCACAGTGGACATCTACAAGTTGGCAATAAAAGTGTAAGCTCAAGGTTGACTAAAGGAGTTAGGATATAATGCATAAAAAACTGGGACAAAAGACAGCAAAGGAGGCAGATATATGATTCAAACAATAAGTTTTTATTGCAAATAATAGTAAAAAGAAATATATCAATCCATTTTGTCCTTGTGTGGGGCTGAGTCGGGGTTTCTGGACTGTGTGGAGGGACTGTCGAGTCTTGGAGTCAAGTCTGAGTCAGGGCTATGATTTGTCTATTATGTCAACTCAGATGTGATTGAGCATGAGGATAGCTTCTTCCATTTCGTCTGTAGTCATTTGAGTTGGTGATTTTGTAAGCAGTGGTGTGATAAGTGCGAGTGGGATGGTGTATGATGTTTCCTGGTTATTGATGGACGGAGATAATTGGATATGTGTTTTGCGGTTTCTGTTTTATGGCGTTGATTGCATTTGTGACATTTGTATGTGAGTGAGTCAAAGTTTACAGTAGTGATAGGTGCCAAAAACAGAAGTACTTGTTTGTGACGGTGGCAGAAGAGACTTCACCATAGATGCTTTGAGTGGTGGGTGGTGGTGGTTCTGTGTATGATTCAAGTGCAGTGGTGGGTGTTGATGTTGTGGTTGGGGTGGTTGTCAGATATGTATTGGTTTGTATGCATGTATGGATAGGTTGGTCAGGTGGTACCAGTCGTCAATGTCAGGTTTACAGTACCCCCACACAGCTAGGTCAATGGTTCCAGTTGCGTAAATGAGGAGGAAGGTTGTTGTATTCATGGTGGTGCCGGCTCAGGTTGTTGCTTCAGTTGTGGGTTTTACCAGTTTGATTACTTTGCAAGTGATGTTGATCTGTGGAAGAGCATGGCATAAACAGACAAATTAGTCATAGGAAGTAGTATGTTTAGCTTTTATAACTTCACATTGACATGACACTATTTGCATATAGGTTGACTTTAGAAAATCTGGAGTAACACAAGTGAAAATTAGATTGTTTTGTGGCTACAGGAAATGATGTTTTGTGTAAAAGGTACAGGCAATAATATTTAATGTCGAAGTGAACGGGAACCAGTATTTGAACTAAAAGAAAAGAAAAGTAATTTTTGGGTTCAGCTCGACTGCGAAAACAAAAAACTACAATGGGAAAAAGATCAGGATTTTTCCCCCTGTTGTTTTTACTTAGTGTTTTATGATCACTCAGGATTCTTTGGAAGATTTGTTGGCTTAGTTTGACCCTTAAAATTCATTATATATATATATATATATATATATATATATCAAAATGTCTATGGAGAAAACGAATGCAGAACTTACTTCTGGGGCAAAAAAGTCACGTGCCTGTTGAGCTCTCTAGCTCCATTTCCAATGCAAAACCAAGTCAGCTGTTATTTAACAGAAAAAAAGTCCATTATTGGAATAATAAATGCAAAATGACCATATCAAGCAATAATTTATCAGTCTGATAATTAACAAGCATCCCTACTAGGAATGTAAAATACTTACTGTTATATTGGGTGGTTATGAAGGTGGTATGAAATGTTTGATCTGACTTCATGGATGAATCCATGCACTTCCAATTTTTGGTGGATTTGCCATTTTATAACAACTGAAATGGAGGTAAAAGGTAACAACATAGTTCATTTGAGGAAGGCAATGATACAGGTGAAGCAAAGCAAGGTGGTTGTTGGCAAAAGAAGATGGCTATATGATGTAATTGATAGGTGGATGAGATCAAATATAGACATTGGTTAACAGAGGGGCAAGTACAAATGCGAAAAATAGACAGAATGTAAAATACATACTTGTTATTTTAGGCATTTTTGAAGGAGGATCTCTGGTGGTTTATTTAACTTTGTGTATGTAGCTACACAGGTCCCTTTTTGTTTTTTTGGCTGGATTGGTCATTATTGAAAAATTCTGAAATGTGGGCAAAAGGCATGGTTAGTTTATGTTATTCTAAAGTTTTCTAATGTGATTTGCAAATTAAATTAAAGTTCATGAATGTGTTGCAATTTATATGCAAAGATGGAACATATTAAATCATACATAATTAACATGTGAATGTAAAAAGTGTCAAACAGAAAAAAAATCTGTACTACAATAATTTAATCTAATTGTTCATTAAACTCATTAACAATAGCTTAACAGTAAAGTCAAGGTAAAACTTACTTTAGTTTTAAAATGTACAAAAAAGAAGTTAACAGAATAGGTCAACTTTGAAACAATCATCAACTGAAGCTTAAAGAGCACCATGCAAGTTGCTACTGATTAAGTCCTGATTGAGGTCAGCTGTGTATAATTGGGGCAAGAGCAGAGATTAATGGATTACTCTGTCAATGGGCTTTTTTTGCAGCTGCCATTTTGTGTTTAAAATTGGAGTTTGATTAAGAGTAAGCCAACTCAATAATAAATGGACTGAAAGTTGGAAACCTTAATTAGTATTTAGGTGTATCTATGCTACTTTTTTTCATTTACACAAAAAATGGCTGCTGTGAACAATAAGCTTGAATATGGACAAATGACACTTGTTACTCGACACTTTTTGAATACATATAAGTGAAAACAGGTGTTACAATTTCTTGGGTGGAAAATTTTGAAGTTTTTGAATGGGAATTTCACTTCATAAAATAAGGTCTGAGGACCCGAGTTATATAGTAACTCTTAAACAACTGAGGCATTAGCTGCAATGTGCTTAATCTTACGTATCATAGGCCTATAGTACACGTGATGCAAATGATCTGCATAAGCTGTAGGCCTATGGTACAAGTGATTAAGCACATTGCAGCTAATACCTTATTTACTGACAACACAAATGCACAAAAAATTAACCTCAAACATTCACTCCAACAAGTGACTACCACAGCTACCCAACAACACTTGGGTAATGTGCATGAACCATGGTAGCATTTGATGTTTTAATCAACACATTAGTATTTCAATTGAGTTTGTATTGGGAAAACACAAGGGAGTCCTGCTAATTTTTTCTGTAGCTAATTACTTGCCAACAGCCTACTAGCACCTGTATTTAAACAATATGAATGCATCCAACTTAGCATGGCACTCGCAGACTTTATAGTTAACATAGTTCTTCACAAAAGACTCACTGCTGAGGAGAATTCACAGCATGGCACTCAGCTATCGCAATGAATGTGTTTATGGCTGTTTTTCTGCAACACGCAACCATGTACGTGACTTAGGATGTTTCTGTATTGACAATGAGAAAAGCACATTCAGAAGTTCAGTCAGTCACAATGGTCTCTCACAGCATCTGTGTAACATAACAGTGAAATAACTATCTGTCTCATACTAGTGGCTAGCGCGATTTTCTCGAAAGTAACGTGACGCTCTAATATGACGAGATTCATGGCGTCCATGTGACTTACAACAGCTTCAACACACTTCTCTTCTACTTAGATGTATGCATGAAACGAAATAAAATTGCAAACCTAAAACATACCAGTGTAGATACAATGACTTTAGTTTAGTTTACGTTATATTTACAACCAAAAACATTGAAAATACAGAGAGCAGAATAGTGTGTACCTTTCCCAGGGAAAGTCCAAGAACAAGAGGAAGTACCAAGTTGGCCAACGTGCGACAAAAACAGCCGTTTACAAAATAAAATACTCTGCGTAAAATAGGTAAATTGACATTCTTCCAAATAATCTGACAAAACATATACTTTGCCCTGTTCATGGTATAGCGTAACAACATCAAACTACTATATACGCAGTGTCTGAATCGTACCAAGGCTTCATGAGATTGTCTTCAAAAGAATGCTTAGCCTATCAGTGATGGCACACACACCTGCATGCAATATCCCCATTACCAGCACTCCAGCAACACAGCTGCTCCATTACACATGGGGATCATCAGCTGCCCTGTCCTCTGCATGTTCAAATCTAACCAATGATCAATGCAAATCACCACTTGAAGTTACAGCACATATAAATGACCTTGATTATCAATTCAAAAGAAAATGAGAGTGACAACATTCCAGCAAACATTTTCACATATCTAGTCAGGGTCTAATTGTATATTATATCTTATGTCAATGAAAAGATCAGGGAAGTTATTGTTGGGAAGGCACTTTATTCAATACCAAAACTAATTAAAGACATAAGGTATATGTGTTCAGTCAACAATACCTACTGTAGCAGAGATTTCAAGGGACTGCTCAAGGGACTGTACTTGCAGTACAGTTGGGGATGTGGATGATGGGAGGTGTCTTCATACACCAGCATTTCATTCTTGTACTGCAGCTCTCAATGAAGTCAAACAGGGGGCTATCATGACTGCAAACACATTTAGTATAGCGCATTGTCAATATGATACAACATAACTATCAGAATTGTTGGAATGGTTAGTGTTGTTGCTTTACAGCATGGTCTAAAAAGAAATTAGACTTACTTTTTGGAAGTGGCGTTTATTCAGAATGGTGGTATTGTCTGTGGTGCTTGCTTCAGAAGGAGAATCAAGAATCCCACATGCTCCGACACACACACAGCCCTGAGTCAATTAGGTGACTCACACCTGTGTGTGGAGTGAGGCAGCAGTGTGTGTGTGTGTGTGTGTGTGTGTGTGTGGTGGGGGGGGGGGTGTGTGTGGGGGGGGGGGGATGGGGGTCAGAGCAGGTGGCATTAAAAGTTTAGACATTACAAGTACATAGTACCCCACTTCAAATAAACCAAACTATACCTTTCACAAATCAACTCAATAAGTGTCAAACTAAATGAATGCCTGCAAAACTTTGGTATATGACTCCCCTCATTTCTTTCTTACTACTTCCATATGTTTATATAGTCTATGATTGTAACATATGAGTGGAGTCATAGACCAAAGTAAAAGTTACAATAATAATATAAATAAAGAAATTAACTAGTTAATATATGAAACAAATGAACAGATTTGTGAGGAGAGAAACTGCAAGATCTGAAGATGATCTTGAGCCCAATGAGTGCACTGGGCCCAGGTGCCCCCAATCACCCTAATGACCCTAACAGCAGGCCTGTGAAGGATAGGACCAGGACAGTGGAAATATATTTTTTTGTTACAATTTGTGTGACCTCATATCATATAATGCCAATACTAAGAGTACATTGATTGTATTTAGACATTTACAAAATCAAGAACATCCAAATTAGAATAATCCATTTTATGTTTCAGCAGGTATACATTACATATTAGGAGTAGTAGTATACTAAAGGACATGCAGATTGATGCTGTTCACTTCATTCCATTGCATGAATTGTGTTGTACCATGTTTTGTAACTAGCTGACCTAATAGCATTAGCTCAGCACTCCCAAGATATAGTTTACATCATCTAGTTGCATATATAGCACTATGTTCATCATCATGCTTTTTCAGTCCAAAACTTTGGACGAGAACATTGCAGTACAAGTTACACATTCCATAGACCAAAGGATTCCTTTAAGGAAATAACTTATTGTGCAACACATTTGAGCAGCCTCACCTTTATGCTTCCTGAGCAAGTCTGCTTCTAACGATGTCACATGACACTAAGTCCTCTTCTTCTTCTTTTGGGGGGGGGGGGGGGGGGGGGGGGGGTATTGGTTGACAGTTAGCTTTTGGGTGCAGTACATGATCTGGAGTGTAACATTAAACTCATCTTTGATCTATCAAACTATAAACACAATAGACAATGGCATGAAAGGAACCAAGTGATACTAATCTCCTCTGACTCTAATCATATATCTTCTTAATATTAAATACCAGGACTATCTACTACTTATATTCCATAA